>NC_137895.1:32859550-32982838 GCF_963455335.1 Martes martes | reverse complement strand
CTAAGCAAGTCTCAAATCATCTGCCCCCCACCCACCGCCGGCTCTGACACCCCCAAATGTAGTCTTTTAACTGGGTCAGTCAGGAATTTTCTGATCAGGAACACTGAGGTAATCTGTCACATGGGCCATCACTATCCCCCAAAGGAAGATGAGACCGGCAAGATAAGACCCCCTGCCTTTCTCCATAAAGGAAGGTGATCTTTCCTGAAACAGTCCTTTCTTTTCTTTTGCTAGTAACTTTCTTACACCACCTTCCTTCCTAGAAAAACCTTCCATTTAGTACAACCCCTCAGAACTGCCCTCTACTTGTTCGATAGGATGTTGCCCAATCCATGAATAGCTTAGTAAAGCCGATTTGATCTCCAGATTTAATTTACTTCGTTGAATTTTTTCAGCACTTATTTGATGTTTATAATAACTTTGTTGTGTTAGATTGTTATCTTTGTTTTATAGTTTTTTTTAAAGAGGCCTTCGAGGAAGAAGGATGTATCTAAAGTCACAGTGGATTTCTGAACTGATTTTCTGTAACTAGAACACTCTATTCTTTTGAAGAAACTGTTTAGTGTTGGTATTTGATTTAGTATTAAAAAAGTAAAATCTATTCTTTATAATTACCCTTTGTGCTTCCATAATACCATATTGGATCTCATTCTATTAAAGGGTTCTGACTTAGTTGCTGCTAGTATAATATTCAGACAACTACCACATTATCCCAATTCTCTAATCTTCAAATTGCCCCCTGATTCAAAATAAAATCAAATAACTATTTTGACCTTCATGTATAGAGCCCTAAATGGTGTGGATCTGCTAATGTGTGCAGAATTGAACAACAACCTGAATCTAATCAAGCTTACTAAGCTAGCTCACTTACAATCAGTAATTCAATCTAATCTCTAGATACAAGATAGCAAATGAAATGAGACCATTTTCTAAATCAGTGGCTATAAGTATTTGAAATTTCTTCTGAAACAATAAAACGTAGGAACAAAATATTAAGAAATGACTGTTTATATCTTTTTTTCTTGGTGATTTTACTGTTCTTCAATAAATTGCCCAGAGTGCAGTAAGATCCAAGATTTCAAGAACAATTTTATCTTTCTTATGCTTTATTTTACAAAGCTTGCATTAAAATAATAATAATAATATAAAGATGAGGTAGTTTAAGATCCTCGAGAAAAAAAAAAAAGAAAAAAAAAGATCCTCGAGGAAGAGGAATTGTTTGGATAATGGGAAGAAGAAGGAGAAAAGGAAGATAGAATAATGAAACAGAAAGAGGAAGGTAAAGGCTCAATTAAAAAGTAAATATAGTAGAAAACAGAGCAGAAAAGAAAGGTCAATGTAGACAAAGTAGAGAAATATTTGAGCTAAGGGTAAAATGAGGCAAGTCAAGTGCAAAGGCATGGTCTCAAACTCACACATTGGGGTGGATGTAAGGGAAACAGTTCCTCTTTTTATGACTTTCCCCACCCCACATCTGAGAAATAAACAAAAGTAAATATTTATCTTAAAAAAAAGGTTAAAAGTCGATTTAAGAGTATCACCCTCACTCTGGAGACAAACAGAATGGTCTGCTAAATGAGCATTCCTGTTGGCACTAGAAGAGGACAAGAACTAAGCACAATTCAGCCTAGCCAATATTAACAAAACTTCTGATTTTATGGGAAGCGGAAATCCAAATTTTATGACAAATCTGAAATTGACAACTCATTCAAAAAATATTTAAGCCTACATGAATACTCTCATCATTTCATACAGACTCAACTCCTACAAGTTGGGGGGGGATTTGGTCCAGGGACTACCTGATTGTATGCCTACCATTAAAAAGATTAACAGGCAGGGGAGAAAATAGTGTTCCTAACTTTACCTCTATCTACCTGCAAGGCCTGATAGACCTCGCTGTTTACTGTGTTTTTACCTAGATTCCCTTCCTGTCTGTGAGATCAGTGCATAATTCTCTCTGTGTGGTCTCTGATGGGTAGCTCAATGGAACAATAAGCAGGGCAAGCTTCATGACTCTGGGATCACCAGTTGCAAAGGGTTCCACACTTAGGAAGGGACTTGATGTTTATTGAATACTCTATGACTGTTGTCTTGACATAACTAATGACTTCATGTTTTGTAAGTGAAATTTAATTGGACAATGAATCATGAGTCAGAGGCTTAGATCTCCTGCTCACACATCACCCTGTCTCCTTCTGTCTCTGACCATCTCTCCATCTCTCAGGATGGGTTCTTGGGGAGCAGCTCTCTTGCTGCTGTCCAGGTACTCCACTCCAGCAGGGGCCTGGTCATAGGCATGGTAAGAATTGAGGTTAAGCGCATGAACATTGGCTAGCCTCAGGTAACTAACTGTGAGACGCTATACTCACCCCCAAAGTATCCTGATGCTTGAAAGGCAGGACATGAATAGAAAATAAAAAACACCGTGACAATTCAAGAAGGACCACAGAGAAAAGACAAGACTTTCTTCTGCCTTTTTGAATGTGTCCCATATATTCCATTTTATATGGAGCTCTGAAAACTACATAGCTGGACCTGCTTATCAGTGTACTCTATTATTACCAGCGTGTTCTTTTTTTCATACCCCACAAACTTCTCTTTTGCCGCAAAGTAATTTCAAGCTTAAAAGTAAAGCAAAACATGAGAGTTTTTAAAAATTTAGTTAAAAGAAATGAGAGGTGATTCTTTTTATTTTTATTTTTTAATTTAATTTAATTTTATTTTATTTCAGTGTTCCAAAATTCATTGTTTATGCACCACACCCAGTGCTCCATGCAATACATGCCCTCCATAATACCCATCACCAGGCTAGGAACAGGCATTACCCTCTATACTCCAAATATGAACAGTGCGAAAGTGAGTTGTGTAAGAGTCTTGTTTTTTTTTTTGTTTTTGTTTTTGTTTTTTTTTTAATACAGCTTCTTTCTCACTTTGTTTCCTCACAGATAGTATGTATAAGGCAGAGCTTGATGTATTCAGACAAACCTTCAAATTCCAATTCTGCCACTTGCTAAGTGGCAAACTTGGGCAATTACTTAACCTTTCTTAGTCAGTTTCACTCTTCTGTAAAATGATTACAATAATGGCCCAGCAGTGTTGTTCAGGTTGAATGGTGTAACATAGAACAAGTACATAGTGTAATGCCTAGCATATGGTACAGATACACTCATGAAAAATATGCATGTACAATTTTTAAGAAGTTTTATATTTTTAATATTTCAATGCTGGGTAAACTTGCTTTCTATCGATTACAAAGAACCTAAAAATTTTAGTTGAAATGATCAAATGTCACCATCTAGTGTTTGTAAGGTGTGTCCACCGAATTCGGGTGAGCCCCTCAACTGTTTAGGTGGAGGAGTTGGGATGGCAAGAGTATCTTTCAGTGGCAAGTCTGGAGATAATTTAAGGACTTTGAAACCCCTGAAGCCCAAGCAAAGTGTTAGAGTCTTTCATGTTCCTTTTTTTTTCCCCCTAGATCTAGAGAATTTCCTTGATTGTTTTGATATATGAGAGGGTGGTTGTACACTAACCCATTCTGCATGGCTTAATAGAATTAGAGCAGTGAATAATGTTTGTGATAATCCACAATTAGCAAAAGTATAATCTATATATCTGTCACTTCTATTACGTAGTAAGCAATATTTGTGAAAATACAACAGTTTGAAATAAAATAAAATTAAATTCCAAATAAGTCACAATTTCTTTTTTTCCCTTTTTTTGGTTTTAAGTTTTAATATAAATTCTAATTAGTTAACATATAGTATAATATAGTGTAACATATAGTGTAATAATGGCTAATATATGGGACGCCTGGGTGGCTCAGTTGGTTTAGCCGCTGCCTTCGGCTCAGGTCATGATCCCAGCCTCCTGGGATCAAGTCCCACATCAGGTTCCTTGCTCGGCAGGGAGCCTGCTTCTCCCTCTGCCTCTGCTGCCACTCTGCCTGCCTGTGCTCTCTCTCTCTCTGACAAATAAATAAATAAAATCTTTAAAAAAATAATGGCTAACATATATATTAATGAATATATCTATGTGGATATATACCACATATTCTTTATACATTCATCAGTTCATGGACATTTGGGCTCTTTCCATAATTTGGCTATTTTTGATAATGCTGCTATAAGCATTGGGGTGCATGTGTCCCTTAGAATCAGTACTTTTGTATCCTTTGGGTAAATACTTAGTAGCACAATTGCTGGGTCATTGGGTAGTTCTATTTTCAACTTTTTGAGGAACCTCCGTACTGTCTTCCAGAGTGCCTGCACCATTTTGCATTCTCACAACAGTCTAAGAGGGTTCCCCTTTCTCCACATCCTTGTCAACACTTGGTTTTCTGTGTTGTTAATTTTAGCCATTCTGACAGGTGTGAGGTGGTATCTCATCATGGTTTTGATCTGTATTTCCCTGATGCTGAGTGATGTTGAACATCTTTTCATGTGTCTGCTGGCCAACTAGTCTTAACTGGATCATTTGTTTTTTGAGTGTTAAGTATGATAAGTTCTTTCTATATTTTGGATATTAACTCTTTATCAGGTAAGTCATTTGCAAATATTTTCTCCCATTCCATAGGCTGCTTTTTAATTTTGTTGATTATTTCCTTCACTGTGCAGAAGCTTTCCACCTTGATGAAGTCCCAATAGTTCATTTTGTTTTGATTTCCCTTGCCTCCAGCAAAGTGTCTACTAAAAAGTTGCCTATAGCTGGTATCAAAGAGGTTGCTGCCTGTGTTGTCTGTCCTCTAGGATTTTGATGGTTCCTGTCTCACATTTAGGTCTTTCATCAATTTTGAATTTATTTTTGTGTATGGTATAAGAAAGTGATCCAGATTTATTCTTCAGCATGTTGCTGCCCAGTTTGCCCAACACCATTTGTTGAAGACACTGTTGTTTTTCCAATGGACATTCTTTCCTGCTTTGTTAAAGATTAGTTGACCATATAGTTGTGGGTTCATTTCCGGGTTTTTTATTCTGTTCCACTGATCTATGTGTCTGTTTTTGTGCCAGTACTATACTGTCTTGATCACTACAGCTTTGTAATATAATTTGAAGTCCACAATTGTGATCCCTCCAGCTTTGGTTTTCTTTTTCAACATTACTTTGGCTATTTGGGGTTTTTCCTGGTTCCATTCAAATAGTAGGATTGTTTGTTCCAGCTGTGGAAAATGGTGGTATTTTGCTAGGGATTGCATTGAATGTGTAGATTGCTTTGGGGTAGCATAGACATTTGGACAATATTTGTTCTTCCAATCCATGAGCATGGCATGATTTTCCATGCTTTATCCACTGAGCCACACAGGCACCCCTCTCATTTATTTCTTCTCTAATATTTATTATTTCCCTTGTTTTGCTGGCTTTAGGCTTCATTAGCTGTTCATTTTCTAGCTCCTTGAGGTGTAAGGTTAGGTTGCGTACTTGAGATTTTTCTTGCTCCTTGAAGTAGGCCTGTATTGCTATATACTTCCTGATTATGACCACTTTTGGTTCATCTCAAAGATTTTGCACTGTTGTGTTTTCATTTTCATCTGTTAGCGTGTGTGTGTGTGTGTGTGTGTGTGTGTGTGCGTGTGTTTTCTTCTTTAGTTCCCTGGTCCATATACCATCTATGGCCTCGCACTTCAGGAGTGCTGCTGGTGTATGCTGTGTATATTCTGCTATTGTGTTTTGGCTGCTCCTTTTCTCACGTCAGTCCTCTGCAGAGTTTCTCCTTTCTACACTGGGGAGTGTTTAGACTTATCCAGTGTGTGGTGGGTTTTAATTAGGTATGCTTTGGTCTGCTTGTTAAAAGAGACCAGATCCTATTTCTACTAAAAGTGAAGCTTTGCAGCACTCTATAATCAATAGACTTGTGTATGTGTGTGTGTTGGGGGTGGTGGGGTGAGCTGGTCTTCTGTGGGAGGGGCCTGCTGCTGCACACTCAGGCACACTTATCCTAGTACAGAAACACCTGCAGAGTGCAGGGATATGGGGCTTGGTATAAGTGGCTCAGCCTCCACTGTGGGTGCTGCGCTGCTCACTTCAGTCCCTGCTAGACAGGGGAGAAAAATGGTGCCTGCCCTCTCCCTTGTCTCCCAGGAGGCGAGTTAGTCCCAGCCATTGTTCAGGATGCTTTCATAGAAGAGTGAACAATCTCCCTTTGTGCGTCCGAGGCATCCCTTGGATCACTGCCTTCATCCTGTTTATGTCTAGGCTGTCTGCAGTGCACCTGTATTTTGTCTCAGGTGTGCTGGCTGAGTTTCAAAACTCCAAATTTTAGGGACCCAGTGTGGTATGGACTCATGTTAATCCTCTGGGGGAGGCTCCAGTGCCAGTTTGTCCTAGGAGGGTAGTCACACAAATGTGCAGTGCAGTTTGGAGTTTAGACTAAAGCACAACAAAAAGCCAGCATCTAGGTTAGTCAGTGTCTCTGCCCCTATGCTAATGAATGGCACCTATAATCTCAATCTCATTGCCCCACAGAGGCAATGCCACCTCTCCCAAATGCACTCCAAGAAGGGGAATGAACTCTCCTCATGCATCCCAGGGGATCCTCAGACCACACTGTCCACTCCCTGGTCTCTGCCCTCCTTCTCTGCAGGAGCACTGCTATGGCCCACCAGGTTCTACCTCAGCCACTGTGCAGACTTCTAAAACTTCAGTCTTTGAGTTCTGCTTCTTGTAAAAATTCATGATAATCTGCCCCCTCTTGTTTTCCCAGTCAATGGTTTTGGGGAAGTGTTTCTCTCGTGCAATCCCCTGTGCACTGCTCTCCCTCTCCATCACTCTCCCTTTCTCTTTCTCTTTCTCCTCTTTCCACGATCAGGACTTCCTCCCCTCCACAGCACCTGCAATTCTTTCCTCCCCCAAATCATGTCTCCACACCTCCTACCTTCTACCTTGTGACCTCTCTTCTCCCTCTATTGTGCAGTTTGTTCTTTTCATCCTCAGATTGATTTCTTCAGTGTCCAGATGATTTGATACTCATCTAGCTGTATTTGGGGGATGAGATAAGCATAGGGTCTCCCTATTAATCTGCCACCTTAACTTCTCCCCCATGAGCCATATTTTCTTATTGGGGTTCCTTTAAATAGTCTCTGAGAAATCATGGAGAGTATTAACAGATGCAGCACCTAATAAATTTGGTCTTATAATGGAAACTCACGACTTAGGTCAGAGCTGTGGAAAAAAAAATTTGTTCAGGAACAAATTTTACTTGTATTAAAATTTCCTGATCCTTCTTTGAAGATCATGAAATCAGTGTCTTTAGCCTTAAGTAACGTGTATCCTGCTTACTAAAAGATACTATGTAACTCAGTTGATAGCAAGTACATATATACACATAGTATATACATCTCCTGGGGCCCCTGGTTGGCTCAGTCTGTTGAGCATACAACTCTTGATTTAGGCTCAGGTTATGATCTCAGAGTCAAGCTCTGTTTAGGGCTTCATGCTGAGCACAGAGTCTGCCTAAGATCCTCTCCCTTTGCCCCTCCCCTGCACACTCTCTCTCTCTCAGCAGATAAATAAATCTTTAAAAACTAAGTATAGTATATACATCTACTAAAAGTATAAGCAAGTAACAAGAGAAGACAGCAGAAGACCTCTAAGGCAGTTAATTAAAAGTAGAACAAGTCCCATTCTTACAAACAAGAAGAGCCAAGAGAAAAATTTTAATTACTTTTTTCATGAACTTGTGAAAAGCTATTGCAATCAATAGAAAAGAGAGTCTATTTATAAAGATGGGCAAAATTGTTTCATTAATATTTATTTAATATTTGCCCTGTGACTTCGTTAACTAAATCACATCTCAGCTAAAATATAAAAAATAAATAATAAAGATAATTAGGTTCTAATTGCCAAGATTATGAGAAATAATCATTTGATTGGTGATAAATAGTAGAAGTACATGGTGAAAGTTTGTAAGTTTCAAAAACATTTTCCAAATGATCTACAGTGTCTATGGAAGGAGAGTTAGTACCATAAAATGGATTGCACAAATGTGAAACGAGTTTAAATCTTTATTGAAATTGTAAGGACCACAGTTGGAATTAATTTCCATTGAAGTAAAGGAACAAATCACTTCTGCTTCAGTGAATTAAATCAAACTGTATTTACTCTAATTTGGATGTACGTTCTCTTGTTCTGTATCCAATAGAAACAGACATATGTTCCCTTTATTTATTGTTTCAAGAGAGTAATAACCATCACCTCCCCACACCCTACTTTCTCACATATCATTTTTCTTTTTCTTTCTTTCTTTTTTTTTTTTTTGGCCCACTCACTCTTCACTTTCTTGTAGAGGTCATTAAAAGCTTAGCCCAATAGAATAAAGTTTGTAGGATGTGTTAACAGCACAGAATGGAGTGGATAAAAATAGGAAGATAGAGAAGAGAAAGAGAAAAGAAATAGAGTAAGAAATGCCATTGAAAATTACCAGTAAAGTCAATGAAAAATATTGAATTTAAAGCCATTTGATCTCGATCTATTATGTGACAAGCATTATGTTTGAATTCACAAAATCTTCTAAAATTTGTTTGATTAAAAAATAAGGAAAATTATATTTATTTTACTTCTTTTTCAGGGCTTTGGTTTATAAAGAATATTAATGAATATGTTAACAAAAAGTTTCTCTCTTCACTCTCTTCCTCCACCAGCAACATATGCTATCCAATAATGATGTGATATTCTTGGGAATTATAGAGCAAATATTCAACAGAGATATGGTGAAATTTAATACTTTGGAAAAATTTGGGAAAGATACTTTTTTCTAGACTCTGTTATAGTCAAGAAGAGGCAGCTTAAATGACATCAGACTTCTTTATGAAGACAACTTTGAAATGTTTCAGTATAAATATAAGCATGATATCATTGAATGACAATTTAAAACAATGGAAAACAAAAATTATTGGAAAACTCTCAAGATTTTCCAAAAAAAATTCTCAGTTGGCATCAAAAGATAATTTTAGAAATTATGACACAATTTAGCAGACTCCATTTACAATAACAGCAAAAAAAAAATCTATGAAGTATCAATGAATTAACAAAGAACATATAACATTTGTGTGCAGTTATAAAATATGACTGAAAAATTATGGAAGATCTAAAGAAAATTTTTAAAAATCCTATTTTCATGAGATTAGGAAGACAGTATAAAGATGCCTGTTCACCTGAAGTTGACCTATAGGCTCCGTGAAATTCCAATTAAGTACAAACATTCTTTCACAAACATGGAAATCTGATTTGAAAAGTGCAAATTGAAACCACAATAAAACATCACTACTGTAATAGTCAGTGCAGACTGCCAAAACAAAGTATCATAGACTAAGTGTTTAGTCAACAGAAACTTATTTTCTCACATTTTTTGGAGGCTGAAAGTTCAAGGTCAAGGTGCCAGCATGGTTTAGCTTTTGGTGAGAACTCTTTCTGGCTTGTAGATGGCTGCCTTTTCTTTGTGTCCTCACATGTAAAAGAGAGAGAGAGTGCACAAGCACTCTAATTTCTATTCTTATGATGGTACTAATGCCAATATGAAGGTCCCTTGGCTCTTGATGGACTCATCTACACCTAATTATCTCCCCAAAATCCCATTTCCATATGCCATCACATTGGAATTTAGGAGTTCAACATGTGAATTTTGAGGAAACACACTCTGATCCAGAGCAACCACACAGCTATTACAATTTTTTAATTTAAAAAGAAAGACTATCTTGCAGGATTGAAATTTTATGACTATTTTTCCTGTCATGGAAAAAGAGAAAGTTCTGGAGATCTGCTATACAGCATCCCCCTTATACTTAAAAATACTGTACTGTATAGTTACCACAAAAGGAAAGAAGAAAGAAAGAAAGAGAGGAGAAAAGAAAGAACATACCAGAATACTGGTGAGAATGTGGAGAAATTGGAACACTCATACAGTTTGTACAGCTACTTTGGTAGTTTCTTAAAATTTTAAACATATTACTATCTTTTAATCTAGCCATTCTATTCCTAGGAATTTACTTAAGAAAAATGAAAGTATATGTCCATATAAAGACTTTCATGTGAATGTTCATTAATATTTATTTGAAATAGTCAATAACTAAGAGTAACCCAAATGTCCACCAACAGGTAAATAAATAAATTGCATTATGCTAATGCAATTAAATACTACTCAGCAATTAAAAGAGTTACCTATTGATAGGAAAAACAACATAGATGGGTATCATAATTATGTTGTGTGAAAAAAGTCAGACAAAAAAGAGCTCATACTGTGTGAGTCAATTTATATAAAATCACAGAAAGAGCAAATTAATCTTTTGAAACAGAAAGCAGACCAGTCATTGTCTATTGATAGGAGGAGGGTGTGGAGAGGGGTAAGAGGGAGAAAGTGTTTGCAAGGGAACGTTGGGTAGTGGATATATTCATTATCTTGATGGTGATGATTTCATAGGTGGATAGATGTATCAGTAATTATCAAATTGTACAATTCAAATATACGTAGTTTATTATAAGTCCATCTTCCCTCAACAAAGCTGTTTTTAAAATGTATAATGATTCTCACTTCTAGGCCCGATTCCAGCTACTGAACTAGCCCTTCTCTATAAAAAGCTATAAAACAGTACATACTATTTAATAAAATACACATCAGAGATTAGCCAAAGGGAGTCCAGGGCTGTGATAGCTGAGGAATGAGAAAGAAATGAACTGACCCCTATGCTTGTTGAGGCTTTCAGTCCAGAAGTTCAACCAAAGATGTTGCACAAGGAAAGGGGGTCAAAAGCAGAGTACGGCAGCCATGCTAAAACCAAGAAAACTGAAATCAAAATTCAGGAAGGATAGATAGCTTATTATATAAAAAAGATCTCCACAGTCAAGGACATCTAAGAAATTTGCACTTGAGTCTGGCTAAATACTGAGTAGCAGATGCTCAGGGTGAGACTCCACAAGGAGAGCCAAAGAAGCACTACTGCGGAAAGAAATAACGGGGACAATAAACTGAACAACTCTCCTAGGTGACACAGGACTCGGAGATTTTGGTGGTCCAGCCAACCACAGTGGGAATATTTCCTATAAGAACATTCAATGAAGATATTGGGAAGACAAAACCTTAAGAAAAGAATTATGCCAGCCTCAAAATAAAGGCTACTGTATAACCACACTAACAAATTTTAAAAACAAACCTGGAAAGACTCAAGCAAGGTGAAAATAAATTAACTGCCTGCTAGAAAAAAATTCAACAGCCTCTAAAAGGAAGACAACAAAATGCAGGAACTCACAATGTACATCATGCAGGCATGAGATGACTAGAAGAATCAGGAAAATATGACTTGTAACAAAAAAAATCAGTTATTACAAACAGATGATAGGAATAAGAGATTTAATGTTCTATTACATATATCCTGGATAAATTTAACATCAGATTAGGCACTATATAGAAGAAAATCATTTCACACAAATACCTAGGAATGGAATCTATCCCAAAGGAAAAACAGTGTTAAAATAAACCAATACGCATTGATTTACAAGATAATATTCAGCCATCTAACATTGACATAATCGGAGTCTTAGAAGGGGAGGGAAGGATGGAAGAAATTCTGCTTTCCCAGAGTTTAATAGAAAACAAATCCACAGACTGAAAAGTTCTGAGCACCCCTCACATAATACACAAAGCACATAACACAAAGCACAAAAAACATACTTAGATGGCTATTTAGAATAAACACAAACAACCTAGTTAGACAGATCCCAATGATTAATATGTTATAGGTTCTAGTGGAAAAAGAGAGCAATGTGGGTAAATAGATGAAGAAACTCATCAGAGAGATGAAAAAAATAAGAAAGGCCCCATAAGGAGTGGAGTGTAGAAATATAAATTCCTGAAGGAGAAATGTTTCTGCCAGGGGACCCAGTCACAATGTCATTAAAGTATAAGCTACAGCTGCAGTCTGACCCTATCTCAGCAGGAACAATTGACCTGATGTTCAGAAAGCAGGGCTGCTCTTAGTACAAGCAAGAATATATTTGGGGCGTGGGAACTTCTAACTAGTCTTTTTCTTCATATTGGCAATAAACAGACAAGTGCAATAGCTCTGGATGAGAAAAGCAGGATGTCCAAGGACTCAGACCTTAAAGGAATGGGTCTGAGTCAAGTGACTAAGTTCTCTGAGGCCAGCAGAGGTGTCAGCTGGTGTGAGGAAATTTAGAGTGGGTAACAGAGAAAGAGTATAATAAATAACAGTTGCAACCTGAGACCAGCTTCAGTGGTGAGGGCTTCCTCTCCCAAGTTCCCCTCAGGAAAAGAGGTCATTCAAAATCCTAGAGGATCGCAGCACGGGTAGTAGGGGTAATAGTAGATGCTATATCGTGCTTGCTGCCCAGGACCCTTTTTGGAACAAAGGATTTCGATTCTTCAGCCGCTGGGAATGCTGCTAGCAGAAAGGTCTTATCTGTGATCAAGTCAGCTGAAGAAAGCCACCTCATGGAAGGTGGTATCTCCCTTCTAAGGTGGTACACATCCACTGACTGATCAGTGTTGGGGGATAAAGGCAGAACCCCTCTGCCCCATCTCAGGAAGATGCTGAAGGATCATCCCAGCTGAAGCCTTCATTAAGACTATATTTCACCATTCAGCTTCTCCCTCTGTCCTACTACTTCCTTCTCCTCTTTTTCACAAGTGTCAATCATAAGAGCATGCCCCAAAAACCTTTTAAATTCTAATTCTTACCTCAGAGTCTGTTTTCTAGGGGACTCAGTTTGGCTAGAGGATACACCAAAAAAGAATGGTATCTGGAAAAGACCGGCTTTTACAAATAAAGTTAATAGTTAAAAATAATTTTAAAAGTTTAAAAGATGAGGGGCACCTGAGTGGCTCAGTGGGTTACGTGTCTGTCTTTAGCTGAGGTCATAATCCCAGGGTCCTGGGATTGAGCCCCACTTTGGGCTTCCTGCTCAGCAGGGAGTCTGCTTCTCCCTCTCTTTCTGCCCCTCTCCCTCCTCATGTTTTTTTCTTGTGCTTACTTTCTCTCAAATAAATAAATAAAATCTTTTAAAATTAAAAAAAAAAACAGAAAGGGAATTTTTACACTATCACTTTTACTTAAGGCATAGAAACAGTCTATTCTGGATTGCAACAAGAAGAGAGAAGCCCTAAAGTAAAAGCTGTTGCAATTAAATAGAAAGTTTGAACTAAATAACTAACAAATTGTTTGAGACAAAAAACAAAAAGCAACACATACAAAAAAAAAAAAAACAAAAACAGAAAACACAGCTGCACAAGAAGATAAATGAAATGATCACTGACTACAGTGAATAAATTTACATAAAGCTAATTTATATACTAATTTTCAACTGTTACAATCCATCTCTTTGCAAAGGACAGAAGACAGAGATGGTTTCAGAAGAGTATTTGGATGCTATTAAACTTAAGAAACCAAAAATGCATCTACAGATGGCAGAAATTCTAAGTCAGAGAGGAGGGTAAGCTAAAGGAAGGAAGGGAATATCATTTCAATGAGGAAAATAAAAAAGTAACATCACTAGTTGAAGAAACAAATGCAAGTTTGGTGTTGGGGCTGAAAAAATAGGGATATTAGTTTCTGGAATGGGCATAAATTCTTTGTAGAAGAAAAGGCAGCTATTATCTACAAAGTGATAAATAAAGATATGTAAGTATTCTATTAAGGGACGCATGTCAGAAGAAAAAAATCACACACAAGTATAAGACAGTGTTTTCTTTTGGGAAATGGAATTGGGAGTGGGAAGGAGGTAAGCCATACAACCTTTTTTTTCTTTTTTAGAAGAATTAGGATATGTAGTTTGAGAAGTTAGATGTGAGACAACCTTAGCTGAAAATACAGAAATATTTTCTAATGAACAACATTAGAACAAACTACCTTCTAGAAGAGTGAACTTTCAATAAGATAATTGAGGGATGTTTCACACATGTAAGAAGAGACATTCCAATTTCAAATTCTATGGTTTGATGTGCTTTTAGCAGAAAGATTTTTAAAGAGCTGCTAGTAGATACCAAAATCGATTATTTTTAATATAATATTTAACTGCATTTTTGTAATAAGAAATCCTACAATTCTACTTTTTCTTCTCCATGTATATTTTACACTAAAATGACTTCAACTTTTAGAAATAAAACAACAAATTTAACTGAACTCAAGGCAAAATAAAGCCTTACATTAAATTTCCATGGAAGATAATTTTGCAGGAAACCTCTTAGAGAAATCAAAGGAAAAAGAAGCTAGAAGTACATAAACAAGTTATGTGGGAGAAATTGGTTCTGTGAGGATAGATTTATTTGGTTTAGTTTTCTCTGGGTAATATCAAATATACAATACATTTTATGAGGATTTTCTTATTGTCCATACTCAGTTTGAACTCATACCTCAGAGAAAAAGATAATGTTGATTCTTACAGGTTATCCTAAACTTTGTTTTTCAACACTTTGCACATAATTGAAACATTCGTACTAAACAGCCCAGTCTATGCTTGAGGGAGTAGCCACAACACATCTGAGTGACCCTTCACTGCCCCTGATGTCTGACAATACCTAGAAGGTGACCAGGCTCTCTAGACGGGATAGCGCTGGCACCGGCTAGCCCACTTCCTTCTTGGACCACTGTTAATTATTGAAACATGCCTCTTCATAAAGAGCTTAATTTCTAGAGCCTATAAATCAACAATATGACTTTTCTTTTTTTTTAAATTTTTTTTAAATTTAGGTATTTAATTGACAGAGAGAGAAAGAGACAGCAAGAGAGGGATCACACGCAGGGGAATTGGGGGAGGGAGAAGCAGGCTTCCCATGGAGCAGGGAGCCTGACGCAGGGCTCAATCTCAGGACCCTGGGATCGTGACCTGAGCCTCATGCACTTAACGACTGAGCCACCCAGGCGCCCCAAGCATATGACTTTCCTTTCAAATATTATGTTTTTCTGGTATAATGAACTTATTATATAGTTGGATTAAGTGAGAACTTCCAGATCTAAGACACCAACAACAGACTATATGTTACCGTATTATAATGTAACATAGCATGGTATGTTATCTTATCTTACATGAATATATAAATATAAATATACACATTATCTATTTAAGTATAAAATGGAATACATTCTCTTTCAGTATCTATTCACACCATCATAAGGGTACATCTTCCTTTTAAGTGGCAGAAACTTCCTCAGGTACATTCATTATTCAGAATTATTCTTGGTTCCTGTTACTAGTGGTTTTTAGGCTTCTGTTCATCACGACTCTCAGGAGATGAGACTGCTAGTTTTATCTCTGACTTTTACGTCTATGGTCTTACATCTTGGCCATAGTGTTAGTTAGTGATCAACTAACTACTAACATGTTTTCCATCTGTGCTTTTTCCTACTCTCCCATTTTGCCTGGGATTTCAACTTCTATCATCTGACCCCTAATTTTCAAGATGAAACAAATAACTACTCCTCATACAAAACTCAGGTTAAATATTTTCTGCAAGGAAGCTGTTTTGATCCACAGCAGATAATATTCAGAACTCCTTTGTGCTCTCACTGAAGCCCACACAGGTATCTAACAAGGAAGAACTTATTACCGACTCCATATTATCTTCTATCTCTTCACAAACCAAATCATTCTGCACAATGCCAGGCCTATCTTGCCACAGTGCAATTCTGATTGTATAATTTCCCTTCATAATTCCTTTTACGATAAAATTCAAAGGATTTAGTACGTTTAGCCTGGAATATAAGGCTCCTCATGATCTGATCCGGGAATATTTCTTCAGCATTAGCATTACCATTATACACTCTCTCATATTGTTGCAACAAGCCACAAAAACTTTCCACTTAGTCTCTCAGAGAGGCAGTGGGGGATTCTTTCATATCATTTAGAGCTAAGCTCAAATATCATTTTTTCAGAGAGGCATTTATCAACTCCTATATAAAATGGCTTTTCCCATCATTCATTTCCTGGCTCTGAATTCACTTAGCATTTATTGTTGTAAAAAATGGTGATGTTTAGTTATTTTCCTGGCTTCTTCCATTATAAAATAAGTTTAATGACGGTAGGGTTGTTTTTTTTTTTTCTTGTTTTCTGCTCTATTCCTAATACCTAATATAATGTCTTTTTTTTCTTAAGTGAGTGAATAAATGAAGGTTTATTTAGTGAGTGAATGAATATTTCTGTTTGTTACCTAGGAAACTCATTACCGTCTCAGCATCTTGCATTTCCCCTTCTTTCCATTGAGTATCTGAAAACTATAAAGAACCCAGTGATTATCTCAAAATGTTGAATATTTTAAGATTCAATCAGTAATAAATTTTAAAACGAAACTATCCATCCTAGTTTCAAAAAGAAACAAAATGTCAATCCCATAAAGTAGCAATGTTATGACTTCACAATACATCGAATTTTGATTTATGGAAAACCTGCGGCATGGCCCTTATCATTTCTCTTTCTGCCATGAAGTGCTACACTGGTCTGAACCAGCCCGTGTTCCTACCACTACAAGACCTCCTTTATCACACCTTCCACAAAATCCACTCATGCTGCTCCTTCCCCTTCCCAGCTTGGTGAAGGAAACTAGTCTGATAACCTTATTTGAGCAAAAATGTCTGATGTCTGATAATGGCTTGATTCATCTTGTTTGGAGGTTTGTATTTGTTTCAAACAATAAGAATCAACCCCCCAAAATGAGTAAATAATATGCAAGAAATAGGTTGTAATTCTTAGTAAGGAGAGATACTACTTTTCTTTCAGCTTTTCAAATTATGTCACATAAAAGGGTTCTTTGCATAATGATGATCGAGATCAGCAAATTTAAAGAAAAAATATACTAAAACACATTTCCTTTTAATCCTATCTATTAATAGTCAATGTTTTCATGGCAATAAAAAATAACTAAAATTTATTGAAAACTTAACATGTATCAAACACTGTGCTTTTCAAACATTATTTCATTTTGCCTGCATGGTAATACAGCAAAAAAAATCACTTCTTTTTAATGTTTTTTTTTTTAAAGATTTTATTTATTTATTTGACAGAGAGAGAGGGGGGAGAAAGAGAGAGAGAGAGAGAGAGGGAACACAAGCAGGGGGAGCAGGAGAGGGAGAAGCAGGCTTCCGGCTAAGCAGGGAGCCCGGTGCGGGGCTCTATCCCATGACTCTGGGATCGTGACCTGAGCCAAAGGTAGACGCTTAATCGACTGAGCCACCCAGGCCCCCCTGGTTCCCTCTTTCTTCATGGGTTGGATTTATCCTTATGATAGCCTTCTTCAGAGTAGCAAACTACTGCAGGGGACGACCTGTTTTATTATCCCTGTCAATTGAGGACAAGATGTGTCTTTTCCTCCAACTATAAAACTAAGGCCAAGTATTCACTTTGATTAAAAATCTCTAAAAAAAAAAAAAATCACACATTTGTTTAAACCAATAGTCTTAAAGCCTTCAGGCAAGATTATTGATTCAGATAGTAAACACACATCAGTACAGAGAAGTGAATAAGAATTCAGATTTTAGAGTCAGACTGCTTCAGACCAAGATTTGACTGTCTTTTAGCAGTTCTGTAACCTTGTGCAAGTTACTGTACATATGTATCAAGTCCTCATCTGTAAAATGAGGATAATAGTAGCTACTCCGAAGATTATATTAAATAAATTTTGTGTCATTAAAACAAATACATTATACAAAATTTTTAATAACATACCTAGGCATCAAACCCTATTTATTATGTATATTCTATGTTAATCTGTATACATGAACAGATAAATAGTAATTATGTTAATACAATTATATGTATATATAGTCATGATACATGTTATGCAGTGTACATAGATATATGATACTTCTATATGCATATGTAATCATGATTTTCTAGATTGCAGATGAGTTGACTTTTTATTGGTTAAAGAAATGCTGCCTTTTATAAACATATTTTGTTTTAGTTTCTTCCATTCAAATAAAAATGAGTCAATTCTAAGGTAATTATAATTAAAGGATATGAGAGATTTGATACTATTTATGAATATCAGAGTTGTGAATACATTTGAAAAAAGTATAATTTTATTTCAAGTTCTCGGATACATATTTTAAAACTTCAGTTGTTTACTTAATTCTAACAATGTTATTTCTAACTACAGTGGCTGAAGAACTATGTAAAATAACAATAAAGAAATATCTCTTACTGCCTTATTGTTGTTCCTTTTGTATCCGTGAGTGGTAAAAAAACATGACCAATAAGATAATATAACTTGTCTCTCTCTCTCCAAAGTCCCTTGAACTTAGGGTAAATTATCATAATCTCCTATATTTTAATGGCCCATTTGATTTTTCTTATCTTTTTTAATCTAATTTTGTTACGGGTTAATATGGCACAGGTTTAATATATTCCATCTTGATTTTTTTTAAAATAAGATTAAGGGAGTGGTAATATGAAAAAACCAATAGCTCCTTAGGATTATAAAATTATGAAGGCAATTTTCAATATGCAATAGGCAAAGTAAAAAGTAAGTATGTGAAGCAATGATAATATACTTAATATAGTTCAAGAAACTTATAACATTATTCTTACAGGTGTTATGGTTCAGGTTATTACTCAAAGGAATTTCACAGCAATGAAAAAAAAACTAATAGTTGTAAAAAATGCAACTGAATCTATATTATATCCTTTTTCTATCTTTACTTATTAAAATTATCTAAAACTAAATTTTTAGTTCTATGCTTTAGGTTTTCTGACAGAAACGTGTCCTATTAAAATTGTTAATACTTTTACAATCCCTTTCATACCAACTTGATATCTGAAATCAAAGACTACCGACACTCAACCTTATTTATTAGTCTAAATGAATCAACACAGTGTTATGCCCAGTACATATATTTCTATAAATAATATAGGAATCAGTAGAAGACAAAATACTGTATTAGAATTCAGACAATGATAAATTTCTTGTGTAAACTTCTACTAATCAAGAAAAAACTGGGAAAAATATTGACTTCAGGGGCGCCTGGGTGGCTCAGTGGGTTAAAGCCTCTGCCTTCAGCTCAGGTCATGATCCCAGGGTCCTGGGATCAAGCCCCACATCAGGCTTTCTGCTCAGCAGGGAGCCTGCTTCCTCCTCTCTCTCTGCCTGCCTCTCTGCCTACTTGTGATCTCTGTCTGTCAAATAAATAAATAAATCTTTAAAAAAAAAAAAATATTGACTTCAATTAGTTTTATTCTTTAGTTGATATATCACTGGAAACAATTTCTTTCCTTGTAATTGAATACAGTAATTTAAATCAAGTATGTTGTCACAAACTCATTGATCTTTTCTTAACTAGCAAGATAAATTTCTATAGTAAAAAACAAAATACAGTTTTTTCTTGTAAAGTTGGTTACATATTGCTCTTTTATTTCAGCTAGCCATCTCACAAATCCTGCAGTTTCTACGGGTGGCAAAGAGTGGTTGATGCCTCTGTGTGATCCATCTATATAGAAAGTAAACACTTATTATACTCTATTAAGAGCCAGAAGTATGTTTGTTTCATCATGATACGGTTTCTGATATATATTTTCATATTCTTAACATTCCCCATTCTTTTTGTGCATCTTAGTTACTAACTGATTATAATATATTTTGCATTCACTTTATCATATCATGTTTGATTTTGATATATTTCTTTATTTCCTTTTTGTCTTATTTATTTATTTATTTTTAAGATTTTATTTATTTATTTGACAGACAGAGATCACAAGTAGGCAGAGAGGCAGGCAGAGAGGAGGAAGCAGGCTCCCTGCTGAGCAGAGAGCCTGATGCGGGGCTCGATCCCAGGACCCTGGGATCGTGACCTGAGCCGAAGGCAGAGGCTTTAACCCACTGAGCCACTCAGGCGCCCCTGCTTATTTATTTTTAAATATTTAGTTTATTCATTGGAGAGAGTGAGACAGAGATGGTGAGAGAGGACAGGAACAGGGAGAAGCAACCTACTTGCTGAGCAGGGAGCCCGATGTGGGACTTCGATCCCAGGACTCCGGAATCATGACCTGAGCCGAAGGCAGTGGCTTAAACAACTGAGCCACCTAGGCACCCTCCTTTATGTTTTCAATCACTTTTAGTTGTACATTTTATTGCTATATTATTTAAACCCAAGAATAGAGGCACCTGGGTGGCTAAGGTGATTAAGCATCTGGCTGCAGCTCAAGTCATGATCTCCAGGTCCTGGTATGGAGCCCCACATTTGGCTCCCTGCCCAGCAGGGAGTCTGCTTCTCCCTCTGCCTCTCCCCACTGGTCGTGCTCTCTCTCTCTTAAATGAATAAATAAAATCTTTAAGAAAACAAACAAACAAAAAACCCAGGAATAATTAGAGCATATTTCAAATACGCCATTTCATTAAGTGTGTATTCTAAAGGGAGGATTATATGAGCAACATAGTAATTGTACCATTTAGAACAATCTAATTTTATAATAGAAGGTAAAGTGGTAAGAATATAAATACTTTGGTAACTAATCCATAAAGAAACAAATTTTGTTTTGTTTTGTTTTTCTACCTCTGCAAAGCAAAATAGGAATATAGTCATTAATTCTTTTCCAGAAACGTTTGTTCTCTGCCCCAGATTTATGTCTGGCTGTTTACTTGGTTTGCATCATTCTCAAGAGATACGGCTTATTAGAGCCACTCAATGGAAGTCATAGAAATCTAATGGCAATTGTTTGTTTTTTTTTCCAAAGAACTACTTCCTAATGATTATTATTCAGCCCTGCAGTATTAAAATGATATATTCACTTCTAAATGAGAGTTTTTAAAAATTATTTCAGCTATGCTGATACCTGTTATAGAATAAATGTCAAATTTTCTGACCTATAGTAGATATTTAGAAGCAGATCAATTGTTTTAATATAAGTGTTGCCTAATTCACTGATGCTTCACACAAGCATGAATAACAATTTGAAGCTCCCAGATCAATACCATGCATGTTTATTTGTAGTAGCAGACATTCAAACATAGACATTTATTTTGTTGATACTTTAAATTCAATTATCTCTAACATAATTTAGTTCATAGTAGCTGTTAATACTGAGCATTATAAAAATGTTGTTTTTCCTTCCCTGTAGCCATGTATTGGTCCCTTCCATGTCTTTTCATATGAAGTTCTCATTAATCATTACATACTTCAGTGACATATAAAACAAGTATTTATTTAAGAATTACTATAGCTTTGTGGTACAGGGCACAAGAAATCCTTAACCAAATGCACAAATAAATGTACAGTGGAATACTGGCAAAAGTTTCCAGTTCTAACTGTGCAGTTAAATAGGACTGTGATTTAACCTGGCTTTACCTCTTTGTCTCTGGGGCTCGGCAAATCCAAACCTCTCTGTAGCTCAGTTTATTTATCTGCAAAATGGGTAAGGTGGAAAGGCCTAAGGGAGGTATGGGTATTAAACGCAAAATCACAGGGCTTTCTATGCAGTTCTTTTTATTCTTTTTTTTTTAATATTTTATTTATTTATTTGACAGAGAGAGAGAGAGATCGCAGGTAGGCAGAGAGGCAGGCAGAGAGAGAGGAGGAAGCAGGCTCCCCACTGAGCAGAGAGCCCAATGCGGGGCTCGATCCCAGGACCCTGAGATCATGACCTGAGCCGAAGGCAGAGGCTTTAACCCACTGAGCCACCCAGGCGCCCCTGCAGTTCTTTTTATTCTATTACCTTTAAGGGAACTACATTCTTGGGGTCAAATGGTATGATGAGCATTGCATGGGTTTTGAAATTAGGAAGAACATTTTACCTCTGCTAATTGACATGTGATTTTGAGCAAATTGTATTTCCAACATGAGTCTGTTTATTTATAAAGATGAAGATCATATTTTTATATAATATTGTTGAAGGGTTAAATGAGATAAATCATATCTTTTCATTGTAACTAGCCAGTAAGTATGAACTTACCTAGCCACTTAGCTTTAGAAAAGAATCATAAAGATTTAAATTCATTAGACTGGGTGCCTGGGTGGCTCAGTGGGTTAAAGCCTCTGCCTTCTACTTGGGTCATGATCCCAGTGTCCTGGGATCAAGCCCCGCATCGGGCTCTCTGCCCAGTGGGGAGCCTGCTTCCTCCTCTCTCTCTCTGCCTGCCTCTCTGCCTACTTGTGATCTCTGTCTGTCAAATAAATAAATAAAATCTTTAAAAAAGATAAATAAATCCACTAGACTTTGTAATAAAATAGTAAAATTTGTATTACAGAAAAGGCAGGTGAAATTACTAAAGAGTACAGAACTCTTTTTTAGTTTTTAAGTAAACATAGGTCATATTTTATGTCACAGAAGAAAACTGTTGTGTTTGTAGACCAAATTTACCCAATCATTAATTAAAAAAGAAAACCACTTGAACTTTTACATCTCTGAAAGTGGGCAAATATTGTACCAGTTGTGCTTTTCCACACTAATTCAACAGAATATGAACAATGAGAGGTGAAAGCAGTCAATGATTAAAGGTCAAATATTTTAACTAACTCCAAAAGCCACTCTAAGAGTCCTACCTTATTTCCCTTTAAGCAACAACAACAAAAATAAGGTAGTAAAATAGTTAAGAAGGATAATTTAGACAAGCTGTATTTTAATGTCAGGAAGTATTTTTACACAACTTCCTCAAATATCAGAACACTTTTTAGTCAGCTCAGGCTCCCTTTTTAAATTTTTTTCTTAAAATATCTAGAGTCATATCATTAGAATGATTATAATCAGTTATATAAACACAGTAAGATATAAACATTTAGGTACTAATGCAAAGAGACTGTAAAAAATGCTCTTAACATTTTTAAATCTATTTACAATAAATCATAATACAATTTTAACATCACCATAAGGTCCTACTATGCCCCATACTAGGGGCCCATTGCCCACAAAGTGTTATCTCCACCGACGTGCAGGATTGGAAGATTTATATCAAGTAAAAGACAGGCTCTTTTTTTGCAAGTTCTCCATTTACTATCTGCCTCAACTAGCTTGTTAAAATTAAAGATACTTTCGCCCTTGGCCATCTATTAATTTAGGGCATAGTGCTATGATAGGGAGATGCAGGAAGGATTAAGAGGAAATTTTCGCCAAGATTTTGATGTCTTTGGAAAGATCAAATTGTGGGTAATGTTTGAAACTTTGTTGCTCAGTTTTACTTCCCACATCACCATCCATTTAATAATGAGGATAACCTGCAACATGAAGACCTTTCTGGAAGTCTGCTTATACCTGTGCTGTGGACTATTCTAGTAGGTGCATGGACTTTTTCCCAAATTCTTGATCATCTTAGCAACTCATGCAGCTCTTCTGAAATTTAACAACCAATGACATCTGCTAAAATTTTATAAGACACTCAAGTTCACCACTTCAAAGAATGAACTTGGCATGAGCAGTAAATGCCACAATTCAGAAATGTGAGGTTGAATTTAGAGGCTTTATCATCAGAGAAGTCCTAAAAAGTTTTGGCTTTCTCTGGAGGTATTTCTGGAATTTTTTTTACTGAGAAAATTCAAGGTACAATTTTAAGGTATAAGTTTTGCTGATATTTCTCTGGAACTTAGTAGAAAATGTATATGTATGTTTGTGTGTGCATATATTTACATTTATTTTAAATGAGCCGTTCTACCTGCATATTCTAACATTCTAAATGATGTACTTTTAAAAACATCACCAGATAAAAAGGCTAATCATGCCTTAAGAAAGCCTAAAACACAGTTACAAATAACATACTATACACACAATTAATTATACATTTAGAAAGATCTATTTATTTGAAAGCTTTTCTAAGTCAGTTTCTATTTAACCACTCCAAAATAGTGTCATTCAGGCCATTTGCTTAGCTGTTGTATTTTTTTCTAAGACAGATTTCACATTTTCCATGCTGTTGTTAGAAACTGTGTAAGATGAAAGAGGAAATGAGCAAATAGTATTGATCAAAAATGTTTACATTTGTGCAGGTAGAGTACCACATATGAAAGTACTTAAGTTTACTTTCAAAATAAGGAAAACTAATCATCCACACTCAAAATTGCTCTGAAGATTAAATGAAATATTGTACATAAAGGACCTGGAAGAATAACTGTCACAAAAATGCTCAGTAAAAACTAGCCATTATTATCATTATTAAGTTTCATCCAGTAGTGCCTAAAACATGTTGCTGTTTAACAATAAAATGTTTTATTGTTGCTTTTAATAAAGGCCATATCATTGTATTTATCTACATGGCATTCCCCATGCTTATCTGTATGACTAATTCTATATTCTAGGTTTATCTACACACATACACATAATGAATATCAATGGTTAAAAAACAATTTGGAGGGGCGCCTGGTTGGCTCAGTGGTTTAAAGCCTCTGCCTTTGGCTCAGGTCATGATCCCGGGGTTCTGGGATCCAGCCCCGCATCAGGCTCTCTGCTCCGCAGGGAGCCTGCTTCCTCCTCTCTCTCTGCCTGCCTCTCTGCTTACTTGTGATCTTTGTCTGTCAAATAAATAAATAAAAATCTTTAAAAAAAAAAAAACAATTTGGAAAACTATTTTTTTTAATTAGGAACAACTGTATGTGTAAGAGTATATGCATTTGAGTGTGTTTTTGTATTTAACTGTATGACTTTGTAAATCATGTTCAAATAAGATATTAATAATTAGTCCAGTTAGTGACTGTTACAACAGTTAATCAGGATCATTTCTTGAGCACTGACTTTGAAATAATTTGCACTTTTGTTTTACTCCTAAAAACACCAGTTACCCTCGTTCCTTTCCTCATTTTCTTCTCCTTAGCCCCACAACCTATTGTACCTTTTGTAGCAGCTTTCTTCATGCTACTTCTTGCTTATTTATTTTCAGTTTTAGGCGCCATATATCGATTACTCACTAGGACAGTAAAGAACTGAGCACTCTTTCCTTGTACTCTAACTATAGATGCACAAACTTCCTACAACTCTTTCCATCTAATTTAATTGCATTGTAATGTAAGCTAAATGAAAACCCGAATTTTGACAATATAGACTCTATTGATACCACAGTTATATATTCAATGATGATTTATTTTCATATTTCACATAACTTGGTTTTTCTTCACAGTAACTTTGCTTGAACTCCTAATATTTATTATTTTATTCTTTTTATTCTTTTTATTGTTATTATTATTTTTTGTTGTTATTAGTTATCCACCTTAAACATTCACCTCTCCTCTTAATATGATCAGACACAATAGGTATTCAATTGATTTCCTCTTTTTTTTTTTTAAAGATTTTATTTATTTATTTGACAGACAAAGATCACAAGTAGGCAGAGAGGCAGGCAGAGAGAGAGGAGGAAGCAGGCTCCCTGCTGAGCAGAGAGCCCGATGCGGGGCTCGATCCCAGGACCCTGGGATCATGACCTGAGCCGAAGGCAGAGGCTTTAACCCACTGAGCCACCCAAGCGCCCCTTGATTTCTTTTTGAAGAAATTTCTCAGAAAGCCTTCTGATATGTTTAGATTTGGCCTGCTGTATGTCTGGCACACCCATTATCCTATTTCCCCTGTACCATTATCTGGTGGATAGCAGCTTCCTGAGAAATGTTGCATGAAAACTAATGCTTTGAGACCTTGAATGCCTAATGAGATATTTAGTCAATCTCCATATTTGATGTATACTTTGGACATAGAATTCAATACTGGAAATTATTTCTCCTCAGGAAGTTTTGGCCAATAATACTTACTTATAATTTTTAACACGGAACAAATTAATCTTTGGTGTCATGCAATATCCTCATAGTTGTACAGCTGGGCCCCCTTTCGATCTTCTTCATCAGCTTGCTCTGTTCCTTCCTTCAAAAACATTTACCAACTAAATTTCTGTAGGCATCTTTGCCTTTAAAGATTGTGGTTTGTAAAAGCATCTGAATTTGATAGAAACTAAGTGCCGGTCAAAAATCCCAATCCATTCTAGTTTCTGGTGTTTTGCATCTAATCTGTTTGTTGTCCTGCCCCATCTCTGAAAGTCTGCAGAAACTTCCATGTTCCTGAAATTTTAATATTTTAGTAAGCCTTTTTTATTCTTATGTTCATCCACTGTTTTGAGTACTTAGTGGCACTTGAAAACTGAGAAGTTATGCTTTTCAGTTTTTGAAAACTATTAAATTATTTTATTGATCACTTCCTATCCACTTTATTGCTCTTGTTTTTGAAATTCTGTACTTCAGATGTTGGAGCACCTAGATGAATACACTGATTTGCTTATTTTTTTTCTTATGTTTCATCTATTTCCTTTTGTTGTTGCTTTACTTCCTCTGAATTTTTCTTATTTACCTTCCAACACTATGCTGGGGCCCCATGCTGAGCAATATTGGAGCTGAAGCAAAGGGAAAGATCAGTAATACTGATCTTGCCTTTATTTAAAAAAAATTTTGTTCATTTTATGTTTATGTGTTAATTTTTATTTAAAAATATTTTATTAAAATATAGGGATTTTTTAAATTGCTAAGTTGATTGGTGTACACTTAAATTTTGCTTGAAGAGAGTACCTCATTTGCTTTCACCTTTGTCTCAGCCCTGCTTAATGTTCCCTGATGTGGGGCACCTTGGGTGGCTCAGCTGGTTAACCGTCTGACTCTTGATCTCAGCTCAGGTCTTGATCTCAGGGTCATATGTTCAAGCCCCACATTGGGATCCACGCTGGGTGTGCATCCTACTTAAAAAGGAAAAAAAAAAAATGTTGCCTGATATGTATCCTTTCTTAAAGCTAAGTAAACCTAGTGCCAGTTGAAGTCTCTTGTGTTTCCTAAGTTAGGTTTTTAATCCAAACCAAGAACACTACAGCTAGTATAGTAGGCTTGGAATTACTAAAGTCAAACTTTTAAAAATAGGGAAACAATAATTGGAGGAAACGGAGATAATAAATAAGGTACCAAAATAAACAAATAAAAATTCTGACTTAATTAGCTTAGAGATATATGAAGATATTGCCACCAAGAATTGGATGCTATTTTCAAAATGTGAAATATTCAGAGAACAGTTCTTTATTTTCAATCTCTATTTTTTTTTTTTTTTTTTGCCTCCTCCTTACCGCGTCATTTATTCCCCAAACCAGAGATCTCTTGTGCCGCAATAACTAAGACTTTGGGGAATTATGCAGTGTGATATCAATTATATCATTTCTTGTCTTTTTCCACTGAAAACTTAGGTTGTTTTTCTTACATGTTTGTTATTTACTGCAAGTTCAGAGACTTAGCTTGCAAAATGTTGTTGTATTTTTCTCAACCCCAAACTTCCCTAACTTGAAAGTTTGTGTCATTTTAGTGGAATGCATGGAGAGAAAGCAGAGAAGTGGTCAGTTTACCACCTTTATCTGAAATTTGGCTTTTAAAATGTTTATTGTGTTTATAAGACACTATATCTTTTATAAGCACAGAAATAAAATGATGTGGGTCAAAATTTCTACAATAAGATTAAGAGTGCAAAATGTATTTACATTTTAGCAAAGAGTTTTAAGCATCTTCTATGAACCAATGCTGTACTCTTTATTTATACAATCCTCAAGAGAAAATGGACATAGCAATGGGCATTTTCTATTGTCTGAAATGTGTTATGTTGGAAAAAAAAAAAAAAACTCAAGGTGCTATAGGTGAAACCAGGAGAAAGTCTGACCATAGCTCAGTAGTTTAGGGAAGTCTATCAGAAAAGATAACTTCTAAGCCCAATCATTAAAAAATTAGAACTGAGTACTAAAAGAACAATAGGAAATAGGAGCATCTCTAGCCAAATATAATAATAATACATGTAAAATTCTAGATGGATAAGAGAGCACAGCAATGGGGGAAGCCTCAAAAAATTCATTCAACATGTTTAGAGCAAGATATGAAGGCAATCAGGAAATAAAATTGTCAAGGTATTTCCTCAAAAGGATAAGTCACCTATTAACATCATTTGAATCAGCAGTGTATTTACTGAATTAGAACACTACTATTGACAACAGAAATATATACAAGATTTAAATGAACAAACTTACTACTTGACTTGCTAAGCACTATTTGATTCTCAGTTTTATTTAGGAGAGAATAATATTGATAATATATGTAGACTAGATGGAAGAAACCTATACAGATCATGAAGGAAACATGACAAACAAATGTCAAAGGAAACTGTATTTTACAGTTTACTGTAAAATGTTTAGTGATACTAAGATACATTATGGAGTTAGAAAAAAACACTGAGAACATGAATTGATTCTTGACATTCTATTAAGGTACTAAGGATAGTGTCTTGGCAAAGCTTCTTTAACAAACTGCTATGACCTTTTATTCCAGCATCTCCCAGTGTTTTAAATTTATCATCATGAAAAATACAGTCAACAGAAGGAATTAGCAGCAAATAGAATTTTTAAAAATGTCTTGGTGTTCAAGAAGTTGACAATCATATTTACACTCAGGTACTATGTGCTTTGTCTCTGTTACTTACTGTTAGGAAGAAGAAATGACTAAGGGCACATATTTCCAAAGGGCTTAACTGTACCTTAATTGCCACATTCCCAATGCCTTTCTAAAAAGGGCATTTCAAACTAATTGTTTTCTGCCAAGAAACTGTCCCTGGTATTTCTTTGTCTATGCATTCATGATTAATTAACCCTTCGTTAGTCCCTTTAAAACAAGTAATATAATGGGCATTTTAACATGTACTTTTAAAATTATTAAAGGGCATGGGAGTCATTCTCTAAGGTACTTTTACTCAAGATAAGTATAATCCTATTGGGAGTACACAAGCAAGAATAGAAACGTGGACTAAACGGTTGTTTTTCCTTCTCTGTATATAATCATAGAAGTAAGACTATTCTCCCCAAAGAATATTTTGGCATTTATTTTAGCACGAATGGTATTTACTCAGGCTATTCTCTTCTCACCTTTCCATTATATGGGTAAACACACTCATTTACCCTTGAGAATATTTTATTTATGGGGCAGCGATACTGAAATTGCAACCACAGTCTTTTGTTTTTTCCCCACACTAGAAGGAAACACAAAGGATATATTTTTACCGTTATGAGTTATGATCACTTTTGTAGCTGAGAAAAATAATGGATAATAATTAAGGCACTTGGTTAAGAATATTATGACATCGATTTCTTCATGTTCTTAACATCATTAAAATTTTGATACCTTTATTTCTTTAAGTTTTGGATATCTCTGCAAAAACCTTATTCATGAGTATCAGTAACTTGTAGAACAAAGAACATTGGTATTCTGGATCTTAGCAACATTTGTGATTTGGGACTAGTTTTCAGCTTCTCACAGTATTTATTTTTTCGTGTGTAAAGTGGAACATTGACCACTAATGTCCCTATTAGCTTCAAATTACCATAAAGGGGTTTTAATTATTTACCCAGGTCTTAAAGTCTCTCATTTTAATATTAAGTGCGTATCAAGATTTAATTTTCATCTTGTAAGTTTTCAAATGCCTTTTTACATAAAATAAATGTGTGAACAGCATTTTTTATTCAATTACTATGGATGAGTATTAAAAATTATTGAATCACATATTGGAAAACATTTTAACAAATGTACTAATATATATTTAATATTTATTATAATACTAATTATTTCAGTTAATGCCACGATTATTTAATTTTTACTTAATAAGATAAAAAAAAATTATAGGCAAGCAATGTAGTTATTAAGACAAAGAGTATTACCAGATATCAAGAATATTATTTCACAGTGACAAAAGTGGTCAATCCATCAAGAACACATAATAAACCTAGTTCTAGATGTACTTAAGAGCAGGGTTTACAAATACATGAGACAAAAATTGACAGAATTGGAAAACTAAATCTTAATATCACACTTTGGTATGGAGAGTTTAGCACTGTTTTGGTAATTGAGAGCGAGAGGACCCAAAAAATTAAAAAAAAAATCAATGAACTAAATTATCAGTTCATTTAAACTAACTGACACCTATAAAGTGCTATTCCCAAAATCGTAAGATACATTATTTTTAGAGGTACAAAGAGGATTTATTATACCAGAGACTAAGGGTAACTCTCAATAAAGTTCAGACACATAATGTACTGTATACTATTTTGCCACAAAGCTATTTATTAAAAATTGATTTTAAAAGATAGAAAATCTCTAAATAATAAGAAATTAAACATTAAATTTGTAAATAGTCTATGACTCAAAGAAGGAATCAAAAAGCCATTTAGAGACCACTTCAGACTGTGTGATAATGAAAGCAGATCATGTCAAAACCTGCAGAACACAGTTTAAGTGGTGCATAGAAAAAAAAAAACAAAACAAAACTGGTTAAATTACTTGAACTAGTAGAGAACTGAAGTATAAAATTAATGTCCTAATTTTCTATGTTTAGAAGTTAGAAAACAAATCAATTTAAAATTCAAAAAGAGTAGGAGAAAAGAAAATTAGTGATAGGAGCAGATATCAATAACCTTGAAAATGGAGAAAAATATTTTAAAAATCAGCAAAGTCAAAATTGCTTTCCTTGACAAGACTGATGAAACTGATATATCCTTAGCCGGTTTCAAGACAAAGAGGGTAAATTCACAATACCATTATCAGAAACGATGTGAACAATACTACAGATCCAATCCACAGTAAAGTTTCATAATAGTACTTTATGAATAGTTTTATGCTAATAGTTTTATGTTAATGTTTAAAACATAAACATAATGTTTATGTTTTATGTTTATGCAATAATTTAGAAACAATAGAGAAATTTTCTAAAAGACAGAAACTGTCATAACAGACAGAGGATCATCCCTTTATCCATTAAGAAAATTGTATTTACAATTCAAAAGTTTTCCACAAAGAAAATTCCAGTAGCTACTCCAGTGAATCCTACCAATTATTTGAAGAAGAAATAATATACAAACTTAGAAAATTTAGAGAAAAAAGCATTTCCAATTTCATTTTATGTCTTTATATCAAATGAGATAAAGACCTGAAAGGAGAGAAAAATACAACCCAATATTTCTCACAAACATAAACACAAAAATCTTTAACATAATTTTGCCAAAGCAAATCAAGCTACATATATGATAGATGCTACATGATGACCATGATTGCAATATATTCCAGCAATGCAAGTTTGGTTTGGAATTCAGAAATTAACACAACTTGATATATATAAAGTATAGAGAAGGCACATAAGGTAAAGATCATCTCAAAAGATGCAGAAAATATATTTGAAATCTAGCACTCATTTATGATAAGAACTTAAAAACTTAGGAATAAAACCTTCTGAATCCCATTAAGAGTACATATGAGGAATTTGAGAGGTAGGGTGGGAGGTTTGGAGGGTAGGGGAGGAAAAAAATGAAACAAGATGGGATTGGGAGGGAGACAAACCATAAGAGACTCAATCTCACAAAATAAACTGAGGGTTGCTGGGGGGCAGGGGGTTATGGAGAGGGTGGTTTGGTTATGGACATTGGGGAGGGTATGTGATATGATGAATGTTGTGAAGTGTTTAAACCTGGCGATTCACAGACCTGTACCCCTCGCACTAATAATATATTATATGTTAATAAAAAATAAAAAAAAGATTTATTTTTTCATTTGAGAGAGAAAGAGAGAGAGCAAGAGAGCACGTGCATGACAGAGGCAGGTAGTTGGACAGAGGGAGAGGGAGAGAATTCTCAAGCTGACTCCCTACCAAGCGTGGAGCTCAATGTGGGGCTTGATCCCTGGACCCTGAGACAATGACCTGAACCAAAATCAAGAGTTAGTGATTAACAGACTGAGCCACCCAGAAGCCCCAATTCTCACCATTTCTATTCAACATTGTAATGGAAGCTCTAGTTACTGAAATTGGACAAGAGGACTGAAAATGCAAAGGTTGGCATGAAAATTTTAACATCAGGTAATATGTATATACAAGAAAGCCTATGAAGTGTAAAAAAAATACATGGAGGGGTGCCCAGATGGCTCAGTGGGTTAAAGCCTCTGCCTTTGGCTCAGGTCATGATTCCAGGGTCCTGGGATCAATCCCCGCATTGGGCTCTCTGATCAGCAGGGAGCTTGCTTTCCCCTCTCTCTCTCTGCCTACTTGTGATCTCTGTCTGTCAAATAAATAAACAAAATACACGGAATAATAAATGAACTTAGCAAGTCCTTAGGATAAAAGGTCAGTATAAAAATTGATCGTATTTCTATACACAAAAATGAAAAATGAAAAATTTAAAATGTTAACATTAATAGAAACATTAATAAACATCAAGGAGAATTGAATCCAACAAAATATGTGGGTAATCTCTATTATAGAAACTATGAATTGCTTCAGAGACTAATAAGGCCTAAATAAAAGGAGCTATGCCATCTTCATAAAGGAGTAGTCTCAATATTTTTTAGGATGTTAATTCTTCCTCATTTCTTAGCTTTAGTACAAGTTCAATCAAAATATCCTAAGAATATTAGCTGATTCTAGGATGAAATGGAAAAGGATCTAGAATAGTCAAAATAATCTTGAAAATGGATACATTGGTAGTTACACTAACATATTTTAAAACTTGCTCTTAATCTGTAATAATAACAGACAAACGTAACAATAGCAAACTTCAAGTATTTAATAATGCACAGATGGATGAATAGAACAGTAAAAAGCTCACACAAATACTTTCAATGAATTTTGGAACAAGTTCTGAGCTAAAAATAATTCTTGATCCCTACGTTTTTCAATACACAAAAATTAACTTAGCTGGTTCATAGAATTGAATGTAAAGCTAGAAGCAAAAAGATTCTAGATGAAAATATAGGAGAATGACTTTGGAAACTTGAAATATGCCAAGATTCTTAGATAGCACATAAAACGCCAAACAGTAATAGTATGCATTTACTCTTCCTACTATAAATGCTTTCAGAGAATGATATTCTAAATCTAGATCTAGGCAACATGGAATCTGTAAAGATCATGCCCCTGAAATAAAGGTAACCTACTTAAACTAGTTTGGTAAATACTGGGTTAAATACCAATGTTAGTGTAAGAATTCTTTGAACTTTTTTTTTTTAATTCTTTGAACTTTTAATAGGCTAATGCATTTTTTCATTCTTTAAAAAAGGTATTTGGTATAATATTTTCCAAATTTCTTTGATAATTTCAAAAGATTTATTATCAGTTATCAAAAAAAATGATCACAAAATTTCTATTTACATGTTTCACCGTGTATGGTATAAAGAATATGTTTCAGGAAGTTAACAGATTATAGGTATCTTGCTCTTCTGCTCTTCAAGTATAATTAAGTATCTGACCTCTTCTTTTTTGCATTTTACAAGTTGTTATCCTCATGAGTTTTTCCTCAAATGTGTCTCTCAGAGATAAGCCCTGTGTTACTGATATTTTATTTCAGGCTTCCTGCTTGGTGAGTTTATCGAGTATTTGTCAAAGTCATTAGCAGTTTCTATGCTTATTGATAATGATTCCTCCTCTAATTTATTTTGTAAAGTGAAGCCAGACTAAGTGGAGTACATACACCTACACAAACCACAGACACATGTGTGGGGGTGCACGTATGTGCATGTAGGTATATAGCAGACACCAAAGGAAAATCCTATAGTAACTACAACCAGATTTTTCTGTATGGACTGTCATTCAAAATAATCACACTCTTATTTTCTATGCTTTTAGAAGAAGAAGAGATTGGACATGTTCAGGGGACAGAGCTACATGACAGAGCTACAGAATTCCAAATTCCTTAAACTAGCATTAAATCTTCTACAATCTTGCTCTAATCTACTTTTAAGTAAAATGTCCCTTCATAGCCAAATATAGCATAATACATCCACCTACATTTAGGATGGTAAGTAATATGCCACTAATTCTTACTAACACCTTCTTCATGCCTTTCAATGGCCATTCCCTGTGCCAAGAATTCCTTCAGCTTTCTTCAAAGCTTGTGTAAGCTCCATTTTGGGTTCTCTTTGTAGTTAAAGCTCTACTGTATTTTTGAAAGTATATATTGAATTTCCTTATTTATATTGATTTTACAAAATGAGAGTTAACAATTTTAATAGTCTATCTATAGACTTTTGCACGGTTTCATTCATACATCCGTAGACAGTCATCTCAATAAATTCTTGTAAAATAAATGGATGTTTTTAATAACCATAGATTTTTATTGTTTTTCTTTAAACTATTTAAAAAGATATCTACAGAATATTTCATAACTACTCTTGGACAAATACTAGTTATGTGTGTCATGGCACTTAATATTTAATAAGTTTTGGTAGGCTTTGTGTAGTGAGGAAGTTAATGAAGTCTGAAGCTTGCTGATTTCTCTATTTGTATACAATGTGTATTTGTAATTATTTTGTTAAATAAACGGGTGAGTATATAACACTTGGTACTAAATATTTAACAAATACATTACATTTCTTATATTCCTATTTATAGAATGATTTGGTTTTCATTATCCAACCTTAATCGTTCAACAAATTTTATTGACTATTTATTATATTCCAGGCATTATGCTGGGCACTAAATATTGTGTTTAAGTTTTGTAAGAGGCACAAAAATAAACAAGTAAATATATTTCCCCTTCTCTCTATGTTTACTTTTATTTTTTAATAAAATATAAATAAAATGCTTAAAAATTATGGCAAATGTCACGAAGTAAAAAAAAAACTTTGTAAGAGGTGATTGCTAGGTTGGATGTCATTTAAAAAATGACATGTAAGCTAGTTTAGCAGAGTCTGAACTATTCATGTAAAGAACAGAAGAAACTTTGTGATACAGAGAACTGTTTAAAAATACTGTTTCAACAAAATACTTAAATCCTCTATCTCTAACAAAACAGTTTTCTCTGAATCACTCTAAAAATAATATGAATTTAATCTGTGTTTTTAAATAGTTTTCCTTAAAAAAGAAATACCTCCTAGTGAAGTTATATAATAAGTTTGTGGAAAACATTAAAAGTTCAAAATTTGGATTTTTTCCCCATCCTCAATAGAAAAAAAAATTAGAAGGAAAAGGGCAAAAATATGCCCAGTTATATGTACTTTGCATAAAGTATATTGGTATTTTTTTTGTTGTTTTATGCACTGTTTTTCTTTCTTTCTTTTTTTTTTTTTAACCAGAGAAATGCTTAACAGAACATTTTGAAATCCTAAAATAGTATTATTAAATATATTTATTTCACACTCCTATTTATTAAGAGGCCTTATAAGTTTTTAAGGTCACAATGTAATTTAAAGACTGGGAAATGTGATGAATATCTTATTTAAACACTGTAAATTATGCATAAATGATAGAATAAGTTCTCACAGCAATGCCCTACTTATGCTTTAATTCATTAATAAGAAAATTCTGGTTCATGTTAAATGTTCCACATTTTCACAACTAGGACAGATATCAAAAGACTTCTACCATATAAATGCAGCATAACATCGCCATTTTTATCCAGTTGGAAGAGTTTTCTTTTTACAACTTCATGAAAAGATCATTTGTTTTGGATTGCAATAGAGAGTATAAGAAACAATGTTAAATTTTTAAAAATAGCAAAAACATATAAGTTTATATAGTTACTTTATCCACCATTAAGACTGCTGTCACGCATGCTAAAAACACTTTAAGAAGATTTCTCTGATTGCTTTCATTTAACTACCTCTTTGCCATTTATTGACTTAATTTTACACAAAATGGAGCACTCTTAAAACCTAAAGGAAGATATTGGGTTCCAGTTTTATATACCTCATTATGGAAATAATAAGAAAAAAAGGTTTTTTTGCATATGTTAAATATCCCACATCCAAAAAGATAGATCTAAAGATAATACTAAAGTCTCTCAGCACAATTTTAACACATAAAAAATAAGCATCTCTTTCATGTCCTTTTCAAATTTGAACTAGTGTCTGTTTCATTTTCCAAGGTAAGCCATTTTCTCTCAAAATATATATGGGGTAATAAAGTGGAATTTCCACAGCAGAAAACTATACTGTAAATAGGAAAAAAAAAAATCTTTATTTTCTAAAGCTTTCTCAGCTCTGCTTCTTTTTTTTTAAGTAAAATTAATGCATTTAAGTACATATGCCTTTGTTTAATAAATAAAGAAGCCATGGAAATGCATTAATCAAGAGTTAGGTCATTATTGGGAAACATATTTAAACTACTTAATCATCAGAATAAATGACTGTGCTAACAACAGAAGGGATGATTAATTTTTTGTTACAAACACTTGCATATTAATAGATAGTTAAATTTTTGTCAATCATTTTCCTGTTGAAATGTTCCAAGAGATCATCTAACATATGTCCAAATTACCAGCTTTCTAATAGATAAAAATTCAGTAGCAAGAAGCTATATGAATCAAGCATGCACCATCCCGCAGCATAGGTCTGATGACCCCTGAATGTGACCTGCTCCCAGAGGAAAGCAATTTAATGCTCCGTGGCACAGAGAACAGTATGTATGAATCACAAAACCTCCAGATAAATTAGTGACAGGTACATCTGAATAGGATTCTTTCTAAGTCGCTTATCTGCAGCCAGGCAAGCTTGTTTCACCCTCACTTTCAAAGATAAAGCCAGTTGGCATGTGGCTGTGGCAGATTCTTACAAAGCAAACAGCCCCCATCGTCCATTACTGAGGGGGAAAAAAAAAAAAAAACAACAAACCTCCTTATTTCAGGTACTGTGTACTGTGACAGCAAATGGGATAAAGTGAAAACTATCTGCAGTGGTAAAGTCATCAATCAATACCAGGCCTTATGTCTTCTCTAACTTTCATAAGCTCGGTGCCTCTTGCTCTTTCACTTTTATTTTTGACAGTTCTGATACCCCAGAGTTGCAGCCATGGCAAAGTTCAAGAGCAAAACAACAGGTTGTTAAAGACAACTTATCAGAGGCCAAACAGGGAGAAGAGATGCCAAGAATTAGTAAGTAGCTGAAAGACAGATCTATGACAGAATGGCGCAGAAAGACACAACAAGCTTTCACCTTTAGCAGACTATGGATTCCATTTGAAAAAAAAAACAGGGGAAAACTGAGATGCTAAAAACATGCTCTAAGCACTTAGGGAGGTTGATCATAGAAAAGATGAATAATAAATTATGTTCAAAATAACACAAAAGATATGTATTTGTGAGAGACCTTATTTATATATCTTATCAACCACAGATACAATGGAATAAAAAAACTACAAACTGTATGCTTTAAACTGAATGTCAATGAATAGCACAAATGTACTGTCTTCAAAGTTAAACATTAACTACGAAAATTCTCTCAAAGGGAACAATAAAACAGAAGTATCACTTTTCACTTTCCGCTCTTCTTATACTTCTCATAGTCTATAATTACACTTCCTCAAGACTTTCATTACATATCTTAATAAAGGCCATGTCATATCAGAGTTAGTTATATAGCATAGAATTCAACAGCACAAAAAAAAGAAAAAAACACAACAAAAAAGCAGTACTCACGTTTCAGGTTCTGTTAGTAGTCCTTCTCAGGCAAAATCAGGGTTGTGCTTTCTGGGTGAATCTGTGTTAAACCAAAATGACAAAAATCTCAGTTTCCCATGGCACTGCCACTTAGAATGCATACAAATAAACCCCCAGTTAGTCAAGGAGAAAAAAATTGCATTAAAGAGTACTGATTTGTAAATTTGGTCTTTTCAAATGCAGATAATGTTTGCCCCTACTCCTCCCCGCATATCTTTGCAAAATTTCTGCCCAATGAACTCATTACTGTAGAAACTCAACTATGTCTATGGTCAGTGAATGAAATTCAGGTTTAGGATTGACCTTCATAAACATGCACAATGGGGGCACCTGGGTGGCCCAGTCAGCGAAGCGGGTGCCTTCAGCTCAGGTCATGATCCCAGGGTGCTGGGGTCTAGCCCCACATTTGGTTCCTTGCTCCACAGGGAGCCTACTTCTCCCTCACCCTCTGCCTGCCTCCCTGCCACGCCCCCTGCTTGTGCTCTCTCACTCTCTCTCTCTGTGTCAAATAAGTAAAATCTTAAAAAAAAAAAAAAAAATGCACAGTGGTTGGGCACCTGAATTTGAGAGAGACAAGGATGATGCTAGAAAGAAAAAAGCAAACAAAAACAAAAACAAAAACATAGTTAAGGAATGTACAATATGATAGATTGAGCTGACTTAACTTTGTCCTGTATATGAGGTGATTCATAGTATTCTAAATGTATAAAAATGAAAGCAAATCCACTTTGAAAACATCAATGCCATATCCAATGACACTTGGGAGAATATAAATATAGCTACTAAATTTACCTTCTTTGGAATTACACAGATTTAATTAAATTGGATATATGTCCTTTACAGCCACAATAATTTAAGCAACATTAAACACCACTTAAAATATGGAAGAACTTCAGTTAGCAGGCAATAAAAATATTATTTCTGCTCTATCTAGCTACTGTGTTTATATTGAGTTATTTATTTACAATGTACTTTAACGTTATCAGTAATTTTTTAGAAGCTTCAGCAAATGGAGAACTAAAATATTCAATTAAAACATTAAAGTTTACTTGTGAAGTACCATATTATAATAATGTTAGCTTATTTTTGACGAATTAGAAAAAACTATGAAAAGTAATTAGAACAATTAGTTTAAATAGTTAAAAAGCCAAATGTCATGTGTGTATTGTTGAACACCTTATTTAAATTATATAAATAAAAAGTCATGTAATACTCCTAATCACTACATGTCAGGAGTGTTTTACTGTATAATGGAGTGTTCAAATTTTCTGGTTAATTTTTCATTTAGTCAACAAATAGTTCTTGACTAAGATGACCTTATAATTCCTCTCAGCTTGACTAAACTTTAGAAGCATTTCTTTCCTTCACTCTAGGCCCTTGACCTCTCTTTTCTTAGAGCATTTGCTTTAAACTTGCAATTGTGAATTATTTTTTCTGCCCCTTTAAGAAATAAATTTTCTCCCAACCTCTTGTCAGTTTTACAACCCATATTATCTCCAGGACTTTGGAAGCCATACCTTTGAGAGATAATCATTAAGATAGTGCCTCTAGTATTATGCTAGGTGAAATAGGACAATCAGAGAAAGACAATTATCATATGATCTCACTGATACGAGGAATTTGAGAAATAAGACAGAAGATCATAGGGGAAGGGAGGGAGAAAAGGAAACAAGATGAAACCAGAGACAGAGACAAACCGTAAGAGACTCTTAATCTCAGGAAACAAACTGAGGGTTGCTGGAGGAGAGGGGGGTGAGAGAGATGGGGTGGCTGGGCGACGGACACTGGGGAGGGTATGTGCTATGATGAGTGCTATGAACTGTGTAAGACTGATGAATCACAGACCTGTACCCCTGAAACAAATAATACTTTATATGTTAATAAGATAGTGCCTCTATCTCTGAGTCTCTATGTGAAAGTAGGAGCTTAACTTCGATAAGCACTATTAACAAACACAGATGCCTAATCACATTCATCATCCTTCCCCCACCATCTTGCAGCGTTTTTTCCACTACTTCATCTCAGCTCTTAAAAATCTCCCATTTTTTATTTCAGCAGTTAAGTTCAATACCTCTCCCCCACCTAAGTAATAGTCTTAAATAAAGTCTTCCTTGACTATTTAACACCCTCTGATGCAATTTTTCTTTCACAATCTGATGTGTCTTTTATGTGCCAGAATACTAGTAATTCAGTGGTGGAAAAGACAGACATTGTACCTGCCTTCAGAGTACCTACAATCTAGTGGGAGATGGACATGTAAATTAACATATAAAATACAATGTGATCCATACCATAACTGCAAGAAGAGAATGGGGCACCCAACAAAAGTGGACAAATGATGAAAAGAATAATAGAATGAGTGTCTTTGAATCCATCACTTCACAGACAATGAGGTGTGGAGGTAAACTGGAAGGGGAACAACGCCCCAGGAAGAGGGCCTGGAGTGTGTGAAAGCCCAGAGGCAAAATAAGCACTCGATGCGCAGAAATGTCAGATCAGAATGGCTAGACTGTCTATTGTGATGCGGGAATGCCAGGAAATGAGTCTGAGACAAAACCGGAGGAAGACAAGAAGAGGCTTTTATGAAATCATACAGTTGCTTATTTTTCTTTTAATTAACACATTAAGGGAGGCAATATAAGCTAAGGTTCAATGTCAAGGTCTCTGGTATCAGACTCTCAGACTTTGAAATCTGACTCTCTCTCTCTCACAAGTTGTATACTCGACAAACAGTCCATCCTCTCTTCATCTGAGTTTTTCCATTTCATAAATAGAGCTAATAAAAATATCTCATGACGTCTTGTCAGGATTAAAAAGGAAATCTCACATAAAATAGTCAGCACAAGGCTTGGTACACGGAAAGTGAGTGGTGGGGTGATGATGATGATGATAACGACGATGGCAATGACCATGACAGAAAGTAATCTATGACGATATTGATCATGAACTACATACTGTATACCAGGCCATAAGGGTCATGGTGAAGAGTTTGAATAAAAGAGAAACCACTAAGGAATTTAAACATGGAGAAATATTATCCAGTGTGCATTTTTGAAACAGCATTCTGATTACAATTAAAAGAATGTTTTGAAAGTTGCAAAGTGAATGCTGTAATCCCAGTAGTTAAAATTTTGAGTAAATATTTGTAGGGATATTAATTAAAAGTCCATGTGTGCAGAGTGATTTTTTTAAAGATTATATTTATTTATTTGTCAGAGAGAGAGAGCACAAGCAGAGGGAACAGCACTCAGAGGCAGAGGCAGACTCCCCACTGACAAAGGAGCCCGATGAGACACTTAACCTCAGGACCCTGGGATCATGACCTGAGCCAAAGGCTGACGCTTAACTGACTGAGCCACCCAGGCATCCCTAGAGTGGTAGGTTTTTAATAGAATGGCCTAATAATAGGGTAAATATACCTCTATGTATTAACCATTGTCTGGTTATAATTAATAACACAGCCTTGGGGAGCCTGGGTGGCTCAGTGGGTTTAAGTCTCTGCCTTCAGCTCAGGTCATGATCCCAGGGTCCTGGAATCGAGCCCCGCATCAGGTTCTCTGCTCAACAGGGAGCCTGCTTCCCTTCCTCTCTTTCTGCCTTGCCTCTCTGCCTACTTGTGATCTCTATCTGTCAAATAAATAAATAAAATCTTAAAAAAAAATTTCTCTGCCCTTAAATAAAAAAGTAGCACAGCCTTTTACTCATAAAACTGTCCTGTGTTTAGGTGATAAACTATATAGTATTTGTCTTTGTGAGCATTGATTAGTACATTTATAAGGGGAGTTTTGTTTAACCAAACAAATCAGTTGAATGGATGCTGTTCCCAATATATAATACATTAGTAATCATAAGAGAAAGGACTACCCTTCTTTTTCATATTTATTTGTCAGACACGGCTTTATGCTACTTACATATATTACCTCATTCAGTTCTAACAACCCCATGGGTGTTATTGTTATAGCCCTTACACACATGAGAAAATTAGAGCATATAGAAATAATTTGCCCAATTTGCCTAGCATGTGGAAGAGTATAGATTCAAACCAGACAGCTTGGATCCAGAGTTTGTCCTCCGAACCCCTATGTGAAAAGTGCTGTAATAGAGAATTTTTATAGTATCGGAAGCTCAGAGAGGACTACTGTAAGCTAAGAGGACACTAAAGAATCACACAAAGAACACTGGGGCACTAGGAGAAGAAACTTTTTCAATAAGGTAGAAAGCACAAAGAGGGTAAAATAAAAGTAGCTTTATAAAAGAAAGGATATTTCAGGTAGATTTTAAAGAATGAATAGAACATTTGTCTCCTTGAAAACTAAACATAGTCTACTTTAAAGAAGAATCTATAATGGTACATATTTTTTGCCTACCCAACTAGATCTGATCACTCCATCTTCTAACTGCCCTTGTATTTATTAAGCATACTTAAAAATATGTTTGTTCATCCCAAATCAATCTGTAATCAACAACATTCTTATAGATTTCTATTATACATAAATGAAAATCTAAAATTCAAACTCCTGCAACAATAATTTTTTTTTCTTTCTCAGAAACACCAGTCTTCTGCTATTTCTTTTGGTAGACTAATCTTCACTCAAATCTTACATTACCAGATCTATCTCATATCTTTCTTTTTCTACTCCCTACATCCTTATTTAAGACATATATATGGAGCTTTTTTATGGAAAATATTTATTCTTTGCTAAAGAGATTTCCCTTTGTGCTGAGAGGACTCTACCTGCTGGTTCGTTTTTGGCTCATTCCACCATACTCCCCACTCCTTTGACAACATGAGGTGGTAAAGTGTCTCTCTCTTTCCTAGCAAGTGTCACAGTTACCATTTTTCATGTATTTCTCTGACTATTGATGAAATTATTACTAATCTTAAGTCCCACAAGGGCATATGCCATGTTAGTTTTTATATTGTGATACATCCTAAAAGAGATCAGAATATGCCACCCTAACATATGGCACTTTTCAGTGTGGGTTAGTTGAGCTGAAGGTAATTGAGAGTCAACAGATGCAGAAAGAAGCCTTCTCACAGTTTTCCTTACATGATTAAAAGCAGAAACTTCAGAGAAATGAAGACTGCCAAAAATCCCTTCTCTGGGAGGTTTTACATGAAGAAGATGGAAAGTCAGCACCAAGATGAGTCTTCACCAAAAACAAACAGCAATAGCAACAAAACCATTTACTAAAATGGCCCTTGTCTTTCATTAGTTTCCCCATATCATTTACACTCCCACAGTTTATCCCTCCTAGGAGCCCAAGTCCCCCTTTCCTTGTCTAGTCCATGATTTATTGCCCTTTGTCATTAATATTATATAAACTTCCAAATCTACCAAGTTGTGGGATGTTCATTTCTTTTCTGGGGAGCCTCCATATATGTAAAATTAAAATAAAGGAACATATGCCTTTTTCCCTGTCAATCTGTCTTTTGTCAGTTTAATTCATGATGATAAGGGAAAATTTTTTCTTCTGCTTCTATCCCCAGCACCTAAACCAATGCCAGACTCAATAAATATTTGACGAATACATGGTGTGTGACTTGGCAGGAAACATGTACTTGGAGTGACTGATTCATAGGAGACACGCAGTGAAAACTAGCAGCTGAAATTACCTTAGAAATGTTGTTGCAGGAGTGCTATGCCACGTGTTGTCCTCATGATTATTTCTAGAAGTTAGATAAGGTCCAAATGTAAATCTCACACACACACACACACACACACACACACACACACACACAAATAATAATAATAATAATAAATAGTAATCATAGTAAAAGTAAACAAACAAGCAAATAAATAATGAATAAATAAAATAGCTCAAATGAGATTGAGATAAGAAGTCTGACAGCTCTGTCATCATCAAAGACTCAGTCTTCCTGATTTTCCACCCTTAGCCAGTGGCTTCTACCTTCAAGTTGTCTGAAGTATTGCTACTTTGGTTCCACCCTTTATAGGTTTCAGTAAGCAAAAAATAGGAAGGGAAGAGGGCACAACAAGATAAGAACAAAAGCAAAGTTTGGTGGGCCCCCCTAAGAAGAGCTATCCTAGACACTAACCTATAATGTCTTACTGGAAAACAACAATAATTTTTATTTTCTCTTATGAAAGTGTTCGATTCTTAACTTCCTGAGCATTTTATATCATAAAACCATGTATTCTCTTTCACTAAAACTTTAGGGGATAAATCTTGGCAATGTAATTTCTAGTACATATTTTTCTTTAAGTTTACTTCTCCAAAATGATAAACTAAGAAAGCCCAGGATTAAAACTGGATTCATGTTCTGAAATATCAAGGCTTGTGAAATATATTATGGGAAGAACAGAGACAAATCTCAGGTCCTCCCATAAACACATGTGAAGGTGCAAGACTACCTTATACTCAGTCCACATTCAAATATATCCCCATCAGCAACCTCTGAGATTTCAACATCTTAAGTAACCCCATCCCTGACTACTCTCTTCTCAACTCTTAAGAAGCTTCATTCAGTCAATCCTTGATGTTAATAACTACTGAAGTTAAGCCATGGCAACAGGAAGGCATTCTTCTTTGGCTTTTGAATGTGTGTTTTTATGTGTCTGTGTGCTTACATAGTAGTGAATGCTTGCAGGTTTAGCTATTATTTTCGCACCAAACAATTAATCCATACAGTGATGACCTGCATTGGGACCAAGTTTGGCAGTTCTACCATTTCTCGATTCTGCCTCTTTGCTGTTTTCGTTACTTGTTCTAAGCTGAAAGTAGAATTATCTGCCAAAATGAAGCGAGAACTGCAGATTTTCAAATTTATCCCCCCCACTCTTTCCTCTCAAATATAGCCTGATATTTGAATTTCAAAGACATGCTCTTCATCTAAATAAATGGAGTAGAAAAAAACAAGAAGATAACCACTTAAGAAAAATATGGGTGCTCTTAATAAACTTGAGAGGATGATGTTCTGTCCGAAGAATCAGGAGTGAATATAATTCAAAATGGAATTATATTTGTGTTCGTACTTTTAAGCTAATTTTAGGGATTCTTTCAAAAGAGAGTTCTTTAATTGATTAGGTAAGGTTTTGAAAAACTAAATAGACTACTTTTTTATTTCATGACAGTTTTGTTATTCAAAAGAAGAAAAGCTTACATGTCAAAGAAAAAAAAAACTGCTGAGTTCTGAAAAATAGCACTTTAAAAATTTTTGCCAAACACTGTTAAGCAATACAGTTAAACATAATTATATTCTCTTTCCCTACTCTTTCTTTTTGGTACTTTAGTAGTATCAGACAGATTTCAACTGATTGTACCTTATACACATTGAATGAAGACTACAGATATATTTAAAAATTCCTAAAATACAAAAGACTAAGTTGAGAGAAAATGTCACTTCTTCGAAGTGTTAAATAGCCAGCATTCCAGTTCTCTTTTCTTCTTAGTGTGTGTCTCTGTGTATCGGCAATGGTGAGATGACATCTAAAGGACCAAACACAAGATTTCCCAAGAGCAGGCTGCTGCCCACTGGATTAATTATGTGACATCTTTAGTCAGCAAATAGAAGCTTACTTCTATTTAGTTTGTGCTATTGGGACAATTATTTACAGGTGCATACATTTCTTAGAGCTTGTATATGTCTTATTAAAATTCTTAAGGAGAATGCTAATAAAACCATAAAAGAAATATTCTATTATTTGTGCATCATTATCGCAGGTGTTCATTTTTTTATTTGAAAATTTTAACACAAACATTCCAGAAATATCAATATAATTCCCATTAATGCACTCAAAATAATGTAATACACTCATATTTTTTTACACTCATATTTTTGATAAAAACATCATACATAAAATTTCTTTTTATCCCTCAGCTTTATTAAGGTATTAGTGACAAATAAAACGAGCATATATTTAAGATCTACAATGTGATGTTTTGTTATATGTATGCATTGTGAAATGATTACCATGATAAAGCTAATTAACATATCCACCAACTCGCATACTTTTCTTTTTCTGATGAGAGCATTTGAGATCTACTTCCTTAGCAAATTTTAAGTGTACAATACAGTATTATTAACTATGGCCACCATGTAATACATTAGATCTCCAGAACTTACTCATGCTACATAACAGAAAATTTGTCCAACTTGACTAATATATCCCTATTTCCCCAACCAGTAACCAGCAGTCTACTTTCTATTTCTGTGAGTTTGACTATTTTAGATTCTACATATAAGTGAGATCATGCAATATTTGTCTTTCTGTGCCTAACCTATTTCACTTAGCAAAATGTCCTCTAGGTTTGTCTATTGTCATAAGTGAAAGAATATCCTTTTTCAAGGCTGAACAATATTCCACTATAAATAATTTTCCATTCCAGTGTGCATGTGTGTGTGTGTGTGTGCGCACCACATCTTATCTATTCATTCATCAATAAATACTGAGGTTGTTTCCATATATTAGCTATTATGAATAATGCTGCAATAAACATGGAAGTACAGATAGCTTTCTGAGATAATGATTTTTGTATTTTTTGTATATACTCAGGTGTAGGATTTCTGGAACAAATGATAGCTCTATTTTTATTTTTTCATGGAGTTATTTACTTATTTTTTTTTAGTGAGAGAGAGAGAGAGAGAGAGAGAGAGGGAGAGAGAAAGAGTGAGCTGCAGGAGGGGGGGCAGAGGGAGAGAATCTCCAGCAGACTCCCCACTGAGTGCAATTCTGGCTCAATTTCACAACCCTAAGATTATAACCTAAGTAATTTAATCCATTTACATTTAATTATTGATAAGAACTTACTATCATCATTAGCTAGATGTTTCATGATTACTTTGTAGTTACTTTGTTCCTTTCTATCTTTGTAATATAATTTTTTTTTAGTTGTCTGCTTTGCTTTCTTCATCTTTTGTTTACTAGAGATTTTTCTTGTGTTTACCATGAAGCTTACTTAAAACATTTTTAAGTCTTTATTAAGCTGATAACAACTTAATTTTGAAGTATGCAATTCTACACTTTAACTTCTCCTCTCACATATTATGTCTTTGATACTAAAATTTATATCTTTTATATATTGAGCATCCAAAAATTATTATAGCTATGATTATTTTTAATTATTTTGTTTCTTGACTTTTGAGTTGAAAGTGGATTATATATCACCATTATAATATTAGATTCTTCTGAATTTGAAGATATTCTGACATTTACAGTAAGTTTTCTACTTTCATATATTTAATGTTGTTGCTATATCATCTTTTCTTTCAACTTGAAGAACTTCTTTTAGCATTTCTTGTGATGTATGTCTATCAGATATGATATTCTTGGTTGGGCCTTCAGTTTGGGCCTTCAGCTGGATTGGCACAGGGGGCCAGCTTGGCACTGGGGGGCAGGCCTAGTGACTTGGTCCATAGGTGTAAGACTGGTCCTGAGTCTTTAGGGGCCAGACTGGAGGTATTCTGGATTGGACCTTGGTCATGGGTCCAATAAAGGCTGGTTTAAGTTAACTAATTCTTTTCTAAGTCTGTTACATAGCTTGAATTCTTTTCACTTAAATCTTTAGAACGTGTCATTATTTCTTATAGCTATGTATTTCTCTTGCTTGCATCTGACCCTAGCTTTCCTAGATTACATATTTAAGTAATTTCCTCAGAAAAGGGTTTATTTACAAGTGAATTTTTTGCATTTTTCTTACCTAAAGCTATCCTCATGTGGCCCCTGGCACTTGACTAGCTTGTCTGTGTATAGAATTTCAGAGTTTTGAAAACATTGCCTCACTGTATATACTAAGTGTTGCAGATAACTGATGATTCTAATTCTTCAGTAGAGGGCATTTTTAATTTGTTTCTTCTCCTTGAAAACTTTTAGATTTTCTATTCATTCTTGGGAGTCAGAGACATCATCGTGATGTATATAATTGTATATACATATATATACATCTATATGTATACATATATACATCATATACATAGTGATGTATATATATGTAAATATATATACACACATATACATATATGTACACATATATAAGGTTGCCCAATACCAAAAAGAAAAAAAGAAGATAAAATGCATATATATAAACACATATATATACATATAAATATGTATTATGCATATATGATATACATATTTTATATGTATATATACATATAAAATATGTATATATATACATATATATACATATAAATACATATATATATATATGTATTTTATCTTCTTTTTTTCTTTTGGTATTGGGCAACCTTAAAAAATCTTGGCACAACTGTCTCTTCAACTCAGGGAAATTAAAATTGTACTCTATTAATACATTTACTTTTAAATAATTAAGATCAACTTCTTAGATTTTGTATTATATAATTTTTATTATTATATTACTCATTTAAAGAAGAAGAATGACATGTACTGACCTATTTGTTAAAATTGTTTGGTTAGAACCCAATAGCAATTCTATGAAACTAAATGCATTATCACCTGCATTTATTTCCATTATATATTATAGATACGTGGTCACCATGCCTTCAGAATCTTATGATGAGTTGATACACAAGATCCTGGGATATATTTTCATACATAATTGACAGATATTGTATGTGGAAAATTGGAAAGACTATACATGATTTTATCTTCCTGAAGAAGAGATTTACTTTACCCCTTGGTGGGACTTTATATTAGGGAAAAAATATCTTAATTTGATAAGGGGTTCAGGTCATTTGAGTCTGGGTTTCAGTCTTTACAAGTCTCACTGTATTTCTACTCAACTATCACCTTTTAGCACATTTTTATAATGGAGTGAAATATTTGATATTTAATCTTCATAAAGTTATAGTGGAACTTGCATAATCATATAGTTCTGGTGATAATATAAATTGATGTAATCTCTCTAAGGAGTTTGTGATTTAGTTACTTTTGTTGTTGTTTATTTCTAGGTTTTTTGCTTTTACTTCTACTGGAGACTATCTGGATTTGCTCTCAGAAGATCTTTTCTTTTTTAATAATTTTGTTTTGTTGAATATTTATGCATAGTAAGAAGAATTTAGTGGCAAGGATTTCTCTGTCCAAATCAGCAAATCCTTTGATTTTATGGCTTTATTTTTTGGACTTGCTTCTCTAAGCCCTTATTCTAATTTCACAAATAAATAAAAGGCTGGATGCTTCTCGTGGAAAATTTTGGTTGTTTGGGGGTAACCAACTTAACTTTTATGGTTAAATGAAATATTCACATTCAACCAAGATGATTTCTAAAACCTTTTCCTAAGATACAGCAATAAATGGCATTTGTTTGAAGTACAATACATTCACACCTAAGCAGATTTCTGGCCTGGAAGTGGAGCAGGGAGCGTTAGAAGGTAGGGTGCTTCTAGATACTGGAAGTTGTTTGGTTGCAATCTTAGGCCAAATTTGTCCCATTTTCTTCTCTCTTTCTTGTATATGCAGTGTAAGATGTTTCGTTTAACCATGATTTTTAATAATGCCTGTATTCTTCCTGTTTGTCAGTTTCTACCTTATCTAAATAACCAGAGGAGATGACCATGATATACATGTATTTGATCAAAAACTTCTGTGGTGCAGAAATGATGTGTAGAATAATTAAGAACAATAAAATCTTGCATAAAGTAGAGCCAAAGTAGAGGAGATGTTTAATACATTTCTCAATTATAACAAAATAAATGAAAATTTAAAATTAAAATGAAATAACGTATAATCCCATCATCCTAACATAATTACTGTCTGTAAGATAATTTAGGAAAGCAGCTTATGAAGAATTATCAGTAACCATAAATATGCATATATTTTCACTCAATAATTTCATTTCTGGTAATTAATTCTGAGGAAATAAATCAATCAAAGAAAATGTAACTTTGTGCATTGAGTTTTGTTTGTCTGTTTGTTTGTTTTTTCCTTGAGAGAGAGAGAAGGAGAGTGAGTAGAGTGGAGGGACGGGGGGGGGGAGAGAGAGAGAGAAAACCTTAAGCAGGTTCCAGGTTCAGTGCAGAGCTCAATGCAGAGGCCGATCTTATGATGCTATCATGACCTGAGCTGAAATCATAAGTTGGATGCAGAACAAACCAAGCCAGGTGCTCCAAGATTTATTTTAATTTTAATTTCAATGACTAATGTTTAAAAAATTTGGATATCTGACTAGTGTAAAAATATTGCACACCAACTTAACCAGTCCTTAAAATGAAAACTGTGATGACACTAGCTACATGAGATATCCATTTAATGTAATACATAAAAATAATGTCATGACCATTAGAGTAAAAAGCGAAATTATTAACTTATGGTCAAAAAATAAAAGGGACCTGAGAAAATATGAAAGAGCTGCATTAGGACAATTGGACACTGTGATGTTTTTTTCATCATTTTTTTATAATTAATATGTAAAAATCATGGAAAAATTTAAAAAGTAGAAAATTAGAAATAAATAGGAAGTATGTATTTAGTTATGTAGTATTCATGGAATAAGTAGCTATGAGCACTTACTAATTGATACTGATTTGAAATCATGTTTAGTCTACCAATTAATTACTGTTATTAAGCTTTTGTTATATGAAGTTTTGCTTTATTAAGCTTTTGTTATTACTAGACAGCTTTTTAAAAAATGCCCCACAACTTAATTTTTAAAGGTAAATTCTATGTTTTATTCAAATTTTTATGCACTAATGTCTAAAACAATGTCTTAAACATGGCATGTTTTGGATGTCGAATAAATTTGAGACTAGAAAACTTTGACACCTTTTTAAAAGTTAATTTAATTCTGGGTAAGTAATGAACCACATGAGTCAAACAATGGTAACAGAACACATAGTGGGAAAAAAATTTCTCCTTTCCATCGTCATCTGCCAGCCACTATTCTCTTCCTACATATACAAGCAAAAACCTATGTGTAATATTTCCCTCTTTTTACACAATGAGAGTGTATTATACATAATTTACTACAGATTGATTTTTTCTCAATTAAACAATATATCTTGGAAATCTTTCCACAACAGTATACATTTGACCTTCTTCATTCTCTTTTACGATCACACAGCATTCCATTACATGGATGCATCATACCTTGCCCTCATTCATAAACATCTTTTTGTTTGTTTTTATTTTTTGCCTAGCATTTCCCAAGATTTTTTAGTTGTATCTGTCAGTCTGCTACAAGGCACCAAAGTCAAAGGTGAGCGTCCTCATATTTTTTTTTTCAAAGCTTACTCTCACACACCGTATCAATTTGTTAGGAAACCTTGCTGGTTTTACCTTAGAAATATATCCAGAATTGAACAGCTTTCCACTATTTCCACAAAGCTATCATCTCTCACCTGGAGTAATATAATTCCTTCTTAAATGGTCTTTCCCTTCCAATGCCTCTCTCCTTTGCAATCTAGTCTCCAAACAATAGTACTAATTATCATTTTTAAATATAAGGTAGGACTTCTAGAATTCACTAAGATAGAGTAAATACATAAAACTCTATTCCTCCCAATGAATAATATTAAAACCCTGAGCAGAATACATAAAGAAGTATCTTCATCCTCCGAAAAAATAAATAATAGCAAGTAGAATAAGATATGCTGAAAATCAAAACTTAAAGAAGGACCTGTATAGGGATGAGTTCTCTATTTATTCTTTCTCCCATCTCTGGCCTAGACTATAGAGTAGGCTGAATCCTAAGACTATGTAGCAGTGCGGACAATAAAAGCTCAAAGAAAACCTCTCTTTCTGTCACAGAAAGCTGTGAAGGAGGCCATTATGGGATGGAGAACACAGGAGGAAATTCTCATGTTTTGGATTTTCTGTTTTCTTGTGCTCTTAGAATTGACTCAAGTCAAGTCCCAGTCATGAAGTTACATTCCTATGGAGATTAACAGTGGACAGTGGTGGCAGTGGTGGTGCTATCAGTGGACTTCCAGGCACCTAAAACTTTCAGGAACAGAATCCTGTTATTTTAACAGAGAAACAGGAAAGAGGCCCCTGTCATATCAAAAGTATGGTAGGAATCCTCTTTATTTTCTCCCTTTTTCCCCATTGTAATTTTGTCCCAAGTTGGATCCAGTTATAGAAATTGCAAAATTAGTGACATTAATACTTTGGCATAATAATCCGAATGCCAAAATTAAGGTACTCAGAGAGTATGGGGTCATTATGAAGAGAATGAACCTAGAAAAAGCATTTCTTTAAAACTATACATGAACTCCGTGGCTTACTTCACATGGACATGTATTGAACTAGCCTGAATCAACACATTAAAAGCTTTGAGGACTTCTCATATAAAGTAAGGCTTTCCTGGTGGCAAATTAGCATCTGGTTGGTTGACATGCTAGATGAACCAGAATATGACTGCCAAGGTTTTACCAACTCCAGTGACATTGGAACTATAGTGAATAGAAGTTTGGTGATAGCATTCAGCCTGAATCTAACCAAGTTGATTACAAGCTAAAACAAACACAAAAAAACCCACAAAATTTTCCAGAGGATTTAAATATGATCTGGAGTTTCCTACCTTTAATTTAAAATATCCATAATACAATCCTTGATTAACCAACATATGAAAGAACTATGCATACCTCAACAACTCTCAAGGAAAAAAATCCGTTTAGAGACAATGATTTCAGAGACAAGATAACCTGTTTTGGGAATGTCAATAAAAATCTTAAAGCGATTATTATAACTTTTTTCCATGAAAGAAAAAAGAACAAAACAAAACTCTTGAAATGAGTGGAAAAGTAGAAGTCCTCAAGTGAGAAATTGAAGTTATAAAGAAGGCACCTTTGAAAATTTTGCACCTAACAATTACAATATCCTAACTAAAAAGATCACTGGAAATGAAATTACTTAGGAGAGAATCAGAAAATTTGAAGATAGACTAATAGAAATTATCTAATTTAGATAATAGAATAAAGTTTGAATGAATATATTTATTCATAATTTACACATATATTCATATGTATATATACATATATATGTATATATACATATATAGCCTGGGACTATGATACAAAATGTCACTGGAGTCCCAGAAAGTGAGGAAAAGGTTAATGAAGAAAAAAGTATTTGAGGAAATAAAAGCTGAATACTTTCCAGATTTGTTAAAGAACATTCATTTACAGATTCAAGAAATTCTGAAAATCCCAAGCAGAACACACTCAAAGAAAGCCACATACAGACATACTTTAACCAAACTGCTGAAAACTGAAGACAAAAATAACCCATAGGCAGATGGAAAAAAATAATATATTACATTAGACAAGTAAACAGATTAACAACATTTTTTAAAAAGTCAAAAGAAAATAATTGATAATGCATGTTTCTCTATATAGTAAAAATATCCTGTAAGAATGAAGGCAGAATACAGAAATTCTCAGGTTAAAGAAAATCAGCAGAATATTTTGCTATTAGACTTGCTCTCAAGGAAATGTTCAAGAAAATTCTTTAAGCAAAAGGGAAGTGATAACAAAAAAATCTAGAACTTTGAGGATGATAAAACAGCAATGGTAAATGAGTGGGTAAATGAAACATTATATTTTGACACTAAGTTCTTTAAAATGTGTACATATTAAAAGCAAAAAAAAAAAAAAGGGGAAAAAGAAAAGGCCAGGGAGATTTTTTAAGGTATGTAAATAAAATACATATTACATATTACATAAGGGGACCTGTATGGTGGTAAGGTATATACTTTGTATTTGAAGGAATAAGACATTAATTCTATATAGATATTGAAAAGTTATGTTTATATATTGTAATTCCTAGGGCAATCTCACATATTAAGATATTAATATTAAGATATGTCATCAAGAGCAGAAAAAATAAAGTGGATTACTAAAAAAGTAATCATATAATCTTAAAAAGGACATAAAATGACAATAGAAGAACAAAATTAAAAGAAAGATGATAAACAGAAATCTAATAATAAGATGTACCTAAATCCAAACATATCAATAATTACATTGAAAGTAAATGGCTAAACCCACTAATTAAGGAAGACTTAATTTTTATTGTCAGATTTTATTAAAATAAAACAAAAACAACAAAACAAGATTCAGCAATGTACTCTTTGGGAAACACACTTTTAATATAATTATATAAAGTAGTTTTAAAAAAACATGGTAACTAATAAAAAGAAAGCTGTAGTAATCAAAAGAAAGCTAATATCAGATTAAGTAGATTTCAGAATTTACCACGGACAAAAACAAATTACATAAAACAACAAAAAACCACAATTCTTCAAGAAGGTATAACAACACTAAAGTAAATAAACCTAAAATAGATTGTTCTATGTTCATGAAGAAAAGAAAAAAAGAACCTGATAGATCAGAAAGAGAAATAGAAAAGTTTATAATTTTACCTGGAAACTTTAATACTCCCATGAATATTAATAAATGGAACAAATACACAGAAAATAAGCAAGCATATTGAAGATTTGACCAAAAGAATATCATCTAGCTTAAAACCACACTCAACAATTACAGAATACACGTCATTCTCAAGTATACATGGGACATTTATCAAGATAGATTATACTTTGGATTAGAAAAAAAAACAAACATTAACAAATTTAGAAGAATTCAAAGTATACAAAGTATGTTCTCATCTCATAGACTTAATTTAGAAAATTAATAATAGAAATATCTCTGTAAAAATTGTAAAATATTTAGAAATTAAAGAACATACTTGGAAATAATCTATAGGTCAAGAAGGTGTCTCAAGATAAATTGGTAAATATTTTAAACTACATTAAAAGGAATGCAAAATATCAAAATTTGTGAGATGTAAAGTAGAATTTAGAGGGATATTTATAAAATTGAATGCTTATACTAGAGAAGAAGCTACATCAAATCAATAATCTAACTTTCCACGTTAAGAAACTAAAAAAATAGGGCTCCTGGGTGGCTCAGTGGGTCAAGCCTCTGCCTTCAGCTCAGGTCATGATCTCAGGGTCCTGGGATCGAGTCCCGCATCAGGCTCTCTGCTCGGCAGGGAGCCTGCTTCCTCCTCTCTCTCTCTTTGCCTGCCTCTCTGCCTACTTGTGATCTCTCTCTGTCAAATATATACATAAAATCTTAAAAAAAAAAAAAAAAGAAACTAAAAAATAAAGAGAAAATGAAACTCAACATAAGCAGAAAATAAAATGATAAGTTTCAAGTTTTGATAAAGTTTCAACAAAGATAAATTTAGTAAATTGATAATAAATAAGTTGCAATAAAGATTAGTGGTTTTAAAACCACTGGAATTAAGAGCAAATGGATAATATAAAAAATCAGTGGAGGGGCGCCTGGGTGGCTCAGTGGGTTGAGCCTCTGCCTTCAGCTCGGGTCAGGATCTCAGGGTCCTGGGATCGAGCCCTGCATCGGGCTCTCTGCTCCTCGGGGAGCCTGCTTCCCTCTCTCTCTCTCTGCCTGCCTCTCTGCCTACTTGTGATCTCTGTCTGTCAAGTAAATAAATAAAATCTAAAAAAAAAAAAAAAAAATCAATGGAACCACACATGGTTCTTAGAAGTTTGATATTTTGATAACACTGATTAACCTTTTCCAGAGAGGGAGTGATGAAGCAAAAATTATGAATATCTGTTAAAAAACAGATCTCTCTATAGAGCTCACAGCTGTGAAATGTGTATATCTAATTCTGGTATCAAACCTGGCTATCAGCTGCAAGTATAACAGCTCAAAAGGTTACTGCTCTAGTGTGTTGAACGGTGGCCTCCCAAAGACAACAAGTCTTAATGCCAGGAAATTTTAAACATTGCCTTATTTAGAACAAGAATCTTTGCAGGTATAATTGAATAAAAATTTTTGAGATTAAAAAAAAAAAAAAAAAAGGTTACTGCTCTAGCCCCAAGTTCCTTCTCTGCTTATTCCTTCTGGGGATTTCCTTTTCCATTACTTCTTTTGCACTCAATTATTTACTTACTATTTCATTTATGATAGTTTATTTCAATATTTTCAAGTGTTTGTAGCAACAGGGGGAAGTCCACATTGAACCAGAGCATCATGTTGCTAGGACAAGAATTACATAGGTTCTAAGACAAAGTTGTTCCTTGCTCCACTCTTCTCTTTGCTACAATTAAAAGCTGATTATTTCCATGTTCCTTTGGAATTCACCTTACATAAAATAAAGTCAAGTTCCATATTATCCTTCCCAACAATGCTGCAAAATGTAAAGTAAAAAATTTTATGCATTTCTCCAGTTCCATCTTCCACAAGGTATTGTTTTTGTTTTGCTGTTTTGAAGTATAAATACAAAATGCTGTTAATTTTAATGAACCACCTCTTTTTATGTTCAATAGATTCTTTGTTAGATTCTTTTATGATGTTTAATTAACATTGTAAACACAGCTTTAGTACTACTTATCTGATCTCAGCTGGACTCGACTGCTAATAGGTATCATTCTGGATCTTACTTTATAGCTTTTTCTTTCTTTTCTTTCTTTCTTTCTTTAAGTAGATTCCATGCCCAGAGTGGAGCCTGATGCTGCTGGGCTCCACTCAATGACTCTGAGATCAAGACCTGAGCTGAGATCAAAAGTCAGATGTTTAACTGACTAGGCCACTCAGGCACACCCTTTGTTTTCTAATTTTTGAACCCTAACTCATTTTTTTTTTTTCTGTACTATTCTTTTGTGTCTCTGAATTCTGTTTGAGAAAACAGGATTGGTGTACATAATGTACAAATAACTGCTTTATAGGAAAGCAGTAGAATTGGGGCATCAACAAGAAACTTAATTTCCTATTCATTCAAAATGATTATTGAGTGCCAACTTGTAATATTTACTGAGCTAGGAATGAGTTGCTCTTCACAGTCAAAAGTGAGGAGGTAATGACATAGTGTGCTAGATGGTAGAATAAAGATATATTATGGAAAGGAAAGGCAGAATATCTCATTTAGACAGAGAGTGACAGGAAGTCTTCCACTAGGGGATGATACTGGCACTGAAACTTGACAGATAAATAGAAATTTTCAGCTTGAGGAAGCAACATGTATAAAATATCAAGGAGTGAGTAAACATGATGTGTAAGAAAAATGTAAGCATTTCGGTATAATTGAACCATATGCTGTATGTGAGAACTTGGCTAGTGATGAGTTTCAGTGAGCTTCCAGATGTAAGCAGTTACCAGATCTTGAATGACTTTGTTTCTTGACTAAGGGAGTTGAATCTCATTTGGAAAGCAATAGAGTATAAATGGGTACTAATAAAGGAGATAACCTGTCTAGATTTACAAAGTTCAAAGACCACTGTGGGAGCAACATAGAGTATTGAGGGCAAAATGTCTATAAACAACCTCTCATCACTCAATAAAGTAGCTCTACTGTTCCTCAGTATTTGTTTTTGTCTTGTTTTGTTTTTGTTTCTATTGTTTTGGCCTATTTAATCTCCAGCATTTCCCTGAGTAAATAGGTATGTCTAATTCTCCAGATACATTTATTTAAATAGTACTGACAATGTCCTATGACATGCATCATGCTAAGCCTTAGAAATACTAGGATAAATAAGACAGGGTTCCTGCTTTCTCAAAGTTTACTACTTTATCAGGGGACAACAGAGTCATTTTCAATAGCACACCAAAATGATTTCATAAAATTATGTAATATATATATAATAGCATATATAATATTATATATGCTATAATATAGTATTATAATATTGTGTTTACATATATTGCATACATATATATATACACACATATATATGTATTTATATATAGTTGACCCTTGAACAACCCCCACACAGTTAAAAATCTGTGTATAACTTTTGACTCCCAGAAAACTTAACTACTGATAGCCTGATGTTGATCAGAAGGCTTACCAATAACTAAGAGTTAATTAACACACACTTTGTATGTTGTGTGTATTATATAGTGTATTCTTACAATAAAGTAAGCAAGAGAAAATAAAATGTTATTAATATAATCATAAGGAGAGAAAATACACTTACAGTATGAACTGTATTTATCAATAGTGTAAATTTGCATTTTTACAAAGTGAATCATCTGTTGGTATCTACATCAGTTTTGTCTTCTGTGATATAAAACACTGTAAATGTTATATGTATTACAAGCACTAGACATCAAGATGAAAGGATAAGATGAAAAAGAAATTCTTATTTATTTACAAAATAAAAATTTTCAAATATGTTTTTTGAAAATCTGCATATAAGTGGATCTATGCATTTCAAAGTTGTGTTATTCAAGGGTATTCTATATGGATAGATGTTTTGTGATTTGTCCTGCATAACCGACCAACCACATGGATTTGCACATACTCAAGCAGGGTAAGAAATGTTGTTTGTGAGACTCATGCAATGTAAATAACCCTGGGATCCTGGTTATTTAAAATACATTATCTGGCCTCCAGGTCAGAACCGGCCTTCTGTTCTGCATACTAAGAGCTACAAATCTTGCCTAACATCCCCTCCTGCTCCAGGCTGGGTTGGCTCCCCAGAATGGAATTCAGGAGGGGAGACAGGCACACATAGACTAGGCTCCTTGAAAATACAAAAACATGGTAACATAGAAACTCAGCTGGCTCCAAACTGCTTGTGGGTAAACAAATGTTTAATTTTAAACCCTGTTATTTGCCTTATAATTGTGGCCCTTCTGGAAATGGCCAACTGGAAGTCTCACCTGAGGGGAGGACATTCTGTCAGGCCTCTCCATCGGGAGTCCAGGCTGGCTGTTTCCATATGGCTTCCCCAATTAATGGGGTTGGATGTTTTAAGCACCCAATTTGATGTAACTTTGACTTATTCTCATTTCTTGCCTATTATTACCTTCACTGATGTGTAGATCCCTTTCCTCTTCTGTTTCTATTGGGTTTCTATAATAATGATAAAGTTTTCTTTCCTTTTCGAAACCAAAACAAGGCTGTTGTGATTCTCTTGTTCAGAACAAAAGGTCAACTGTATATATAACTAAAGAGACAGACAGAGAAACGGAGATTGGGATCTTAGACCAGCTGACTTAGGAAATATTTCCTGCAGGAAATAAAATTTACACTGAGACTTGTAAGATTAATGAAATTACAAAAGGTGCTTACTCCCCTCTGGCTAGTATCAGTTACTGCTCCAGGTAAAGAGGACTAAATATTCCAAAATTCTTCTTTTCTTCACGCCCTTGAATCCCAACACTCCTAGATCTTATTAGTGACTAAAACATGCTGTCTGCAGGTATGCATTGGGAAGGAAAAAAAAAATTAACTCAGACATTTCTTCAAATAGTGCTCTTCATTTCCTCTCCACTCTTTCTAGTCCCTCACCATCTCTCACTTAAACTTTGGTAATTACCTCACTCCAGAATAATCAATCTTCCATACTGCTGCTAGAGGGATCTTTCTAAAAGATAAATTTGCTCTTATGATTCCCTTGCAAGAAAATAAATAAATAAAGTAAAACAAATAAATAGAACAACAAAAGCATTTGGTAGCCTTCTATTGCCTTCAGGGAGAAATCCAAAACTGCACAGGTCATAGAACACCCCTCACTATGTGATGGTGATTCAACTCATTAGCTCTTCCATAGCCTTTCACCTGACTCTCAAATCCTTTCTTTATTTATCTTTTTAATGTGTCTTCATTTGTAAAGCTTCCCTCTCTATGCCAAAGGCAGTAGACAAGACTCTGAATTATAGCACTTTTCTCTTTGTATGAAATTATTTATATGCTGTTTTCACTTCAAGACTGAATATTTAAAGGTGGGGAATGCACTTTATTCATCTTTGAATTCTCAGTACTTGGCATAGATCCTGGCCCAGTTCTTGTCATGTTGAAAGTATACAATACATTTTAAAGTGAATTAAATAAAAATAAATTAACCCAGAGTGGAGAACAAGACCTAGAAGTTAAATAATATAATAAATCATGAAAGAAATGTTATTTTTGAAAGCAGAGATGTTAAGAATGTTCCTGTAGGATACCCCTGAGCTTTAATATCTAACATTTGCCTTTGGGTCCTTCAAAGTTAATCAAGATTTTTTTTTTTTTTGAGTTCATTAAATGATTTTTAGAAAACAAATTTAACAATATACACCGAGTAGAAGAAAATTTTATGTATAGCAACCATATCATTAGGCTTTTGCAAAGTATCAATTTAATTCAATTCAGAGTACTGAATGTTTGCATAGCTAACCTTTTCTTTATTTGAATTCAGAATATATCGGTTCGTGTGTTTTATTATTTTTAATATGACATCAAGACACTCCAGGGTACATTTTATTATTCCATTTATTCATGCCTAGGGTACATTACGAGCTGCAAACCTAAAGGCTAAGTGTTTTAACCACCCAAATCATGTATTAGTGGATCAATAAAACATACCCTGGAGTATCTTAATCCTATAATATGTCTCCTACTTCTTATTAAAAGGAAAAAAAGCAATTAATCTTGAACAAAACTAATACTTTAAAATCATATCATCCTACTGTTACATATTTCATACAGGGTACAGATGAAAAACAATGGCAGTTTCTTGTTAGGACATTACTAGAGAAATGATAAATTGTGCAGTCTATCTACTGAAAGAATAAGAAATATTTCTGTCTAAAAGCTTCTATGGGTAGACAGCCCAAGTCTATGTGAAGTACTGTATATTTATGTTTGATAACTCTTTATATAGTATCAATCTAAATAAAAATAATTAGACAATGAAGTACTGCATTTAATTATATATATCTGATAAACACTGACTTGCCATGAATTTCTGATAATTTTGCATTCAATTACACTAGCTTTTATCAACCACAATTTGCTGCTTTTATCTACCACAAGATTGCTTTTCCCTCTGCCCTATGTTTAGTACAGAGTTTTTCTTTTGTCACTGGATTTATAATACCCAACATACAAATTTGCATATTGTAGATGCTCAAAAAATAGGCAGTTTAACTGATGAAATAGTTATGTTGTTAAACAACTTCAAATTCCATTTTAAAATTTACTGAATTACAAATGAAATTAAATATACTCATATAAACACTCATATATAACATGGATAGCTAATAATCATAATAAAAGTATCATGAAAGTTAAGAGAAGGCAATTATAATAATTGCATACACATGCACACATAAATAGATAGACATGAAGAAACAGAGACGGAAAAATTGGAGAGAAGACTATAACCCTAAAGTATTGATAATGATACAAAGGGAAGGTAGGGAAAAACGTAATGGGAAGAAATCAGAGAGGGAGACAAACCATGAGAGACTCTGGACTCTGGGAATCAAACTGAGGGTTACAGAAGGGATGGGGGTAGGGGGATGGGATAACTAGGTGATGGGTATTAAGGAGGTGATGAGCACCTGGTGTTATATGGAACTAATGAATTGTTGGACACTACATCAAAATCTAATGATGTACTACATGCTGGCTAATTGAACATAATAATCATAAAGAAGAAATTTATTTAATCTGTTCTTTGACCCGTACTTTCAGATTTTTCTACAATGGATGTATAATGCTTTTTGTTAAAAGAAACAATAAAAATAATTTTCTGTTTTTAGATATGTACATTTTCAACCCAAAAAATTTCTGCCCCCAGCATTTTAAGTTGCAATGGTAATAAATAATGCCAGCAGTTATCCCATGACTCAAATATAAGATTGTATAGAATAATACATGGTACCTACTAAACATTCAATAAATATTTGCTGAGTGAATGAAGGAATAAAAAGAACTGCTTGACTTAAGCATTCTAGGGGGTCCCTATATAAAACAATGGACTTCATATGGTTTTATGTACTTACGTATGTATGTATTTAATTATTTTTTTTTTAATTTTTAAAAAATTTTTTATAAACATATAATGTATTTTTATCCCCAGGGGTACAGGTCTGTGAGTCACCAGGTTTACACACTTCACAGCACATACCCTCCCCAGTGTCCATAACCCCACCCCCCTCTCGTCACCCCCCTCCCCCCAGCAACCCTCAGTTTGTTTTGTGAGATTAAGAGTCACTTATGGTTTGTCTCCCTCCAGATCCCATCTCGTTTCATTTTTCTTTTCCTACCCCCCAAACCCCCCATGTTGCCATCTCCACTTCCTCATATCAGGGAGATCATATGATAGTTGTCTTTCTCTGATTGACTTATTTCGCTAAGCATAATACCCTCTAGTTCCATCCACGTCGTCGCAAATGGCAAGATTTCATTTCTTTTGATGGCTGCATAGTATTCCATTGTGTATGTGTGTATATATATATATATGTATATATATATATATATATATATATATATATATATACCACCTCTTCTTTATCCATTCATCTGTTGATGGACATCTAGGTTCTTTCCATAGTTTGGCTATTGTAGACATTGCTGCCATAAACATTCGGGTGCATGTGCCCCTTTGGATCACTACGTTTTTATCTTTAGGGTAAATACCCAGTAATGTGATTGCTGGGTCATAGGGTAGCTCTATTTTCAACTTTTTGAGGAACCTCCATGCTGTTTTCCAGGGTGGTTGCACCAGCTTGCATTCCCACCAACATTGTAGGAGGGTTCCCCTTTCTCCACATCCTCGCCAGCATCTATCATTTCCTGACTTGTTAATTTTAGCCATTCTGAGTGGTGTGAGGTGGTATCTCATTGTGGTTTTGATTTGTATTTCCCTGATGCCGAGTGATGTGGAGCATTTTTTCATGTGTCTGTTGGCCATAATTATTGATTTATTTTAATATAAACTCAGTTACCCAACATATAGTACATTAATTTCAGACATAGTGTTCAATAATTCATCAGCTGTGTATAACACCCAGTGCTCATCACATCACATGGTCTCTTTAATGCCCATCACCCAGTTGCCCCATCCCCCCCACCTTTCCTTCATCAACCCCGAGTTTGTTTCCCAGGGTTAAGAGTCTCCCATGGTTTGTCTCCCTCTCTGATTTCTTCCCATTCAGTTTTCTCTCCCTTCCCTTATGATCCTCTGTACTATTTCTTATGTATCACATACGAGTGAAACCATATGATAATTTTTATTAATATATAATGTATTATTTGTTTCAGCAGTACAGGTCTGTGAATCATCAGTCTTACACAATTCACAGCACTCACCATAGCACATACCCTCCCCGATGTCCATCGCCCAGCCACCCTATCCCTCCCATCCCCTCCCCTCCAGTAACCCTCAATTTGTTTCCTGAGATTAAGAGTCTCTTATGGTTTATCTCCCTCCCTGTCCCATCTTGTTTCATTTTTCCCTCCCTTCCCCCCAGAACTTCTCCATGCCCTGCCTCTGAAATTCCACATATAAGAGAGATCATATGATGACTGTCTTTTTCTGATTGACTTATTTCACTTAACATAATATCCTCTAGTTCCATCCATGTCAATGAAAATGGTGGGTACTCTACCTGTGAACAGCAGCTTCAGCTGGTGCCCGGAAGGTCCAGCCTGCCCTTCCTGTTAGCCTGATCTACAGATTTCAGCCTTAGCTTACTAGTCCCATGTAAATGGTAGGTATTCAGTCTTCCTGATGGCTGAGTAATATTCCATTGTATATATAAACCACATTTTCTTTTAAAATAGGTGAAATTGAATTAAAAATGTATTTTCATCATGATTTAAGGCTTGTTCAATCCTAATGCAATTCTCAATAACTTAACCTCTGATAACTGTATATTTTCCTATTCTGCCATTCTCTAATCCAGAATTACATTTTTTTTTTTTCTGGATTTAGCGCAAGGGGTTCTGATTAAACATAATCCTTTAACATCCCAAGGTAAATTTATAAACAATTGAGTAAGTCATTGCATGGAAAAAATTTGTGGGCACTCATAGTGTGTCTTATGTAGGAGGGGGATAGTATAGTCAAATATTATTCTAACCTTTTACTCAATGACTTCTAATATTGCTGGTGTCCTAGATATTATTGAATGGGCTAAAGACTAGAAGTGGGTAGGCCTAGTAAAATTATTTCCTACATGATTCATTTTCTTCCTTTTTTGTGATAACACTGCTTAATGTGCTGTAACACTGGAATATATTAAGTCTGTTCTGCTTAATAATTTTTGATCTATATCACAATGCACATTCTTCCTGTACAGTAAAAAATACTAAAAAATAGAGCTTCTACAGAGGTTTCACTGGTATTGGAAACTACAATTAAAAAGGAATAGAAGAGATTACCAATTTTTGGAATGCTTTTATATCTAGCTTCCCTTTCTCCTAGTTAAAAAGATTCACTCTCTTAATAATACTTAACAGAAAGAACAGACCTTTGTTGTTTTGAGGCATTATTGCCTAGTAATCATTCTATATGCATTGAAATACTGATAGCATGTCAGAGACAAAGAGGAAGAAGGAAGAGGAAGAAGACTTTTGGAATATTTAGTGTAATATATATATAATATGTATAAAGTATAAATACTATTTATATAAATATACTAAATAAATGCCAAATATATGCCATATATATGCCATTATATATGTGTATTTTATATATATATATATATATATACACACATATACTAAAATCAGGTAATAACTATGGTGGTTTCATTCAAAGAAGGTAAGTTCCTGAGGGTACGGATTTTGTGTTTTAATCAGAGCTGTTTCTTCTGCACCTGAAATAGTAAATGGATAAGAAATCACAGTGAGACTAAATCTAAAGGTGATACTAGATATTGTGATAAGCCAATTATATGCAGTGTATTATTTCATCCTCATGATCACAAAATAAGGTAGATCCTATCATTATTATTTTAGAAAGAGGCTTAAAGGAGATCAAATATCTTGCTCAAATTTACAAACATATATGTGATAGAGCAAGAAATTAAATATAAATTGTGAAAATAGTCTGCCTTTGACAGAATAAGAATTACTTGTTCTCCTTTATCCAGTTTATACTGAAGTATAACAAAATACCTACCTATACTCATTTCTTTTCTGTATCAGCATAAACAAGATGTGAGCCACATTAACCAGATTAGTGTACACCTAGGCTTCCTGTTTAAAAACCAGTGCTCTGGGTGGGATAGAATCTTAGCCTCTGTAAATTCAGAACTGCCGCTTTCTCTTCATATGGCCTATCCTTGAAGCTTCTCATAACCTGCTCTCCCGCTCTCATGTCAGTAAATACACCTGTCAACTGCTCCACTCAGGCTCCACTCTGTTATCTTTTAAATGGTTGATTTATAGAGTCAATTTCTACCAATTTCTGATCTGCTTAATTTCTCCTTTACCCCTGTCTTTTGCCTAATTCCCACACTAGTCTTTCTCCATGTCTAATTAGAAAAAGATATTTTGAAAATTCCATGTTACTACTTAAAATACAGAATAGGTGCTCAATAAACACAGCAGCAATGGATCTGGCAGAGAGGGTTGCATAATTTTTAATTGGTTACTGGCATGATGACATAAAACAATTAAAACAATGATAAATGTAATAATGATAATAATAATAAGCAAAATAATACATGTATTTCAGTTCATTTGGGCCTTTCATATTAAAATGGTTTCTCGAGAGTAAACCCAATTCCTTCCATCTCTTAAATTATAACTTTCAAATCCGTCTACATACTCATTTCATATTGCAAGTTCTGTTTATGTCATACCCCATTTAATGCAATAGACTTCTAACTAGTTTCCTATTTCAACTCCTCCTCTCTGATGGGACAGAAGATTAATTTTATAAAAAGAAAATATTAGCCTAAAACTCTTGCTTAAAGTCTTTCAATAACTCCTCATTGTCTTTAAGGTAAAATCTAACGGCTCATGCTCAGCATGTGTGGCCTTTCCTGACTGAAGCTCTCACATTTTGCCAGTCTCATCTCACTACTCAGCACAAGCCTAGTCCACTCCAGCCATAGGACATTACCGAATATGCACCATCAACTTTATGGGACTGGGTCTGATCACCTACCTGTTACTCTTCCTGCCTGTAAGCCATGTCCTTTCTACATTAGTCTCACTCAGGTCCTTCCATTCATTTGGTTAATTCTTCCACACTGTTGAAAACTAAAGCCAGATGGCACCTCCTCACAGTATCATTTTCTGTCTTCCAGTTGTGGCCTAGATGTGCATCTACGTGTTCCCTCTCAATCTTGTACTAACAATACCATCACTCGTATCCATCAATACTCATTTTGGATAATCGACTATGCACAAGGTGCTGACCAAGTTCTAAGGAGTGAAGGAGATGCAGTGGCAAACAAAACAGTGTCTACCTAGAAGGAGCACTGCATTTACCTACTTCTTTCAATTATGCAGGATTCCTGAAGAAATGGGACCTGCCTTTCATCCCCATGCTTCTAATCACTGGCACACAATAGACTGCACTCACTGATGAATGAGCTTCCCCAACCCTGTGTGTGTAAGTCTCTGTTCATACTCAGGACTTCACCATCCTAGTGAAACATAGTTGATTTTGAAAGATTACCTCAGCTACACATTGTAAAACAGAATTGTGTGCATAGTTTTATTTTATTTTTTGTCTCCTTTGCAATTGCATTGTTTTTTCTTATTTCTAAGTCTGTTCCATGTGGTGAACAAAGGCAAAAAATGATGAGAAATTACTTAAACTCAAATAATTTAGTATTCTGGACTATTATTCTCAGTGGAAAAAGGATCACAAGAGAACAAAGTTGATTATGCTTAAGAGATCTTAGTGAACCTAAGTAAAATTTACTAAAAATTGAATGAAATCGTTGTATATACAATCCAAGAAATCTTCCCTTTTTCTATTTGAACTTTGACTACACAGCACGGATGTAGTCATACAATGCTCAATTTAGTTCCTGTGCTTGCATAGCTAATACAACGTATCACTTTAAATAACTTTCCTCTGAGAAGTCTAAGCCACCAAATGAGGAAAATTTTAAGCAAGTGGCATGGATATAATTTGGCATTTTTATTCCTCATTTTATATAAATTGCCTTAAATATTGATACAATTTTATGAATATTATATATCTAATGTCAATATTTCAGGCACTGTAATGAGTTTTTCTCTCTTCTAACAGACTGAAAATACAAAATGTAAATAGTTGTCTGAAATAATCCTTTTAAGTCTTGGTGAATTTCCAAATGATCTTGTGCCTATAGCAATAAAAATTTTACTGCCTACTTACTTTCTAGTGCTAATCACCCCAGAGATAATGATTATGCACCTTCTGACTTCAAGATTCTCACAAGTTAATGTTCAGGGCATCCTCCTTTTCCTTACTATTATTGCAATCCATATGTGTTTCCATCTGGATACACACACATTCACATATGTATAGTATCTATACTATTATTATCCATTTAGAATTAAATATATAATGTTTATAAACACATTATGTTGACTTTTTAGTTCAAGGAATTGTGGAAATATCTATGTTTGCTTATTTATTTATTATTTATTTATTTATTTTATGCATTTACAATTATTTGTTTATAAATAAGACCATGAGCTACACATACCTACTGAGGGAGGGAGCATAGCAAAAATCTATTTAATAAATGTTCAGTGACATTACTTATAAATGTTGTCAATTGGTTATTTTATCTAGAATGTGCAATAAAATGGGAAAATATTAACTTAATGGATTCAATAACAAGCCCATTATTACTGGAGCTGTAGCATGACTTCTGCAGCCCTAAAGATTATAGCTGAGCAACGGAAGGGGGGAAAAAGTAGATCATCCATTACATTGAGCAGTTAATGATATTTTATTGCATTATTTATCAAATACTGTGGATGTTATTTGTAGCTGCAAGCTTGACCTTAGCTAATCATAATTTGATGAATGTGTATATCGTAAAGGCACTATGACAAAATGCCCTATTGTTTTACGAAGCAGGAACATGAACTAGTATTATGAAATTCAGTAAGAGTGTAGTTTCAAGATATTAATGCTCAGACACTTATGTGCAAGACAGAATAGATGCTTATAATTCAGACACGGCTGCTGAAATTTCTTTCTCCTTCAGTAATATAAATATTCAAGCCATCTATCTTGAATGATTCCTGCAAAGCACTTTTATAAATGCACCAGGAAGACTGTAATGATAATATATTATTAAAATACTAGAGTTCTCATTCAATCAGGAAGAAAAAAATCAGAAGGTTTTCACAAAGCTTTATGAGTTTGTATTTAATTAGATTTGAATATATATTTTGGAGAGAAAATATAAATGTGATAAAGAAACCAATACCTACTATATAATTTTTAATTTTATCATCATCCTAGGAAAAGAAATGCACTATGATACCTAAGATGAGAACAATTACTTCATTTTATATATATTTTTGTAAAGATTTGGAATGAGAAGCTAGCTCATTAGGACTCTTTCTTTTCATATGAAAAGTAATATTGGTGGCAGTGAAACAATATTTTAAAGCAAGAGTATAATTTTTAAAGCAGCTCTTAGATAACAAATCATAAAAGTTACTTTATACATGGGCTACCTAGATTTATCAGAGAAGGAGATAACAGAAATTCAATAAGAACTCCCTCCCAATTAAGAAATATTTTCATTGAACCGCGTTGCCTATCAGTGCAACTTGATGATTGATAAACTCCTTGGCTTCATTCCTAAATATAGATTTATTTTCTCCTTGCAGTACATATAGAGACCTTACTAGTTATATGTGAACCTCACTAAAACTACTGAGTGTAAATATCAAATTATTACATTTTACAACTTGTTATGTCTAATACTGAGGAGTTATTTTCTCCTACAACACAAATGTCAAAATTTTATATCATTTCTAAATGAATGTTGTATGTGATAAGTTGAGGTATTGCTTAACAAATGTTCACTTTTGTCTTCTATCTCCTAAGGTATAGTGTATTTCCCCAAAATGATGACTTCGGGTGTGGCCATGTGAATTGCTTTGGCCACAAGAAAAAAATGTGAGAGCATAAAAGTCTTAAATGTACTTGTGCAATTTGATTTGGCTTATGATTTCCTATGATCTTCTGTGAGAGAGCATGCACTCCATTAAAAGCTCTATTCAGCCTGGCTCCGGGTTGAGACTCCTGAAGCTGTCTTGGATACAACTGAGATCTCAAAACCGCCGTGCTTTGTTGAATCACAGTCTAAAGTGGAATCACTGCAATGATTCCAGCAGAATTCAGCAGTACCACTCAAAGATTTGTGAGTTTTAGAATTTGAAGTTTTTTTTTTTTTTAATGCAGCATTACTGTAAAGCTCACAAACACATGTGAATTTATGGAATATTATGAAAAACTATTATATTTTTTGAAGTTAAATTTATTTTTAAGTTAGATTAAATTCATATGTCTGAGATCTGCTATTTTATATTTTATTATTGGGTAGTGAATTAGTAATTATACTCTAATCTGGGCAAATATTTATGGGAAATAAAAAAACAATAGCAGAAATATTTCATATTATGATATATAAAATTCATTTAACATTTCTAATTAAGATAATAATATATGTTAATCAAGTCTCCAAAGGATTATGCATTTGAGGGCATGCTTAAAATTACATGTATACAGAAATAGCAAACATTTCAGGATGCCAGTTTCTAACAGAAAATTTGAATCACTGCCTAATAAAGATGTGCAAAATGAATTTGGGACCAATATTCACAAACTTTTCTTTATATGTATTTTTTTGAAATTGGTAAACAGATAAATGAGCCCAGTTATGCACCTTTAAAACCTTATAAGTAACAAAAAATAGTTTTAGAACAAGGGATTAGAACATCATATGAGAAGCTAAGGCTCAAGAAGACTAACATCAGACCCAGAGACACAGAGCTCTCATATGATAGAACCAAGAGTTGATCCCGTTTCTTCAGATTCTATGACCCCCATAGTCTCATGACTTAATCACATGAAACTCCTTTCTTTTTTCCTTTTATAAATAAGCATTCTATTTTCCAGAAAGGATTGATTTGTTTTTTTGAAGATTTTTTTTTTTTTTTTTTTGCTAGAGGGAGAGAGAGCACAAGCAGGGGGAGCAGCAGGCAGAGGGAAAGGCAGACTCCCTACTGAGCAGGGAGCCCAATGCAGGATTCCATCCGAGGACCCTGGGATCATGACCTGAGCTGAACGCAGAAACTTAAACAACTGAGCCACCCAGGCACCCCATCCAGAAAGGATTTAAAAAGTTACAGAATGTAGGGGATAATTAATAGCTTAATTTTTTTCTTCTTTCTCATTTTATGGGATAGGGTATTCAAAATTTGATTTTTGCTACAAAATCTCTTTCAGTTGAGTGATGTGAGCAAGGGCAGTCCTGAGTTTATAGAAGCTTTATTTAAGAGCCTTTTTGGATATTATGAAGAACAGCTGAAGAGGGTGAAATAGCTACATTCTGAAAATATCTCAGTCTGGAGAAAGAAATTCCAACATGTGTGAAACCACCAGTAAACTTTGATTTTTAGAGAAAAACACTGCTACTTGTCTTATTAGTACTGAGCATGGAACTCAGGACAATTGTCCAAGGGTTTCTTACTGTGTTAACATGATAATCAGAATGTGAAAAAAGTGATGAAGGCACAGAGCAATAATGGGCAAATACACGTATAAATATGCTAGTCTTTTTCAAGAGAAAGAAATATCATTGATATCTGGGTGAGAAGAAGTTACATGTTTGGTTGATAAGGTCCAGTGGTAATATTTATTAAGCAAGTTCATAGCTTATTTTATTCAATAAAAAATTGGCATCTATCCAAGGAGATGAAAGACCTGTACTCTGAAAACTATAAAACACTGATGACAGAAATTGAAGATGACACAAACAAATAAAAAGATATTCCATGCTCTTGGATTGGAAAAGTAAATACTGTTAAAATGTCCACACTACTGGAAACAATCTACAGATTTAATATAATCCCTACCAAAATACCAACAGCAGTTTTCATAGAACTAGAACAAATAATCCTAAAATCTGTGTAGAACAACAAAGGACCCCAAATAGCCAAAGCAATCTTGAAAAAGAAAAAACTGGAGGTATCACAATCCCAGATTTCAAGGCATACTATACAGCTGTAGTAATCAAAATAGTAACGGTGCTGTCACAAAAATAGACACATAGACCAACAGAGCAAAATAGAGAGCCCAGAAATAAACTCACAATTATATGGTCAATTAATTTTCAACAAAGGAGACAAGAATATGCAATGGGGAAAAGACTGTTTCTTCAACAAATGGTTTTGGGAAAACTGGATAGTTGCATGAAAAAGAATGAAACTGGACCACTTCCCTACATTGAACACAAAAATAAATTCAAAATGGATTAAGGACCTACATGTGAAACTTAAAACCATAAAAATCCTAGAGGAGAGCACAGGCATTAACTTCTCTGGCAATGGCTATAGCAAGTTTTTCTAAATATATCTCTGAGGCAATGGAAACAAAGCAAAAATAAATAATTGGGTCTATATAAAAATAAAAGCTCTGTACAGCAAAAGAATTAATCAATAAAAATAAAAATGACCTACTGAATGGGAGAAGATATTTGCAAATGACATATCCAATGAAGGGTTAGTATGTATAAATACATAAAGAACTTATACAACTCAACACCCAAAAAAAGCAAATAATACAATTAAAAGTGTGCAGAAGTCATAGAAAGACATTTCTCCAACATCAGAAAGATGCAAGTCAAAACCACAATGAGCCATCACCTTACACCTGTCAAAATGGCTAAAATCAAAACACAAGAAATGAGTGTTGGTGAGGATGTGGAAAAAGGAACCCTCGTGCACTACTGGTGGGAATGCAAACTGGTACAGCCATTGTGGAGAACAGTAGGGAGCTTCCTCAAAAAAATTAAAAAATGGAATTACCAATTCCACTACTGGGTACTTACCCATAAAATACAAAAACACTAATTTTTAAAATTAACATAATGCATTATTTTCCTCAGGGATACAGGTCTGTGAATCATCAGGCTTACACAAATCACAGCACTCACCATAGCACATACCCTCCCCAATGTCCATAAACCAGCCACCCTATCCCTATTTCCCAACCCCAGCAACCCTCAGTTTGTTTTCTGAGATTAAGAGTCTGTTATGGTTTGTCTCCCTCCAGATCCCATCTTGTTTAATTTTTCCTTCCTTACCCCCCATGACTCCCCATGCTGACTCTCAAATTCCTCATATAAGAGAGATCATATGATAGTTGTCTTTCTCTGATTGACTTATTTTGCTCAGCACAATACCCTCTAGTCCCATCCATGTTGCTGCAAATGGCAAGATTTCATTTCTTGTGATGGCTGCATAGTATTCCACTGTATGTATGTATGTATGTATACATACATACATACATACATATATATATACATACACCACTTCTTCTTTATCTATTCATCTGTTGATGGACATCTAGGTTCTTTCCATAGTTTGGCTATTGTGGACATTGCTGCTGTAAACATTCAGGTGCACATGCCCCTTCAGATCACTACATTGATATCTTTAGGGTAAATACCCAGTAATGTGATTGCTGGGTCATAGGGTAGCTCTATTTTCAACTTTTTGAGGAACCTTCATGCTGTTTTCCAGGGTGGCTGCACCAGCTTGCATTTCCACTAACAGTGTAGGAGGGTTCCCCTTTCTGCACATCCTTGCCAACATCTGTCATTTCGTGACTTGTTAATTTTAGCCATTCTAACTAGTGTGAGGTGGTATCTCATTGTGGTTTTGATTTGTATTTCCCTGATGCCGAATGATGTGGAGCACTTTTTCATGTGTCTGTTGGCCATATGGATGTCTTCTTTGCAGAAATGTCTGTTCATGTCTTCTGCACATTTCTTGATTGGAATTATTTATTTTTGGGTGTTGAGTTTGGTAAGTTCTTTATAGATTTTGGATACCAGCCCTTTATCTGATATGTCATCTGCAAATATCTTCTCCCATTCTGTCGGTTGTCTTTTGGTTTTGTTGACTGTTTCCTTGCCTATGCAAAAGCTTTTGATCCTGATGAAGTCCCAATATTTCATTTTTGCCCTTGCTTCCCTTGCCTTTGGTGATGTTTCTAGGAAGAAGTTTTTGCGGCTGAGGTCAAAGAGGTTGCTGCCTGTGTTCTCAAGGATTTTGTTGGATTCCTGTCCCACATTGAGGTCTTTCATCCATTTTGAGTCAATTTTGTGTGTGGTGTAAGGAAATGATCCAGTTTCATTCTTTTGCATGTGGCTGTCAATTTTCCCAACACCATTTGTTGAAGAGACTGTCTTTTTTCCATTGGACATTATTTCTTGCTTTGTCGAAGATTTGTTGACCATAGAGTTGAGGGTCCATTTCTGGGCTCTCTATTCTGTTCCACTGCAAAAACACTAATTTCAAAAGACATATGTACCCCTATGTTTATAACAGCATTATTTACAATCATCAAATTATGGAAGTAGCCCATGTCCATCAATTGATGAGTGGATAAAGAAGATGTGGTATATATACAATGAATATTTCTCAGCCATAAAAAAGAATGAAACCTTGCCATTTGCAACAACATGGAGGGACCTAGAGAGTATAATGCTAAGTGAAATAGGTCAGTCAGATATAGACAAATACCATATTATTTCACTCATATGTGGAATTTAAGAAAGAAAACAAGTGAACACGGGACAAAGACAAACCAAAAAACAGACTCTGAACTATAGAGAACAGGTAGTTACCAAAGGGGTGGTCAAGGGAGGTGAAATAGGTGGGGATTAAGAATGCACTTATCATAGTGAGTTGTGAGTAGTGTACAGAATTGTTGAATCAATATATTGTACACCTGAAACTGATATAACATTGTATGTTAAATACACTCGAATTAAAAGTTAGCATCTATATATAACTGTGGATCAAAGCTGATTTAGACTCTAACTTCTGCTACATAATGGCAGTATGTAATGAGTAAATTATTTGTCCTCTTTATATTCTGATATTCTTACCAATAAATTTCAGGAAATAATATCTACCTTATAGGATTGTGATAATGATTAAATAATATGTACCTAAATGATAAGTTTATTTGTATGATTATTGGAAAATTTCTACCATGTGACAGGCACAGTGTTGGTACTAAGATACCAAGATACAAGTTAGTCTTGCGGAAGAAGAGCCAGTAATTAGGTGATTTCAGTAAGTGGTAAGTACCCTAAAAGTCTTAAAGGCACAAAGTGCAATAAAAAATCACAAAGAAGAATATTTAATCAATACAAGGTTTTGTATTGCCTGAGTTACTTTGTCTGAGTTTTGGAGGGTATATATAGGAGTTCAACTTGCAAAACAGTGGATGTTGGGATACCAATTGTTCACAGTCTTTGACATAGGCATTAATATTCAGTAAACATTTGATCGATAAATATGTGAGTAAAGGATTGAATGAAGTCTTACCTGTTGACAAAATTTCTTTTTCCTATGATAACTGTTGGAAGAAAATGATCACTGTTGGGAAAACATTTTGTATAACATAAATAGCCATATTATCAACAATCCAAATATTACCAGAATTTGATACATAGTTCATTTAAATTTTTAAACAGTTCTACTGCTATTGTGTAGTATTTTAATATATATACACAAACACATGAATTTAACAAAGCTTAGAAGGCAGCTTTTTCAGGCAAAGCATTGCTATCTTTCCAGCTTTTTGGAAGCTTTTAAGTTTAAAAAAAAACAAAACTCTTACTTAACTTTGTTTTTCTTATAATTACAATTATGTAGTAGGTATATCCTAAATTTGTTTGGTACAAATGAATAAATAAATATTTACTCTTCAGATTGGTTTGCCAAGGGTCCTTTTGTGGAAAACTACAGATTTTTTTTTTAAGATTTTATTTATTTATTTGACAGAGATCACAAGTAGGCAGAGAGAGAGGAGGAAGCAGGCTCCCCGCAGAGCAGAGAGCCCGATGCGGGGCTCGATCCCAGGACCCTGGGATCATGACCTGAGCCAAAGGCAGAGGCTTTAAACCACTGAGCCACCCAGGCACCCCGAAAACTACAGATCTTATAGAAAAACTCTAAATTATTATATGCATCACCTCTCAATTACAATATATCCAATCCACAGTGCCAGAAGTCAAAAACAAACAAAACCAAATCAAAACAAAACAACAAGCCTTATACACCTGTGGTTCTTTAGGACAGAAAGCAATGTAAGTGATCATGCAGTCCAAAACCATCATTTCAGAGATGAGAAAATTGAAGTTTAGAGAAATGAAACAATTTTCCCAATAAAACACAATTAGCAAGCATAAGTTAGGCCGACAGCACTTTCCTTTCCTAAGTTATCTGTAAAAGTGGAAATATATAAGTAAACATGATATAATCAGATCATTAACTTATTTCCTTCCAGAAGTGGGGCAGACACTGTTGGTCATCTACCCAAGCCCAATCTTCCTTTTTCCTATGCTAAACAAAACCTGAATGTATTCTCTTGGCAACATATGCAGCCTGTGAGGATAAATCGTGGATGTTCTAATTACTGGTTCTCAACAGATGGCCATGCTATTCCTCCAGGAAGTATGAAGAGTGATGTTGTCTGTCATGATGATTAGCCACAGGCTTTTAGTGCTTAGGGATCATGGGACAGTCCCACACTATAAAGATTTGCCTCGTCCAAAATGCCAGTGTTGCCAACTGGAAACACTGGCTTAACTAATCATGGTGATTTTGTCTCATATGCCAGGAATGAGTGTACCGATGGGCACGTTATCCAGTTTAGGCCACATAGAATATAAAATGAAGTCTGTTGTAGTGATCTTCCTCCCTGATATAAAGAGGTAGTCCTGTGAAGAGAGCTCATCTTTCCTCCAGTACTCCTCCTCATTGTTTTGTACACACTCCTTACAGATCACAGTGGTTGGAGCTGAGCATCCACCATATGATGATCAGGTCACCAACATGATTAAAAAAAAAAGCAACAAAATGATAGAGAAGATAGGAAAGTCATCGAATCAACTTTGGAAATGCATACCCTCATGTTTTTCAATTAACAAAAAATACATAGTTACAAAGATTACATACTATCCATCAGGATATCTGGCATTTGCTCTTCAAGACATGATGATGCAATAACCTGGGTAAATTTGTTGTTGGAAATAAAATATGCGAATATTGTATAGCTATTGTTAAGTCATTCTAAAGTTAATGCTAATTTCAAGGAAACTGTATTCACTATTGATATTAGGCTGATGAATATTTTCATGACTCTTAAATATTACTAGGAATCTGATTATATTATTTGTGTTTTGAGGAATATTATATGTAAAGAGAAGAAATCAGGAAATCACTAAAGTATATTGGGGGGAGTGAATTCATGAGTCCGCCTCCTCCTCACTTTTATCAATGTTCTCTTGCCAAGAAAAAATATGCCTAACAGCTTTAAAAAAAGGAAAAATAAAATCTTTGAATGATAAACATTAAATAATCTAGCAAAATAATGTAAGATTAGAAAAAAATGGAACATATGAATAGCTTCTAGAAAACAGACAATCCAACCAATTGAGATAACAAAGATTTGTAATTTGAGTCCTAACCAGTTTCTTTCCCACATATTGAAAAATTTTGCTAAATATTAGAGCTATGAAAAGAGATCCTTCTTTGTATTATACAGACTTTTTGCCTTTTTTAAAATATTTTTCTTCCTATGATAATGCTTATGGTTTATTTATCTTTTTAATTTATTTAAGCATTCATAAATATTGAGGGATGTCATTAAGAAGACATAACCTCTCACTTGACCTAGGAGCTGTACACCGGACAATCAGAGACTCCTTACCCTACATTCCCTGTCCTTAGAATATGTGTTCCACTTGTCTTACCCACTTCAGAAACTGCCCCCAAAGATACAGCCTTGAGATAATAATGTGGTGTTGAGAACACCTGAATGGTATACATGACTGAACCCAGTTAAGACCTCTATATAAATTTTCAAGATTTGGCAGGTGGGTGCAGAGATCTATTCATCTTAGAGTCACCCAAAATAAGCCTCTTACGTAAGTCCTCTTGCTTGTTAAACCTGCTATGTAGCAATCTGGAGTGGTTGTCTCTTTCTCCATCTCTCCTGGCCCTGTGTATACAGGGGCTAGTTTACCAACCAACAGTTGGTCAGCCAGCCAGGAGACCAAAGAATTGGGCATTGGGAAAGAGGCATCCTTGGAAGAAATCCCATTAGCCATCTACTTCTATGTAGGGAGGGGTTGCCAGGATAAGCCTTGGAATTTTGCTACCTTGGGAAAGAGGTACTCTCAGGAGAAATCCTGAATTTCCACCTACCTCTGTGTGGGAAGGTGTGGCCTATATGTCTGATGCTTGGAGACCACCATGTGAGTATGGGGATGCCTTGAAACACTGGTTGCTTTAATACGCTTATTTTAGGAGCCAAGCATATCTCACTGCAGAAGGAAAATGAACAGGTGCTGCAGTGGGCTGGCCTCTACTGTGGGCAGTTCATCTGGTCACTGATGCCCAGTTAAAGGCTGGAGCTCAAGTTAAAAGTTGGACTAAGAGCTGAGATTGGAAAAGGGCATGCATTTTCCCACTGCTTTGCTAGACTGAGGGCTAACCAACCAGGTGGGAGTTAGACAATAAATTGGAGACTTTAGTATGCCATTTTGCAAAGCTGGGAGGACACAGCCACCTCAGATTAAGTTTATGGTTTATTTTTATTTACACTTTCATACCCCTTTTTATTTTTATTTATTTATACTTATATCACTTATAACAGAGCTTAATTAGGATGCTAGGAGGTGAAATCCCTGAAAAGGTGGAAAGGATGAAAGGAGGATGCTCTGATCCACAATGGATGAAATGCCCCATGCTGTCTAATACCCAACACAAGAAAAAATTTTAAATAGCAATTGCCTTAGACTTCTGATAATAGGAAAACATACCCCAAAACTCCTACTAGAAGACTTGCATTCTTTCCCCTCAAGTTGTAAATCTTACCATGTCTTTGGAGTGTAAACAACCCAGGAGATATTAAAGACACTGTCTACAGAGATTAAAAGAAGGGAAGACAGGCTTTTAAAAATACAGACTGCTAGGGAAGTTCCCTTGCACCAGAAAGCTGCAAGTGATATCAAATTCATGGCTAAAATTTTTGAATAAAAGCTGTGGGGTTTCTGTTTATGTCTGTCTATATGTTTATGTATGTTATTGGATATGTGTTTTGTATATGTAATATTTTCCTACCTCTGGGAGGTATTGTTGAAATTACTTTGCAGACAGCTCTATTTAACTGGCCTAAGCAAATAAGCTTTAATACCAAAGTGTGCTTATATAAAACTGAAACTTATTTTTCTTTCATTGGCTGAAAGGACAATTTTTTTTTACCCTGTTGGTCTGCTCTTGATGGGATTATGAAAGGCCTTTCTTTATCTTTTATGTAATCTGCCTGGAAAACAAAGATTTTATATTTTATCAAAATAATTTCTGTTCTTCATGTTGTTTTTATCAAGTCTTTTAGTACATAAGGAAACTTAGTCTTCTCTATTAAAAGACCTAAGTTTTTTACAACTATGTAACTTTCTGTATTTGCCTCTGACGTCTTTTCACTTTGGTTAAATGGATAACTAAACATTGTCTCATACTGACTTATGATCTTATTTAATCAAGTGTTTTAACATTTCTTGATATTTTTGACAAACTTCCAAAATATCAAATTCTAATGAAGTCTTGTTGTCTTTGAACTAACTTTGAGATTTCCCAGAGGGGTCCTGGGATGTATTCTCTCTCACAAAAAAAAGATGTTGGGGAGCATATGTGTCTCAGTCAGTTAAGCATCTGACTCTTGATTTTGGCTCAGGTCATGATCTCAGGTTCATGAGATCCAGTCCCACATTGGGCTCCATGCTCAGTGGGAAGTCTGCTTGAGATTTTCTCTCTCCTCTCCCTCTGCCCCTTTACCCACTGCATGCTCTCTCTCTTTCTCAAATAAATAAAGAAATCTTTAAAAAGAAAGGAAGAAAAGATGTTGAACTAATTAGGCTTATTTGGAATGTTAAGCTGCATGGGAAGCATTGTCAAATAAGCAAAGATGCTAAATTTTCTTTAGGGTATATTTATATGAAATTCCTAAAAGTCTAATATGCCCTGAATAGTATTATCAGTCATAGTCTTAAAATATATGTCATGAAATAACCAAGTTCCCTTGCCAATTCTGTTATAATGAACCATAGTTCTTTTAAAATATTTAGCCATATATAGATAGTCATTGTTTTATTCCAATAGTTTTTCGAAAGTTTTCTCATGAAAGTGCTTCATCTTTGTGAAGATTCATAAAAACGACTGACAAGTATAGGTTTCTGATAACTAAGATCAATTTTCCCCCATGTGGGAGGGACAACAGTGAACCTTTCAAGTGCTTCCCCAGGGTCACCTGCACAGTCCCACCATACGTTGTGGTATGGTAATCTGAAACCTGTTTCCGTTTTTTTCCATCAGTAAAATGGGCCCATAATGTTGATGATATAACGTTAACATGTAAAAGCTTGCCTCTGATGCAGGACACTCTGCAGACTTTGCAGAACATCTACAACGGAGAGGAGAGGGATAACACCCATAGAAAATTCAAGGCCCAGGCATTACTGTAGAGTTGTGGGGAATCACTTGGTCAGGTAAGACATGCATTGTCTCGGAAGACATGATTATTAATATGCAAGCCTTAACAGCCCCTAAAAATGTGAAAGAAGTCTAAGCTTTTATAGGGATTTTGGTGTTTTTGAGGATTTTTATTCCCCATCTAGTACAGTCTCTTCATGCTTTATAGCATTTGGTAAAGAAAAAGCACAATGAAACTGGGGATCAAAATAGTAAGCTACTTTGGGAAAACAAAAATATTATTGAAGCAAATTTAAGCGTCGGGCATCTTCTAAGCATCTGAGTTATATGTATCTGGAAGATATGGGTCATGCACTGTGGCAGAGACAACAAAAGGAGGGAGTATGGTCCCAGCTGAGGAAGGAAGAGAGAAACCTGATCTAGTACCTTAGAATAACAGCTTCTAGCAGTGCACACAGTGCTCCTCCAAGGAGAGCATCTCATACAGCAGCTAGTGCAGCAGACAATGGGATAAACTTAGAGCAGTTTGGCTGATGATCAGGCATTAGTCCTGATCATTAACCCTTTCTACTGACCACTGGGTTGTTGGGAAACCAAAGGGTGCATGATCACAAATGGGCCCTTGTGCTGTCAGGATATGTGGCAGGGACATCTGTGTTCATCTGCAAGAGCCCGAGGCTATTCCCACTGTCTTCAGTGTCCCAGCTCAAACACTGACAAGCCCTGGAAATCACAGAGCTGATGTCTTCACTCATTACAAACCCCTGGCAAATGACATTTCAGTAGTTAGAGCAGATTGGGGGCAGAGTGGACCCATTGTGTCCAGGTAGGATGGCGTATTGCCAAAGATGCTAGATTGCCCTTAAAAATACTGGCATGGGGGAGGAGTCAAGATGGCAGAGAAGTATCAGGCTGAGACTACATCAGGTAGCAGAAGATCAGCTAGACAGCTTATCAAACAATTGCAAACACCTACAAATCCAACAGGAGATCGAAGAGAAGAAGAATAGCAATTCTAGAAACAGAAAATTGACCACTTTCTGAAAGGTAGGACCCGCGGAGAAGTGAATCCAAAGCGACGGGAAGATAAACCACGGTGGGAGGGGCCGGCTCCCAGCAAGTGGTGGAGCAACGGAGGACTAAATCAGGACTTTTAAAAGTCTGCTCCACTGAGGGACATCGCTCCAGAGGCTAAACCGGGGTGAAGCCCACGCAGGGCCAGTGTGGCCCTAGGTCCCGCAGGGTCACAGAAGGATCGGGGGTATCTGAGTGTCACAGAGCTCACAGGTATTAGAGCGGGGAAGCCGGCTACAAAGACAGAGCCGAGGAGTGAGCTCTCAGCTTGGAGTTACCTTGAACGGGTCGCAGGCTGGGTGAGCTCGGAGCACGGCCAGAGGCCACGGAGACTGGAGTGATTGAGCTCTTTTCTCTGAGGGTGCACTGAGGAGTAGGGACCTGAGCGCTCGGCTCCTCCAGGCCGGAGACTAGGAGGCCGCCATTTTCATTCCCATCCTCCAGAACTCTACAGAAAGCATTCAGGGAACAAAAGCTCCTGAAAGTGAACCCGAGCAGATTACTTAGCCCGGCCCCTGGTAAGGGCGGGGCAATTACAACTCGGGCAAAGACACTTGAGAATCACTACAACAGGCACCTCCCCTGGAAGATCAACAAGAAATCCAGCCAAGACCAAGTTCACCTACCAAGGACAGCAGCAGAATTCCAGAGGAAGAGAAAGCAAGGCATGGAACTCATGGCTTTCTCCCCATGATTCTTAAATCTTGCAGTTAATTTAAATTTTTTTTAATTTTATTTTTTTTCTTCTGCTAAATTTTTTTAACTTTTACCCTTTTCTTTTTTAACGTTTTTTGACTAGTTTATCTAATATATATATATTTTTTTCTTTTTTATATTTTTTCTTCGTTTTCTTTTTTATTTTTTTTTTCCCTTGAACTTCTTTTTATCCCCTTTCTCCACCCCACAATTTGGGATCTCTTCTGATTTGGTTAAAGTGCATTTTCCTAGGGTCTTTGCCACCCTTTCAGTATTTTATTTGCTCTTTCATATACTCTTATCTGGACAAAATGACAAGGCAGAAATACTCACCACAAAAAAAAGAACAAGAGGCAGTACCAAAGGCTAGGGACCTAATTAATACAGACATTGGTAATATGTCAGATCTAGAGTTCAGAATGATGATTCTCAAGGTTCTAGCTGGGCTCAAAAAAGGCATGGAAGATATTAGAGAAACCCTCTCTAGAGAGAGATAAAAGCCCTTTCTGGAGAAATAAAAGAACTAAAATCTAACCAAGTTGAAATCAAAAAAGCTATTAATGAGGTGCAATCAAAGATGGAGGCTCTTACTGCTAGGATAAATGAGGCAGAAGAAAGAATTAGTGATATAGAAGACCAAATGACAGAGAATAAAGAAGCTGAGCAAAAGAGGGATAAACAACTACTGGACCACGAGGGGAGAATTCGAGAGATAAGTGACACCATAAGACGACACAACATTAGAATAATTGGGATTCCAGAAGAAGAAGAAAGAGAGAGGGGAGCAGAAGGTATATTGGAGACAATTATTGGAGAGAATTTCCCTAATATGGCAAGGGGAACAAGCATCAAAATCCAGGAGATGCAGAGAACCCCCCTCAAAATCAATAAGAATAGGTCCACACCCCATCATCTAATAGTAAAATTTACAAGTCTTAGAGACAAAGAGAAAATCCTGAAAGCAGCCCGGGAAAAGAAGTCTGTAACATACAATGGTAAAAATATTAGATTGGCAGTGGACTTATCCACAGAGACCTGGCAGGCCAGAAAGAACTGGCATGATATATTCAGAACACTAAACAAGAAAAACATGCAGCCAAGAATACTATATCTGGCTAGGCTATCATTGAAAATAGAAGGAGAGATAAAAAGTTTCGAGGACAAACAAAAACTGAAAGAATTTGCAAAAACCAAACCAGCTGTACAGGAAATATTGAAAGGGGTCCTCTAAGCAAAGAGAGAGCCTAAAAGTAGTAGACCAGAAAGGAACAGAGACAAAATACAGTAACAGTCACCTTACAGGCAATACAATGGCACTAAATTCATATCTCTCAATAGTTACCCTGAATGTTAATGGGCTAAATGCCCCAATCAAAAGACACAGGGTATCAGAATGGATAAAAAAAACAAAACCCATCAATATGTTGCCTACAAGAAACTCATTTTAGACCCGAAGACACCTCCAGATTTAAAGTGAGGGGGTGGAAAACAATGTACCATGCTAATGGACATCAGAAGAAAGCTGGGGTGGCAATCCTTGTATCAGATCAATTAGATTTTAAGCCAAAGACTATAATAAGAGATGAGGAAGGACACTATATCATACTCAAAGGGTCTGTCCAACAAGAAGATCTAACAATTTTAAATATCTATGCCCCTAACGTGGGAGCAGCTAACTATATAAACCAATTAATAACAAAATCAAAGAAACTAATCAACAATAATACAATAATAGTAGGGGACTTTAACACTGCCCTCACTGAAATGGAAAAATCATCCAAGCAAAAGATCAAAAAGGAAATAAAGGCCTTGAATGACACACTGGACCAGATGGACATCACAGATATATTCAGAACATTTCATCCCAAAGCAACAGAATACAAATTCTTCTCTACTGCAGGTGGAACATTCTCTAGAATAGATCACATCCTGGGTCATAAATCAGGTCTCAACTGGTATCAAAAGATTGGGATCATTCCCTGCATATTTTCAGACCACAATGCTCTGAAGCTAGAACTCAATCACAGGAGGAAATTTGGAAAGAACACAAATACATGGAGACTAAACAGCCTCCTTCTAAAGAATGAATGGGTCAACCAGGAAATTAAAGAAGAATTGAAAAAATTCATGGAAACAAATGAAAATGAAAACACAATGGTTCAAAATCTATTGGACACAGCAAAGGCAGTCCTGAGAGGAAAATATATAGTGGTACAAGCCTTTCTCAAGAAACAACAAAGGTCTCAAATACACATCCTAACCCTACACCTAAAGGAGCTGGAGAAAGAACAACAAAGAAAGCCTAAACCCAGCAGGAGAAGAGAAATCATAAAGATCAGAGCAGAAATCAATGAAATAGAAAAAAAAAATAGAACAAATCAATGAAACTAGGAGTTGGTTCTTTGAAAGAATTAATAAGATTGACAAACCCCTGGCCAGATTTATCAAAAAGAAAAGAGAAAGGACCCAAATACATAAAATCATGAAAAAAAGAGGAGAGATCACAATCAACACCAAAGAAATACAAACAATTATGAGAACATACTATGAGCAACTCTACATCAACTAATTTGACAATCTGGAAGAAATGGATGCATTCCTAGAGACATATAAACTACCAAAACTGAACCAGGGAGAAATAGAAAGCCTGAACAGACTCATAACCAGTAAGGAGATTGAAACAGTCATCAAAAATCTCCAAACAAACAAAAGCCCAGGGCCAGACGGCTTCCCAGGGGAATTCTACCAAATATTTAAAGAAGAACTAATTCCTATTCTCCTGAAACTGTTCCAAAAAATAGAAATGGAAGGAAAACTTCCAAACTCATTTTAGGATGCCAGCATCACCTTGATCCCAAAACCAGACAAGGATCCCATCAATAAAGAGAATTACAGACCAATATCCTTAATGAACACAGATGCGAAAATCCTCACCAAAATACTACCCAATAGGATTCAACCGTACATTAAAAGGATTATTCACCACGACCAAGTGGGATTTATTCCAGGGCTGCAAGGTTGGTTCAACATCCACAAATCAATCAATGTGATACAACACATTAATAAAAGAAATAACAAAAACCATATGATACTCTCAATAGATGCTGAAAAAGCATTTGACAAAGTACAGCATCCCTTACTGATCAAAACTCTTCAAAGTGTAGGGATAGAGGGCACATACCTCAATATTATCATAGCCATCTATGAAAAACCCACCGCAAATATCATTTTCAATGGAGAAAAACTGAAAGCTTTTCCGCTAAGGTCAGGAACACGGCAGGGATGTCCATTATCACCACTGCTATTCAACATAGTACTAGAAGTCCTAGCCTCAGCAATCAGACCAAAAAAAAAAAAAAAAAAAAAAAAAAAAAAAAAAAAATTAAAGGCATCCAAATCAGCAAAGAGAAGTCAAACTATCACTCTTCGCAGATGATATGATACTATATGTGGAAAACTCACAAGACTCCACCCCAAAACTGCTAGAACTTGTACAGGAATTTAGTAAAGTGTCAGGATATAAAATCAATGCACAGAAATCAGTTGCATTTCTCTACACCTACAACAAGACAGAAGAAAGAGAAATTAAGGAGTCAATCCCATTTACAATTGCACCCAAAACTATAAGATACCTAGGAATAAACCTAACCAAAGAGGCTAAGAATCTATACGCAGAAAACTATAAAGTACTCATGAAAAAAATTGAGGAAGACACAAAGAAATGGAAAAATGTTCCATGCTCCTGGATTGGAAGAATAAATATTGTGAAAATGTCTATGCTACCTAAAGCAATCTACACATTTAATGCAATCCCTATCAAAATCCCATCCATTTTTTTCAAAGAAATGGAACAAATAATCTTAAAATTTATATGGAACCAGAAAAGACCTTGAATAGCCAAAGGAATATTGAAAAAGAAAGCCAAAGTTGGTGGCATCACAATTCCAGACTTCAAGCTCTATTACAAAGCTGTCATCATCAAGACAGTAGGGCACTGACACAAAAACAGACACATAGATCAATGGAACAGAATAGAGAGCCCAGAAATAGACCCTCAACTCTATGGTCAACTAATCTTTGACAAAGCAGGAAAAAATGTCCAATGGAAAAAAGACAGCCTCTTCAATAAATGGTGTTTGGAAAATTGGATGGCCACATGCAGAAAAATGAAATTGGACCATTTCCTTAAACCACACACGAAAATAGACTCAAAATGGATGAAGGACCTCAATGTGAGAAAGGAATCCATCAAAATCCTTGAGGGGAATACAGGCAGCAAACTCTTCGACCTCAGCTGCAGGAACGACTTCCTAGGAACATCACCAAAGGCAACAGAAGCAAAGGCAAAAGTGAACTATTGGGATTTCATCAAGATCAAAAGTTTTTGCACAGCAAAGGAAACAATTAACAAAACCAAAAGACAAATGACAGAACGGGAGAAGATATTTGCAAACGACATATCAGATAAAGGGCTAGTGTCCAAAATCTATAAAGAACTTAGCAAACTCAACACCCAAAGAACAAATAATTCAATCAAGAAATGGGCAGAGGACATGAACAGACATTTCTGCAAAGAAGACATCCAGATGGCCAACAGACACATGAAAAAGTGCTCCACATCTCTCGGCATCAGGGAAATACAAATCAAAGCCACAATGAGCTATCACCTCACACCAGTCAGAATGGCTAAAATTAACAAGTCACGAAATGAGAGATGCTGGTGAGGATGTGGAGAGAGGGGAACCCTCCTACACTGTTGGTGGGAAGGCAAGCTGGTGTAACCACTCTGGAAAACAGTATGGAGTTTCCTCAAAAAGTTGAAAATAGAACTACCCTATGACCCAGCAATTGTATTACTGGGTATTTACCCTAAGGATACAAACGTAGTGATCCGTAGGGGCACATGCACCCGAATGTTTATAGCAGCAATGTCTACAATAGCCAAACTGTGGAAAGAACCTAGATGTCCACCAACAGAGGAATGGATAAGGAAGATGTGGCATATATACACAGTGGAATACTATGCAGCCATCAAAAGAAATGAAATCTTGCCATTTGCGATGACATGGATGGAACTAGAGAGTATCATGCTTAGTGAAATAAGTCAGTCGGAGAAAGACAACTATCATATGATCTCCCTGATATGAGGAAGTGGAGATGCAACATGGGGATGCTGGGGGGGTAGGAGAAGAATAAATGAAACAAGATGGGATTGGGAGGGAGACAAACCATAAATGACTCTGAATTTCACAAAACAAACAGGGTTGCTGGGGGGAGGGGGGTCGGGATAGGGGGGTGAGGTTATGGACATTGGGGAGGTTATGTGCTATGGTGAGTGCTGTGAAGTGTGTAAACCTGGTGATTCACAGACCTGTACCCCTGGGGATAAAAATACATTATATGTTTATAAAAAAACAAAAAATTAAAAAAAAATACTGGCATGGTTAATGCAGTAGCATTGTGTCCTGTGTGTTCTAAACAATGCCCAAGGCAACTGCCAAAGGAGTCTGAGGTAGTCGACCAGAATTCCAAACCGGTGAGAGAGTGGCAAATATTAGCCTTCTCCCTCCAAGTGAGAGTTCTAAATATGCCCCATTTTATGTGGACATTGTAGCTGGCCTAAACCAAAGTGTCCCCTGTAACCATACAAAGCAGGCTACCACCATTAGAGGGTTAGAGAAGCTGAGTACCATGTATAGGTAGCCTCACTGACTAGGTAGTAATCAAAGTCACATTCCCAAGGTCATGATATGCAAGACTGAGCAAAAGAACATTGAGGGAGTTTCCATCTTCTTATAATCTTCAAACAGCTGGGTTAATATAAAGGAAAAAAAAATAGAATGTAAAGGCAACATATTACATTGCTAGCAGCTAAAATTGCCCTGTCTTGATATCCTAAAGTACTATTCCAAGCTTTAACACATTTGAGTGATAATCAATAGGGCCTATTGCCCTATGTGTCTGACCAAAGACTCCTGCCAAGGCACCCAGTACTGAAAAGGTATGGAAATCTTAGGAAACAGCCATTGCCCTGACTCTCACCATGGACTAATATGCTATGCAACTGAGAATACCAAGCTTCATCAGCACCTAGGAAATTATCTGCTGTAATTTGCAATGGTACATCCTGCCAAGATGGAGAAGTTACTCCGCACCTCTGGATGAGGGGGAGCTCAGTCTCCACTGAGATCCCATTGTCCTGCTACAAAATGAGCTTGCTGAAATGCACTATGACTAGGCTTGAACATGCACCACTGAAAGAAGGGGAAAGGAGGAGTTCGGGGTCTTAGTGTAGCCTGTTCCCAGTCCATCACACATTTGACAGTGCTGCTGCCCCTAGCCAACATGTATGCTTTCTACAACCAATCTCCTGCTCTCCTAAATCTCCTGCTGCCAATCTCCCTCTCCTAAAGCCCTGGGTGAGAATATTCTATTTTTCATGGTATGATTATTTGGCCACCATATTTGTTTCTTCCATTGGCCTAGAGGACAATAGCACACATAGAAGTCCTTATTAAATTCACCCAGAAAGTCTTAAATGATAGCCAACAAAACCTGTCGTTAATGAACACTGAAGTATCTCTAATGAGCAAAACTGTTCTCCCAAATAGGATGGCCAAGGACATTATTATTGTTTTGCAAGGAAGCACATATGCCATTATCCAAGCAAAATGTTGTGCTTCATACCTAACGAGTCTGTTAATATGTTATTTTAATTAAATCACAATAAAGATATAAGTGGATTCCCTGGGTGATTTAACACCTTGTCTAGGGGAATTAATAAATTAATTATTTGGATCATAGGAATCTTGGTGGAAAATTTGTCACCAGTTTTGAGAATCATTGTCTTAATCTGTGTTTTCTCTCACATGTACCTGTATTGTTGCTGTGGCATCTACCTCCAGAGCCAGATAGCCTCCAAAGGGGCCAAATCATACAGCGAAACACTCTGCTGCCCACTCAGGGCACACTGTGGAAGGTGGGGGGGAGCATAGGAGATTATGAGAGCCAGTCACAAGTGGTAAAATACTGGGGGAAGCCACTGAGAAGTACTATGAGCTGCATCCAGGCAACCAGAGGCTCTTCCCCCCCTTCTCTTTCTTGGGATATGCATTCTGTTTGTCTTCCTCACTCCAAGAAGTTGTCCCAAGGACATAGTCTTGAGAAATGATGTAGTCTTGAGACTATCTGGACTGTACACATGACTGAACCCCGTTAAGCCCTCAGTACACTTTTGAGATTTGGTAGGCGGGTACGTACAGAGATCTCATCTCTTAGCCACCCAATAGGAACTTCATATGTAAGTTCATTTGCTTCTTAAAACTTCCATCTACCAATCTGTAGTGGCCTGCCTCTTTCTTTGGTCTCTCCCTGCCATACACGTACAGGGGCCAGTTTATAAATCGACAATAAGGAAAATATTTTAATAGTTAATGCACATTCAGCACATTCTCAAAATCATGCTTTTAAAGAAGTATAGCAAAATGGAAACTACTCTGTGTAACTAAGAATTGCATTTTGCCCAATAAGTAAAAGAGAATTGAGCTGAATTATTAAGCTTAGATCCAAAACTACATTCAAGGGAAATGCCTCCAATAAAATTTGCACTTTGTTATGCATAGTCAACCAAAGAGGATTTTTGACGTGTAGCACTCTTATATCTTAGAAGTGCAGTGGCCTTTTGGATTTGCAATTCAGTGCACAGTAACTATAATACCATAATAAGTCCTTGATTTTCTTTCCCTTGAAATGTACAACAGAGTTTTAAAGTGAGTGGCTTCAGAACAAAGACCCGTCTGTTTTGTGTGTGTGTACTTGTTGGTAGTGATATATTTAGTACATTCTTACAGAGTATGTTAATATGTCTCAGAGTTGCAAAAAATAATTAAATTAGTGTTATAAGTATATAGTTAATAAAAATGCTATAGAAAAATATTATGTTGAATTACAGCCCAATCATAATTTTACATTTTCTAAGCTGGAAACTTATATAGTTAGTATAATTTCCTCTCTACCAATTTTCTTAGCCTACATTTAAATGTAAAGTAAATATTATTGGGTTGTGTTTATTTGTTTCTTTTGCTATTCTTTCTATTGAATATTTCCTCCAGATAATAACTAGTATTAAACAATAATATTGTGGATTCTATGAACATTTTATGAAGTAAAATGGAGAGTAAAATGCAAAATGAGTAAAAAAGCAAGGGTGAAATTTAAACCTTTATATTCAGCTAATGGACCAAAAAACTGGATGCATGTTATAGTCATTTGGGACATATTTTAATATACTGATTTCTAGGTCCCATTTCAAAAATTCTAATTATTGTTCTGGAGTGAAGCATCTCTATATCATATTGTTTAAAAGCATTACAGAAGATTCTTACATATTGGCAAATTGAGAACTTTCGACGAAAAACCTGTTCGTTTATAATTATTCATTTATGTAAATAAATGCTTAGAATCAAATAATTTCGTAGCGTAAAAAATATGAGGGTTAACAAGTTCCACACATCTTAAAAGACTGCTCTCCCACCATATCTTTTTGTAAGTGTTGTTTTAAATTTAAATTTAATAAGCCAACATATAGTATCTTTAGGCTAGAGGGAAGGTGCATTTGACCAGCAGGGAGTTAACTCTGTAAGCAATTATCTGGATGTTGACTGGATCCTTTGGCCACTCACATTTCAACTGGAAGAATTTTATCTATGTTTTATCTGTATCTTTTCTTTAATAACAACAACAACAAAAAGCAAAGGTATGTATTTTAGAACACTGAGGTAGAATGCAAAAAAGCAGGACATGGCAGATGGGGCAAAGAGGCAAAAATCCAGTGTCTACAATGTCATGCTACATATTTTACTTTTATATAATTCATTATCCCTTTAGAGCAAACGAAACTAGAATTAACTGGCTTCATTCATGAAAAAGATTAAAGTACATCTGTAGTGATTTATACCAGCCTAAACTGTTATAATAAAAATAACTTTGAGACACTGCATTCTGTGGTTTTCCAGTAATATCTTTGCCTACTTATTTTGTGTCATTTCCGGCTAGTCTTCCCTCTCCAATTTATTTTTTTTTAAACACAGATGTTCCTTAGCAAGTACTCATCAACCTACACTACAGAAGCATTTTTCAAAGTACATTTTGAAGACCACTTGCACAAAAACTGTCAAAATCTATGCATTTCAAAGCCTCATTCAGAAATAGTGAATAAGAATCCTCAAGTACTGATGGCTGCGTTTTGTATTTTTACATTGGTTATTGTATTCATTAATCTTTTAATACACTATTTGCTTTAATAGTATCAAAACTCCCACTATTACTTTTGTCTTACTCATTATAGCATTTGCCATATTCTATTGAAATGTTTAAAAATACAGAAGAATTTCATGGAGAATGGGAAATGGGTCCTTTTCTCTATGTCCCCAGCTATTAGCACAGTACTTTGCATATTGCATATATTAATATATATGTGCAGAATAAGGGAATGGCTCAATAAAACCAAAGGATAACTCAGTGACTTTGCCTTGAAAGTTCTGTTTTAATTCATCTTGATCTTTACTGCTTTCTCCAGTTGCTATTGCTTCATATCTATGTCTCTTGGATGGACGTGGATATGTCCCTGAATGATGGGTCACTGATTAGAAGCTCAAAAAGTAGCCCATGGAACAAGTCAAGCCCTTCTATCTTATGCTTATTAACAAGAAAATAAAGGATGAAATAAAACTATTCCTGTTTGAAGATGGTGTTATTGTCTTACGCAGAAAAATCCTAAGAAATCTACAAATATTCCTAGAACTAAAAGGTAAATTTGAAATAGTCACATGATACATGATAAACACAGAGAAATCAATTGTGTTTTTATGTACTAGCAATGAACATATGAATATTAAATTAAAGATACAATAGCATTTACAAATGAGAAGGCCATACATATGTGAAGGCAGTAGATTTATAGAAAATCTCTGTACCTTCTACTCAAGTACCTTCTACTCTGTACTTTCTACTCTGTACCTTCACACTTTTCTAAAAAAAAAAAAAACCAAAATTTTGTCTTTAATAAAAAGAACAATGCCACTTACAATTATTCAAAAAAGAGAAATATTTAGGTGTTAGTGTAAATGAGTATGCACAGAACTTATACAATGATAACTATATAACACTATTGAAAGAAATAAAAGCATATCTAAAAAATGGAGGGACATACTGTGTTTATGGCCTGACTGGCTCAACATAGTAAAGATTTTGATTCTCCCACTTTGATAAACAGGTTTAATGCAATTTTTATCAAGATCTCAGAAACATTTACATATAAATGTGACAATATTACTCTAAAACTGATATGGTAAAGCAAGGGTAAGAATGCCTAAGACAATTCTGAAAAAGAATAATTAAGTTGGCAAAATCAGTTCACTGATTTCAAGTTTTAATATATAGCTACAGTAATCAAATCTGTGGTATTGGGAAAGGGATAGATACATAAATTGATAGAACAGAACAGAGAGCCCAGAAATAATCTATACAGACATATCCAACTGGTTTTTTTTAAAAGATTTTATTTACTTATTTGACAGAGATCACAAGTAGGCAGAGAGGCAGGCTCCCTGCTGAGCAGAGAGCCCGATGCAGGGCTTGATCCCAGGACCCTGGGATCATGACCTGAGCCGAAGACAGAGGCTTTAACCGACTGAGTCACCCAGGCGCCCCTATCCAGCTGGTTTTTGACAAAGTTGCATGAAAAATTCAGTGAAGGAATGATTGCTTTTCAACAAATGGTGCTAGAACAATTGTGCATATATAGGCAAAAAAATGTAAATTAAATTACTACATACCCACCAAAACGGCTAAAATAAAAATTAGTGACAGAATCAAATGCCAGCAAGAATACAATAAAACTGATCATTCATATGTTGTTGGTGGGAATATAAAAAGATAAGGTCACTCTAGATATCAGTGTGCTAGTTTCTTTAGAAACTAGACATATAACTACCATACAACCCAGCAACTGAATTCTTAGGCATTCGCTCAGAGAAATAAAGACACATGTTTATAAGAAAAACACAACAAACTGTACAAGAATATTTATATCAGCTTTATCCAGAACAGTTTAACCAGATTTCTATAAATGAGTGAATAAACTATGGTCCATCTATAAAACGGAATACTACTGAGCAATAGAAAGGAATTAATATTGATATATGAACAACCTTGTTGAATCTCCAGGGAGTTAAATACTAAATGAAAAAAAAAAAGCCAAATTCAAATGGATATGTTCTGTATATTCAATTTATATAACATTCTTGAAATGACAAAATTATAGAAATAAGTAATTAATGGTTATCAGACATTAAAAGCAGAGTGGGAATAGGAGGGAAGTGGATTTGGCTCTAAAAGGCAACAGGAAGGATCCTTGATGTGATGGAAAATGTTCAGTTATCTTCACTATATCAATGTCAATATTCTGGTTGTGATATTGTCCTATAGTTTTGCTAGATGTTACCATTCGGTAAATAGTACATGGGATCTCTCTGTATTACTGTATAACTCCATGTGAATCTACAATTTTCTCAAAATAAAACTTTTAATGTTAAAAAAGGTGCATCAGAAGCTGAGAACTGGGAAAAAAAAAAAAAAAAAGGAACTTTAGAGTCTTCAAGAAAGTAGTTCACTATAAAAGCTAACACAGTCGAAGGGACCCCAGCTGAACTCAGACTTTGACAAAACTTCCAGCAGAGACTGGTCAGAATTTTTAAAATATGAGGCGACTTTTAAATAGAGAAGCCAAAATCCTATCCAAAAGAGTTGAAAGTGAAATATCAAATAAGAGCTTTCAGCCCAAGTTTTTTTCTGGCAAAGAGAGCAGTGCACCAAGAGCCAAGTTCACAGGCTTTTAAACAGCGCACCGTGCCCCGTTTAAATATCTCTGTGATTCACTAATCAAAGTCTATTCCTTTATCTCTAAAATGAGCTAATATTGTCAGCCGCTTAGCATCAGTAAAATATTAAATGTTTTCGTGATATCAAGGGCCCTCAAAGGCATTAGATTCACAGTAGTCATATAGTAAACATTAGTTCTCAACCATCACCACGTCACCAAACTCCAAACAGTAAATCGAGATATCAAGAATGTCAGGGAACAAACCAAAATAGAGAAACATTTCTTGTGGTTATAGTTTAGGTGGAGTAGAATTACGGATTATGTCAATTAAACCATTAGCACAAGACTCCACCTGCTCTGATAGTTCAGGAATTTACACCCTACCGTTCAGTTGAATGAAATCTTAAGTTTTCCTAGGCTTCACAAATCATCTACTTTTAATTATAATACAAAGGAAATATGTTTTCTGAAAATAAATGCTTAATTTTAGGTTACATGTTTAAATAGCAGAAAATGACTAAAAATTTTACTTTTATTTTTTAGAAAAAATATTGTCTTCCCTTATATAACACAACATGCTCATTATGAAAAAGAAATAACTGATATTTAATGGATAGCAAGACATCTTATTTACCATTATTATCTGAGAAGAGGCAAAACAAGTATATAAGCATATGCCAGTTTTATTATGATTTTATTTGCCCTTATTTAAAAACTCAGACATAAAAACAATCTACATCATATCTTTGGTTAGGAAAATTTTCCTGGAAACATTATTTTGTAAAATTTAATGGGGTTTATTCCAAAGCAAATCAAAGTTTTCCAAACTATTATCATTAATTCCTAAAAGTCATTTACCATAACATACTTTTGATATTTTATATTTTAATGATGGCCAATGACATCAGCATTTAAATTTGCAAATAAATGCAATGTATTTTTATTGGATGCAAAAAAACACAATCATCCATTATTATGCAAAATTAGGAAACTGCTCTATTTATTTAAGTAAAAGTAATTGCCTTTGTCTCTGTTTATGATAAAGTCAACTTGCACACATGGTTAAAAACAGGATTTGCATTTTATTCACCATTTGATTCATATAATTCCTAACAATTGTATTATCTTTAAGAACATGTTATATACAAAGAACAAATTTAGTACTCATTTAGTTAATACTCTTTTTTAAAATATGTGGTAAAATTTAATATCTTCATTAAAAATATTCTTGTAGGGTATATACTAAAAGAGCTTTTCTCGGTATTATAGTATTTGGTATTATATATCAAATTATATGGAAGATGCCACTTATTTTATACCTGCTGTTATGATATAACTAACAGGTACAAAGAAGAAACAATTACATCATGTTTGACCATTCTTATCTGTTCTAAAAACACTTTTGTGAGAATACAGGGCATATAGAGTTCAGTATTTGTGAGAAAGAAAAGAAAGTTTGGTTGAAGTTTTTATTTGCTTAAAAATGCATACTCCATTGGGTTCAGTAGGATTAATGTCATTTTAAAGTGGAGGTTACTAGAGTTGGATATTGCTTTTTTTTTTTTTTTTTTTTAAAGTTTAATCAGTTTGCTGTTTGGTTCAACAATCCCCTCAGGTGCAATTTGATTTAGTGTCATAAAACTGTTTATCCCGCATAAATCTGTGAATAAATCATACCCCTCACTACTCTGTAAGGTCCATTTAGTACACATTTGGTAGAAAGACAATGTTTTTCCAGGAAAATGAAGACATATTGTAGCCTTATGTCTGCCATAAGGTTTAAACCCAACACAGAAATTTATAGCTCTTTTTTTTTTTTTTTCTTTTTGGAAGCTCAGTCTAGTCAAGCATTAAATGTATAGTTAACAGATATCCAATAGTCACAAGAGAGTTGACAACTTAAATTACTTAGATATAATGAAGATAAATAGCAATCTAACCATGGGCAGATATTGTGCCCTGCTATACAACGGACTTTAATGTTGTTGCCAGGCAACTTCCCAGGACAGACTAAAAATACTTCCTGTATTTTGATACTTTCAGGACATACATACACACATTTGCAGGAATGACCAAAGCTCTTCTGTTTTAAAAAACTGTGACTATAAAATATATTTGAATGCACACATGGGTAACATCAAAATGACATTTGGTTTTGTAAAAATGTATGCCTTGTGGTATGAACCTTCAATAAAAATATGACCTATTATAGACTTCCAATCACCCACAATATATTTAAGGAGTGAAACCATTTATTTTCTGGGATAAACTGAGTATTCTTAGGGGACTTTTATCATTGTCTGAGGCAATTTTTGTGAAACAAAATTATCTGGGAGAAAGTATAATAGCTTTTTCATTGTCATTTATATAACTGGAATAAAGATAGTATTACTCAGTAAATGGTATACACATATCTTCACATATATTGGAGAGTTACAACTTTTTATTTTATTTTATATATTCTTATTTACTGTTTGCTTTCTTAATTCGTCTATCTCTCTGAATTCACATATACAGTCTATTATTAAAGGAAGAATTTTAATAAGATTTCTTAGTCAGTGACATATTAAAAATAAATTCTGTAATGTTCATCACTCAGCAAATCAATCATGCTAAACTATCATTTCCTTCTGTCCTCTTTGAAGAAGAAACTAGATTGAACTTACTATTTAACTTGTTATTCAAAATGAAAGAATTCCAGTTCCTATCTCTCTAGAACAAAATATCCATATATTTCCTTGATCCTGTTTGCTATCCTCTAAATAGTATCTAGCTAATTTTTTCCCCCAGAGTTCCAGAAACTTCTTCCAGAATGGTTAGTGGCTAACTAGGTTTAGGTATTCAATTACTTCTGAAAAAAAAAAAAAATATTTCCAGCATTTCCATTCTGACATATATTCCTGTGATGCCCCCAGGGGTGTACGCTGGTTGGGTTGTAGCAGTGTAACAGGGAAAGAAGAACTAAGCTTATGAATGGATACACTAAACATCTAAGAAAGTAAGTGATTAGGGAGAGCAAAGGATTCCTATTCATTATACCATTCGAATAAATTCTAAATTCTTCAGTACTCATTCCATTAAGTTACTTTATTTCTAGAAATTAGTGGATACAAATATTAATAAAAGGTAACTATAAGTCTATTCATTGGTCAACCAAATTTTTTTTTTTAAGATTTATTTATTTATTTGAGAGAGAGAGTGCACAGGGAGAGCATGGGAAGGGAGAGAGAGAATCTCAGACTCCCTGCTGAGCAGGGAGTCCCACACAGGCGTTGATCCCAGGACCCTGAGATTGTGACCTGAGCTGATATCAAGAGTCTGGTGCTTAACCCCCTGAGCTACCCAGGCACTTATGGGCCAACCAAGTTTTATCCAAGAAACACTATGTTGTCAGAATTGTGCAAAGTACTAGCAACAGTAACAACAACAACAACAACAGTGATAATATGTCATGATTGAAGCACCTAAAAATTTCACAGTAAAAATAGTAATAATGATATTGCAAATTGGCGTTTATAAAACTGATGTGTTCTAAGCACTTAAGATCTTTATATATATCATATCATTTTATCATTAAGGTAAGCCTTTAAAACATACCATTATTATTCATATTTTATAGACAAGGAAATTAGGGCATAAGAACTTAAAGAATTAAGTAAAACCCAAGAGTAGTAAAGCTATCACTTAAATTTAAGTTATTTTACTTCAGAGCATATCCTTTTAACCAATGAATTATTACAGTGCATTGGTATAAAGCATTTTAGCTATGAAATGTGTTTATTTACATTTGTGTTTAGGTTGATTACTGATTGATTACTGTTATGCAAGATGGATGGAAGATCGAGATTAGAGACAAAGAGATAAACTGTGGAGGCATTCTAATAGCCCAGATACAAGTTTGAGTATATTTTAAAAATTCTTGAAATAATAATGAAGGGATTGTGGACTAACTGTAAATACATATTTCATAGATAAAAACTGAAATTAATGTGGGGTGTGCTGTTGAGGTCGAAGGAAGAGTGAAGAGTGACTTCATTCTTCTAGGTTTTGGCTAAAACACTAAGTGGGAAAGCAATAACAAGCAAAGATTTTTCAGAAGAAAATGAATGAAATGAGATGTTGAGCCTGAAGGTAAGATGACTAATAAACTGAACATGAGACTTTGGAATTCAGAAGAATATATATAGCCAGAAACACAAGTTTGCATATGACAAATTCATGGGATTATGATCTAAAGTAGGTGGGAAGGAATAAGATGTATTGCCTTAGAGGTATGAATGGTAAACTACAATGGTATGGAAATATTCTTCTGAGAACTTCCATCAGTAAAACAAAAAGAGAAGAGGCAGGTGAAAGTCAGAGATGCGGAAGGTGGAAGACAGTTGAGCAGAGCAGAGAGGTTATAAAATAAGATTCATGACAGTAATATTTCAAGGGAAATGCAGTAGGACTGTGATGTCACCACAAGGGGCCCACTATCTAAATAAGTGCTCATGACTTGACCATAAAACTGGGTCAAGCATGTATCATTTTCTTCCACCATCTTCAGTTTCCCAACTATAGACAGGAGGGTTGAAGTTTAGCCAAGTTAATATAATGGAAAGGGTGGAGAGAGGGAGGGAAGGATGGAGAAGAAGAAAAAGGAGGAGGAAAGAGAGGGAAAGTAGGATGGAGAGCGGGTGAGAGGCATGAGAGGAGGGAGGGAAAGAGGCAGGGTCAGAAACAAATCGCTTTGTTTAGTAACTGCTTTGTGACTAACGAGAATTGTCTGTGCACAATATATAATTAATAGCAGGTTTTGACTGTCTAGAATAAGAAAGCATTTCAGAAAAAAAAATTCTCAAGTAAACTCACAGACTTTTTTTGTTTATTTGTTTAAGTTCCTTACAGGTAATTAAGGAGTGCTGTGAATAAACCATTGAGAAGAGAGATGGCAAAAGATAAAATGAATAATGTGACAGTTTCTATGCTTCTAAATTAATTAAGGATCAAGTCCTTGAACTAGATTGACCATTGTAAAAAAGAAACCTGAAGATTCTAAGAATGGATTTTAATTAGTGTTAAACAAATTCTCAGACCAGGAAATCATATGCATCAATCAATATACTGTACAGAAAAATAGATTCTTGCTTTTTCATTATTCCCCCCATGAATATAGTGTTTACAATATTATACTTGTTCAGCAAAATGTAGCAAGTTAATCCTATTCTCATAAGAATAATTTCAAACCCAAGAGCCTCTTTTAGAAAATGCTGAGCACATTTTAGCTACTTTTTATTGATTTAGACAATATATGAGTTGTCAGAAAAATCCTCATTTTTTTAGAGCTATAGCAAGATTTTCTTGACTACAGATGTTTTAAAACAATCATTAGTTACTTTTTTTGAGCAAAAATAAATTTAGTTCATGTTGAAGATCTATAATACTAATCATTGTGTCTTTTCTGTTTTTGTTTATTTTTGAGTTTTTTATTTTCACTATGTAGGGGACTGGATGTTTTGATGCAAGCGTAGTGGTTACAGGGCAGCTTTGCTTTGAACCAGATGGGGAGACTACTTATTAATTCAAGCCACTTTTCCCAAACTGACACTTCCCTAATTTCATCAGTAGAAGTAGTAGCTACTTGAAGCGGCTATACATGTTATAAATGATTGTTCATTTTATAGGCCAAATGCCCCTTCTCCCTGAAAAGTAAATTTAACCTATAATGAGACTGAGCCCTATTTGGACTGCATCACATTAGAATTTATACCAATGATCAATGCAAGGTGCATCTTGAGTTTCAGTTGGCGGCGCTAGACAAATCTCTCTTTACTTTCCACCCCATTCCCAGCAGCACAATGGATTGGTAATCTACGGGAAAATTGCAGGAAGAGAAAGGCAAGAAGAGAGGCAAAGAGACACCTGGGCCGCAGCAACTTATTCTTTGTAATTAGCAAAAGAGAATTAAATCACTGCATCAGCAAACCTGAGATACAGAAGAGAGCTCAGTCAATTTTAGGTGCTCTAATTGGGGCAAAATTGGAATAGCTTTCTTTTTTTTTAAGATTTTATTTATTTATGACAGAGAGAGAGAGAGAGCAAGAGAAGGAACACAAGCAAAGGGAGAGCTGGAGAGGGAGAAGCAGGCTCCCCGCTGAGCAGGGAGCCCAATATGGGGCTTGATTCCAGGACCTTGGGATCATGACCTGAGCCGAAGGCAGAAGTTTAACTGACTGAGCCACCCAGGCACCCTGGAATAGCTTTCTGAATGACATGGATGTCAGACTCTCTTTCCTCAATATCATTCATTCCACATTAGTTAACATCCATGGTATACTAGACATTGTACTAATAACTACATATACAGAGGTGACTGCAGCACTGTGCCTGTGAGGGTAGGAGGTAAGAATGGAGAGAGATGAGGACCAGGTAGAGAGCATGTGAACACAAAGGAATGTGCTGTTATTACTGAAGAAGAAATGAAACATGAGTTTGGAGGCAGAGACTATGTCCATAATTTTAAGGACCTTGATGGCAATCAAAGTTTAGATTTTTTTCCCGAACAAACAATGCAGACCATGAACCCTTGAAGATTTTTAAGACCAGGGAATAGTACCTTAACATGTGAGTGTTAGGAAAATAATTCCGGCAAGGCTGTGGATAGGATTTATTGAGATAAAACGTTTTGGGACATGGGACCTTTCACAGTAGTTAATAAGTAATAAAAGGAAAAGAAAAACTGGATTGAATTTTGAGGATAGAGAAAAGAAGATGGATTTAAGAGATAGCTGGAAGTATAAATAATGTGGTATAAGGACTAAAACAAAGAATATGATGTTAAGAGGGCAGTTTGGGGCTGGAGAAAATTCTGAGAGTGGATATGATTACTTAAGCAAAATATATAGAGTGATGGAAGAAGAGGGAGAAGGGGTGCCTGGGTGACTCAATGGGTTAAGCCTCTGCCTTCGGCTCAGGTCGTGATCCCAGGGTCCTGGGATCGAGCCCCACATCGGGCTCTCTGCTCAGCGGGGAGCCTGCCTCCCCCTCTATCTCTGCCTGCCTCTCTGCCTACTTGTGATCTCTGTCAAATAAACAAATAAAATCTTAAAAAAAAGAAGAGGGAGAAGGATTATAACGTCAACATACTCTAATATTTAAACAGAATTCAGAAGAACTTTGTAGGATTCTTGGAAAGAAAAACAAAAGGGAATCAAGGAGAAGAATGGAGGTATGACAAATGACCAAAATCCTATTCGAACGTGTACTGAAATGTAGCAAGAAATAATCATTAGTGCGCTTTGTCATAGTAGTTTCAGTGGAGTACGAAGGTGAAGCCACAACTGTATAAGTAGGATTTGAGGAAATACAGGCAGGTAAGGATCACTCTTAAAAAAGAAGAGGAGGGGCGCCTAGGTGGCTCAGTAGGTTAAAGCCTCTGCCTTCTGCTCAGGTCATGATCTCAGGGTCCTGGGATAGAGCCAGGATCGATCAGGCTCTCTGCGCAGCAGGGAGCCTGCTTCCTCCTCTCTCTCTGCCTGCCTCGCTGCCTACCTGTGATCTCTGTCTGTCAAATATATAAATAAAATCTTTAAAAAAAAAAAAAAGAAGAGGAGGCCTACGAAGGGGATGAGATGCAATGCCATTTTTAGGGAGGGGAATCAGGCTTCTAGGAATGGCATTTTACTTTTTTGGTTTGTTTGGTTTGTTTTTGTTTGTTTGTTTGTTTTGTTTTATATTGAGGCATATATTTACAAATTTGTTTGCTAAGGGCAAAAAATCCAATAGAGGCAGATATTGAAAAAGGACTGAGGGGAAATATTTACTACATCAAGATTTCTAACCAAGGGGAGACAGGGTGCAAAGCCAGTGTAGGTATATCTTATTCAGGAGAAGGAACATCTCTTTCGCTGAGATGGAAGGAAATGTGGTACATCTTTTCAAGATAAATTACTTGTGAGGTAAACAATTCTCCTTCCAAGAGTCAATTTTTCTTTGTGAATCAGCAATTAGTTTAATTATGAATGAGGTTTATGTTGAGATGGTAGTGAACTTAAAAGGCTGAGGTTTTTTTGTTTTTTTTTTAATTGTCATAGAGAGCAGGAGAGAGACTAGCTAAGACATTATGAAATACTGACAAGTGGCACTGATTATCCAGTGGAGGATTAACACTATATTTGGCAACAGTCTTATCAATTTCAAAATTGCCTTCAGAACTATACAGTCACATATGTGAAGAATAGAAAGCATTTTTTTCCAAGTCTGTGGGTAGGAAGGTTTTTAGATTGGAGCTTGTAGAATAACAAGAAAAAGTGTATGAGTATTACAAATATGGTGCTCATTGAAGAGACAAGAAAGTGCAACCAGGAGGAGAAAGGCTGAGCAAGGACAGGAACTACAACAACAGAAACAACATATTCAGTGTTATGGGTTGAATTGTGTCACCCAGAAAGATACACTGAAATCCTAACCTCCAATACATGTGAACATGACCTTATATGAAAGTAGGGTTTTTGCAGACAGAATCACATTAAGCTATGACTGTTAGGCTGGACTCTAATTCAATATGACTAGTGTCATTACAGGAAGGAGAAATTTGGACAAAGACACAGACACTCACACTGGAAAGACCATGTGAAGATGGAGACACACAGTGGAAAGGATAGCTATGTGACAACAGAGGCAAAAATTGGACCAATAGATCTACAAGCCAAAGGACTGCCAAGAATTGCTGGTAAACACCAGAAACCAGAGGGGGTAAGGAAAGATTTTCCCTTAGACATCTCAGAGAAAGCATGGTCCTTGCCAACATCTTTATTTCAGACTTTCTAACCCTCAGAACTGTAAGACAATAATTTCCCATTATTTTAAGCTACCTAATTTGTAGTATTTTGTTGTAGCATATATATATATCAAACAGACTATATATAGTTTTTTTTCTTAGGAAACTAATATATTCAATGGGAGTGATCATCAATGATCTGTACAGATTAATCAGTTTTTAGAATGTAGAGAAAACTAATTAGTCACACATCCATAAAATGCTTTTCATTTTGTTTTTCATAAGTGATTAAGTTATGATATATATGACAACAATATGAATAAGTAAATTGGAAAATCCTTTAAACAGCTCAATCGTAGACACACACACACACACACACACACACACACGTCTTTTAGCATTTTCTATTTAACTGTTCAATGACCATAGTGTTTCTCAATGTTGAAAGAACCTGATTTTTTCATGCTCTTTCAGGCTAAAATATACTTTGTTAAAATAAAGTAAAACATAGATGTAAATATATTATATATTTAAATGTTGTAAGATCTATTGATGGGAATAATTTATTTGCATTTTCTATCCCACACAAAGCATATATAACTAGTGATTCTGTTTACCTGCTTGTATATAACACTAATTTAATTAGGTTGTAATTTATATAAATTAAAATAAACAAAAATATATTGTAATTAAGCATTCGCCCTAACTGTGAATGTGGGTGTCTGTTCACGTTTTTTAACCAACAAATACTTGACTGTGAAACATATTTATTTGCATATTTAAATTATTTGAATGGGGAATATTTATAGGCAGTATTTATGATTGAGAATTCCATTGACACTTTAGATGATGTATAGTGTAGGGAGGAAAGAAGATGTTTTTTTCTGTAACAATACAATGGTGGCAGTTATGATAAAAATGATAGCTAGGCTTTGAGGAATGCTTTCTGTATCACAGACTACAGAGACTACCCCATTTGTTTCTCAAGAACAAAAAGAAAGAGAACAATGAAGTTGCTGCAATTATGCTGATTGTACAGATGAGACAACTGATGCTTAATGAGCATGAGTGCCTTGTCCAAGATCACACAATTGAGAAATGATTGGAGACAGGGCTGGAGCCCAGTCACATCCCAGAACCTTTATGGCTAATCACTATACTTGAGTAAATTTTATAATTATTTAACTAAAGAACATTCCATTCATTGAATTTTATTTTCTTCTTTTTTTTTAAAGATTTTATTTATTAATTTGACAGAGAGAGAGAGAGACAGTGAGAGAAGGAACACAAGCAGGGGGAGTGGGAGAGGGAGAAGTAGGCCTCCCGCTGAGCAGGGAGCCTGATGCGGGGCTCCATCCCAGGACCCTGGGATCATGACCTGAGCCGAAGGCAGACGCTTAACAACTGAGCCACCCAGGCACCCCTTCTTCTTTTTTAATAGTGCAAGCCATTTCAAAAGATTATTGATAAAACATTCTGATATTAATCTTCTCATTTCAAACCCTACTATAAAATAATTGGAGATAGAGTGAATAGTTGGAGCATGTGATTTGTGAGTAACACGTATACAAATATGTCAGGGTTGTGCCAGATTGGCTGATGGATTGTCTGAATATTTCACACAGAACAGGCAATCTATTCTTGTTGAAAAAAAAAAAGAAAGAGTTAATTATGAATTAGTTTTTAGAGAATACTGAATAAAATTGAGCTCATCAACAACTGATAATCAAAAGAAGAGCTAGTAAGAAGAAACAAAGTTGTTTTTTTTTTTTTAAAGTAAAGCTTCAGGTAAGATAAAGTAGAAAATAATATTAGAAGGATTGTAAATACAACTGGAGAAAGGAATGAAATTGAAGAAGTTGATTGGATTTTGCCAAGAAACCATTTATGACTCTGTAAAATAATGCTAGTAGAAGGTTGAGGTCAAATATTCTGCTGAAATAACTTCCTAGAAAAATCCTAGTCTTTTTTTTCTCCACCCAGAACAATTTTCAGAACTTTCTCTAGTTTTGGGAGTGATTATGGTTATTGCAAAAAAGGTTTATATTAGAGCATAATGAAACAAAACATTTTCAAAATATTTCACCTACTATAGTATGTTTCAATCAAATGTTTTCATAAAAGTTACTTGGGAAACTAAATAACATCATTTTTTTTTCCATATCTCATAGCCTCGTGAGCTTTACATGATTATTTCCTAAATATAGGGGAATAAATGTAAGGTTTATTATACCTAAGTTAAGAGGATTTCTTAAACTTCACAGGTCTCTTAAAAATTCCTGCTGAAAGTCCTAACCTTCCAAATCCTAAACTCCAAGATCTTGAATCCTGTAACATTAAAAGGAAGAAAAAGATACCTGATTTTCTTCTAGCCTTTGCATGATATATGTAGATATGCAAAATATATCAATATATTATGCAAATAACTATAAAATATATAAATACAAATTCATATTACCACTTCTCCAGCTCCTAGGAAGCTCCAGCTTCCTAGATCAAGGAATAAAGTTAGATGCTCATTTAGAATTTTGAAAGGAGTATCAAAAAAGAAAAGGGTGACATTTCAGTCTTAGAAAAAGGAGTAAGGAAGCCAAAATACACACACAAAAAAATACAGTACTTAAATGGAGACGAACTGGCAAAGCCATTTCACCTCACAAAGTTATCTTGCTGTACTTGGGTAATAAAAGGAGCACAACCCCTTAAAGCTCAAGGAATCAGTGTGGTTGTGATAGTGTGCAGGGTGTTTGTGGTGATACTGGGAGAAGGAAGGGAATTTTTACTTTATTAAGTGAGTTACATGGAAAACCAGAATGGAGACCATTTCTATGCAAGGGTTGGGTAGAGATGCAAACATGAGGAGAAAAGGGATAAATAAGACAATGTTCCATGTTCCCCACAGTGAAGGAAATGCCAATAAAGTTCCTTCTCCTGGCCTTTTTTAAAGTTAACTATTTTATGTCTAGCTCTGAGCCTCTGTATTTATTCATGTAAATTCTGATGAAAATGTATTTTTACAAGGGTTTACTATTTAACTAATAGGTAGCAACCCTATCCACAAATTCTCTAAATCTGAGCAAAATTTATAGTACTACAAAATGGGCTGAGCTACGTTTTAGCAGCTTACAATATAAAGGCACTTTATAGGTAAATTCTAAAAATTACCAGTCTCTCTCCACAGAAATAAGTCATGTAAAAATGGGCAATATTCTACAAAACACATTGTGCTTTAGGGTGGTGTACAACAACTTGCATTTTAAATCACTCTAGTTTAGGAATATGATGTAATCCCATATGGCCTACCACTTGAAAAATTTGGCTCTAAAAAAGCCCATGTAGAGATATTTACTTGATACTTTATTTCTGGTAGAATTTGAATGACTGTCAACTCTGAGTTAGGTTGAAGTTCTGAATGTCCCTTCAAATTGGAACACATTTCAAGATTACTTTTATGGTGAGAGAACAAAACAAAATGTAATTTGGGTTAGAATCTGAAGAGCTCCGTTGGATAGAACATATCTTAAATTTAGGTCTTCTTTACCCTTCTTTGAGAGCCTTTATTACATGGCAGAAATAAAAGAAAAGCACTTTTATGTATTAGTATTAATGACCAGATGATCAATTATACTAAAAAAATTAAAGATATGTCTATGTTTAAGACAACTACTCTAATCCTCACTGGTACAGTGACTTCAATATTTAGATTTCCAGAAACTGGGCCCTACTACATTTACCATACCTATCATTTAATCTTTAAGTGTGGACTTCAGCTGAGGCTCATTTATTTGGTTCTCAAAACCTATCTACTGTATATAGGAATTCATTCTGAATAGCCTTCCAAAAAGATATTCCCCAAATTCAAATTTCACAATTCACCAAGAAAACTTACACTTATTCAAATCCTTTAGGTTTAATACCAAATCCAAAACGTAAGGAGAAAAAAATAATTCCCATATAACATTTGTAAGTATATCTGGCATGGAGTCAAGAAACTATAAAATATATAAATATGAATCATGAGTAGAAGTCACAAATCTTCATCTGTAAGTCATTCACAGGAGTCACTATTAATAATTTAGTGCATGAAGAGAAACCATGTCATTTACTAATGATTCAGTATAAAATATGATTTTTCTTGAATCAAGGCTTAGAATCAGGGTTCTTTCAAAAAAAAGAGCTAGTAGGGCACAAAATGACAGAATGACAGAAGTCAAAGACCCACAAACAACACTATGATAAGTAAAGACTGATTTTATATTAAACATTTTACCACTCAAACCTTCTACTCAAACGTGCCTTTCCATCAACTCTATCCCTCTTTTCTCCCACTCTTAAAAATGGTAAGCTGAAGTACAAAATACTATCAGCAGATATATATTAATGCTCAAACCTTTGGAATTGTGAGAAGCCCTAGGTAGCTGCCTTAACCATTAAAAATAGGATTGAAGAGAAATCAATTTCTCTTCAAAACTTACAGATCAGTTAAAAGAACATCAGTACACATTTAGAAAAGCATTTTTCAACTCTCAACAATCTTAAAAAATTGGTATAGCATAAGAAAACAAAAACATACCAATAGCTCTGGTCATAAGGCCACAGTGGAGTTTAAATCTTCTGGCCATCAAGGAACTTACGTGTCAAAGAGGTAGTATTTTAAAATCAATTTTTATGCCCACAGTAATTCTCATTTAAAACAAAATACACACACACAAAAACAACAACAACAACAACAACAACAACAACAAAACCAAAACACAAAAATCTGTATTTTCTCTTTATAAAATGATATGGTCTAATGTTTTGCCTAATGTTACAAAACCAAAAAGGATATTGCAAAATAATTTAAAATTCAGGTGTGTGGGCAATTAGGTTCGATTTTAATACACTACAATGAAAAGTGTTTTTGGAAAAAAGCAAACAGTATCTTGGTTATAATGACAAACCAGCTTTTCTGCAGTGGATCCCTCCAGCAAAGACTTAATATATCTGATTTGTCAAAGTCAACATTCCTGCTAATCTTTCCCACCAGTGTCAAGTGCTGAGAGCTATCACCTACTTATTTTGTTGTACAATGCAGGGAGAAAAATGGACAATGGGCAGAAAGTAATCTGCAAAAACATCAGAATAAAATGGTCTCTGAGCATAGCTACAAGAAAGATGCAAGAAGAATTAGAAGATCAGCTCTGTTTTATGAGATTTCCTTTGTAACTCATTGCCTATACTAAGTTTGTTTGGATATAAATTATTCCTAACTTTACTACATTACTTAATAAATGTTTCAAGACATTAAAAATATTTTCTATTAGTGTGAAAATGTTATGTTTTACTGTATTATAGTCAGGGTGAAGTAAATAAAATAATATTAAATATGAAATGCTTTAAAAGCTTTAAAGCATTATTATTTACTGCTTACTGGAATTTAACTTGAAATAAAAATATTTAAGACAGAGTTTTAATATTATATCACCCTGTAAATATTTTACTTAAAAAAAAATGTCTTTGGGAAATTACAGATGTATGGAAACTGTATTTTTGTTTTCAGTTCTATCAAGATGAATGGAATTTTCTGTAATGGAATAACTAAGAATTTGGCAATAATTATATGATATCTTCCCCTACTGAGTACATGTGTGCACATGTGTGTACATGTACGCAGACATACATGTATAAAGAGTGGGGGACATGCTGTAACTGAATTACGTTGTAATATAAATAGAAGTTTAGTGATTCTGAAAAAGCCTCATAGGAGAAAGGATTAAGAGTAAAAACCAGGGAAGTGCAAATCTTTATGTATTAAAATATCCATCCCTAAATGTATTGAAAATTACTAGCATGAGTCTTCACATTGAGATTAGCACTCTCTCCCTCCTCAATATTGAGAAAGTCAATGTGTGGACCTTCATGGTAAGTATGTGTCCACTTAGAACCATTCACCATGCAAGCTAGATGTTTAGAAAAGGAGCATCAAAGATATAGAGCAAAGGGAAAATAAGTAGACCTATGCTTTCTGGATATAAAACTATCCACCTTCTCTCATGTTATATAAAAATCAAAATTAATAGTGTAAATTAGCAAATCATGAAAAATTGACTTGAATATTTGTGTTAGCATGTAAGAATAACAATTAAGTATCTCTCATCACAGTTTAGATTTTTTTGTTAATTGCTATATATAATAATAAAACATATAATAGAAAGAAATAAGTGTTAGGAACACTGGATTAAGTTTAAAAAAAAGTGGGTTCCAGAACTATTTCTACCACATATTATCCTTAAAACCTCTATTTCTACATTTGTAAAAGGAGAATAACAATAGTGTTTCTTATGGTTAATAACATTCTCTTTAGGTTCTGCTCATATTTTCCGGTAGTAATCAGTGGAAATGTACTATTTTCTTTCCAATTGGTTAGAACTTCTCTTATGTTGTGCACAGTTTTCTCATTTTAGCTTGGAGCAAAATTCAGTACATACTTTTCCTTTATTTTTAAAGAGAGTTTGGGACTATACTGTTGTTGTTATTATTATTACTATATTCAGTGACTAGTTTTTTCCAGCTTACCTCTTCTCTGATTGATTTACCAAACTAATTTGACAGAACTGAGATGGATGAATGTTCTAGGCTGTAACTTCTCAGTCCCTGAAGCATCTTTGAGTGTGGCTGGGCATGAGCATCATCATTAAACACGTATATAGAGTTTAATGTCCTGTGCCAGGCACTAAGAACATGTTTATTGAATCTTTTAATTATTATAAAAACTCAGCAAAGTAGATACTATTATTGTATCTATTTTATAGAGTATAAGTGAGGCACAGAGAAATAAAGGAACTTTTTCAAAGATACATAGTCATTAGTAATAGAAGCTGAATTTAAGCCAAGGCAGCAAAGTAGTGTCTCCAACTTTTTTGGTCTGGACATTATGGTATGCAGACTTTCTTCATAATTTAAGAAGAATGAGAAATATATATACAGGCTTGGTATTTTTAAAGTTGTTTTACAACTTTTACAACATGTGCATTTGACAATGTGAATACTGACAGTGGCAAGGGTTAGATAGCACCAGGTCCATTCTCTCACCTTTCTGCTCCAAGGTATAGAGTGTCTTGCATCAACCAACGAACAAAATTATATAATGATACCTTCTCTAATAAAAATATTGAAGTATCACATACATATAACTTCACCAATACCTTGGGGTTTTTCCAAGGTCAATGGATGGGTATTAAACTTGCATTTGTATAACAAAGCTTCCTTCTGATTATAGGGAGACCTTCTGTCTCTGCATAATTTAAAGACTGTTAATTAAATTAATGATAGCAATAATAATAAACACCTATATCAATGACTATATAGTTTGTTCAATGGTATGCTTCTTATATATTTTATCTCAATCAGATAAATAAAAATGCAAAACTTTTCCCTCTTTCCATAACAGAATCAAGCTATGTAAATGCATACAAACATTTAAATATTTAAATATCTTACGAGGACCTTTTATTTTAAAACTATTTTCTCAATATTAGATAGACACCACCTATTAGACACTCATCTAGGTAAGCAATATATTATGGCACCTATTCCTAAAAACTCAAAATATGCTGTCCATCACAATCAATGACTTTCTGGTTACTTTCTATTTCACCACTGTTCTTAGATCATTAGTATTGGTTTTCACTTTTTACAAAAGGAAAATCTTATGTTGCCATTCCTTCACCCAGTGTCTCTGAAATCTGGGGTCTTATTGGTAGATATTAAGAAGAATAGAAGAGGAAACATTATCATAATAAAATTCTAATTTATTAATAATTTATAAGGTACCAGACGCTATGCTAAATAACTATATCATCTCAGTTAAATTTCATGAATAAAGTAAAAAAATCTTCTGTAGACTTTCTTACACTATTGTTCTATCCAAGTGTCCAACCTTATTTTTAAAATAGCTTTATTGAGGTATAAATGATATGCAGGGAACTGTCCATGTTTAATGAGTCTATGCCTTGTTACTGTCAGCTAACAGGGGCAGGAGGTATTGAAGAAAGACAGGCAATCACAGGGTTTAAGATACTATTCTTAAAAGATACTTAAAAGATATTCTTAAAAGATACTATTCTTCAAAGACAGGGTTTAAGATACTATTCTTATAGATTTATTCTGTAAACTTTTAGGAAAGAAGAGGATTGTGCTTTGTAAAGAGAGGCTACCTTCTTCCTTTAGCGTACAACTCTGATGTTCTCATTTTACATTTCTTTGTGGTAGGATATGGACTGTAAATGAATATATACTTCACAATTATAGCCCTGATTTTGACTATCCAGTTACAGGAGAGGTAGGTAGTACTATATACAGTATAATTATAATGCTACATTAATACAGTCATAAATGTTTTAACATTTTAAGATATATATATTCTGTTTTTAATTTTTTGCCCCTTCAGAAATACAGTGTTTAATATCACAGAACTTATACTTGACTGACTGAAGTATTCTTTTTGATTATGGAAATATTTTTGTTGTTCTCCCAGCCCTTTGCACATGCACACACACACGCACACACACACATGCACTTGCACATGTTCAGACCCTTCTATACATTCAGGAAGAGAAGTTTTCATATCCCAAGTCATATTTTTAATTGTCCAACAAAAGACAATTTTCTTCCATTTATATTGGTGGAAATAAAATACCTGATCATCATATGTTTTCTAAAATGTCACAAAAGATGAAACTTTTTGTTTACATAGAATATTTAAAAGCTAATATAGTATAATATCTCTGTGACAAATTACTTTATAACAGGTTATAGAAATAGGAAATGCATGTGTTATATATAATTCAAGACTGAATTCTTTACCTAGATTATCTCATTTAATCCTATAAAATAGATGTTATTACTTCCAAGTTAGAGATGAGGAAATGCAGGTGGATAGATGTTAGATTAATTGTTCAAGTTTTACAACCGGTAGGTGATGGAACTTGGTTTTGAACTAAGGCTGTCTGATTCTAATGTCCTTGTTCTTAAATATACACCTGTAAAGAACAGGCCTGGGTCACATAACAGAAAAGAATCTCTTCCAGTTAAGGCTCAGTTCCATTGCCAGGTCATTCACAAAAAGTGCTGGAAAGTCCCATTAGCATGGCACAATAAAGAACTAGGCATCAAGATCCTGACACTGAAGAATTCTGATTCTTTTTATTTATCAGTAAATCTAATCTGAGGAGCAAGGAAGGAGGTAATGCTCTTCATACAGTCATCTACTTTTCAGGGCATGAACTCAGTGACATTTTGTCGAAAATATATCTAATATAAAATCTTTTTATCTACCTATCATCTATCTATCTATCTACCTATCTATGTATTTATCCATCCATCCATCCATCCATCCATAATCTACCTATCATCTATCTGCCTATCAATCTGATATTTTATATATATGTATGTGTGTAGTAAATAATATTTCAAGTTGACAGTAATCTTAAATTCTGTTGAATACTAAGTACATCAGATTATTTATTTTCCTATCACGAATAACCTGAAAAAACACTCAAAAATATATGAATGAGAGTTTGAGATAACCAAGATAAATTGCTCCAAAATGCATTACACTTAAAAGAGATAGAGATATAGATAGATAGTTGCACATAGGTTTTAAAATTCCATATCCTATTATTTTTCATGAATATGTTTTCAAAATCTTAAATCTATCTTGGTCATGAATTAAATTATATATCCCATGAATTGGAGTGAAAAATATCTATATATATATATATGGGATTTTACTTTAACATTTAATTTCTAAGTAATTTATTATTTTATATTACTTTTTAAAAATTCAAAATAAAGTATACCAATATTAAAACATATATGCTTAGAAAAACATAAATAAATTTTTTATAGAATAAATATTGTTTTGTTAGTAGGAAAAGCCATAGGTTAACTTTGTAATAAAGTTAAAAATTGTATATAGCCACATATGCAACTCCCTGCAAGCATGGATAATCTTATAAATTGTTCTGGCTTTTAATAATTTCCTAAAGGACTGTTTCTCAATTAATTATATTCTATGCTTAGCATCTGGAAAGTGAAATATATTTCATAGAAGAAGATATGTGCTTAAAATATGAGGAAATATCAAATCTTTGGAAAATGAATTAGTCTTCACTTGAAAAAATTGAGCAAAATAAATTCGATGTAACTTAACGTGTTACAGGGAAATCACAAAACAACGTGAACACCCTGAAGGAGTGGGCTATAGTTAGGAAAGTCTTTTTCAATGAGGTCTAAAACACAACAAAAAACGTACCTCAAAACAAAACAAAAATTGAATTAAATTGATAAAATTACGTTACTAGTTTTGGAGAAAGTATTTAATTTTCTTTACGTTACTAGTTTTGGAGAAAGTATTTAATTTTCTATACTTCAAAACATACTTCATGTGAATTAAAAGTAAAGAAAACTGAAAAAAATATTTGTAACATGTGGACAAAGTTTTTCTACTGATTATGTGATTATTACTATAACATAAAAATTGAAAATTATATTCTAGCTAATAGATTAATATTGATTCTTTTTTTCACATGAAGTTTTCTGATTGTGATATTCTTTTTTTTTAAATTATTTTATTTATTTATTTTTGGGGGAGAGAGCAGGAGCAAAGGGAGAGGGGCAGAGGGAGAAGCAGACCCCCCACTGAGCAAGGAGCCCAGTGTGGGACTCTATCCTAGGACCCTAGGGTGGTCATGACCTGAGTTGAAGTCAGATGCTTAATTAACTGAGCCACCCAGGCATCCCCAGATTGTGATAATCTTGATATCATTGATATAGCTTCTTTTATAACAATAAAATAATAATATAGAATTTCTAAGCATTGCTTTAGATAGCAGGGGTAAATTAGATTGTTTTTTGAAAATATAATCTTCTCCTTCCCCCATATCATGGGCAGAAAATACTTTCAGGCCTCTTGACTTTGGATTTGGTCATGTGACTTGGTTTGGCCAATACAATGTTAGTGACTATTTGTAGCAGCTTGGGGAGGCTTGAGAAGTTCTTGGGTTTGTTCTTTCACATTTCTGCCATCACCATAAGAAGAAAAGGGTAGATTCTAGCTAGCTTGCTGATACTGAAAAGAAGTTGAAATATGTGGAGCAGAGATGACATATTCCAACATGACGCTGACTGTAGGAATCAACCACAAATACTTTGATAGAAGATACAAATGTTAAAGTTAGGAGGATCTTACCAACCTACTGCATTTAAATTACTGTAAAATGGGGGGGGTAGTGATATTCCTTTAAGGACATACATGTGACTGATTAGTGGTTAAGTTGGATGACTTGATATGGGCAAACACAAGGATAGATTAGTGACTTTTCAACAATAGAGATCAGAAATTTTTACAAAGGTATTTATTAGGGTAAAATAATGGCAATGGAAAAGACAAATCAGGGGATACTTTAAAAACAAGAAGTTGTAGACTTAGTATTGATTATATAACACGGTGTCAGTCATATGTGATAAAGAAAATGAACATATCAGTATTTAGGGACAGACTGACAGTGAGAATGATATTTATTAAAACTGAAGTGCAAAAGTGTCAATGCAATGGTCACCTAACAAAAATACTAGAAGTGGAAGAAAGTGTGGCTGCCTTTTGACCATTCACATGTGAAGACAGTTGTCAAGGGATATCTGCAGTATCAAAATATCTTAAAATAGTAATGACTAACCTGTTCATAATAGTATGTGCTAGGCATTCTTATTAGTGATATGTATGTATTTTCTCATTTAATCTGAATCATTTTATAGTGATAGAAATGTTACCTTCATTATATTAATGGGAAAGTTTATATATTTTTTTTCCTAAATTGACAAACAATAAGAAGGAGGAGTGGGCAGTATTAAAACAAAAGTTGTCAAACAGAGGACCTTGTGGCCTTAATCACTAGCCTTCCTGAAGAACTGATAGGAATGAACGAATAAAATTTCCCTATGAAATATCATAGGGATCGTTTATTCATTCTTGTCATGTATAATATATTTTCTCACAAGAAGTTATGTGAATTGATAAAGAAAAAACAAATTTCATTTTTTTTACTTTCATAAGTAAATGGTGTTATTGTGTGTTAACCATAAAGTCTTATGATTAAGTAAATAATATTACATGTTCCTTATATGTCACTATAATTACAGAACAGACCATCCAAAGAAAGAATAACTAGAGTAAGCAATCTAGTATAATCACAACGTTTTTCTTGAAGATACCACACACTTCCCATGCAGTGTTAAACTTAGTCTTTCTTACTCTAGGAGAGAAAAATAAGGCAAATAAGTAAATAAAATTTCAAGTAGTTGTAAATGATATGGAAAAAAAAAAAAAAAAACCAACAGTGTGGTAACAGTATATGGAGTGACCACAGGAGGGGAAAGCTGGAGGAGGTAATATCTGAAGTGAATATATAAAATGGGGGAGTAATGCATGAGGATATCTGGGGAATGATGTTCTTGGTAGAGAGAACAGCAAAGTAAACGCCTTATGGCAAGCATTTTTGGTGTACTCTAGGATAAGCAAAGATACCTATGTGGTAAATTTATAATAAAGCCAAGCCTTAGGTTTGCCCCCTCACATTTTCCCTCATTTATTTTTTTCCTAGTAAATACATGTTGTTTCTTAGAACAATTTTAGGTTCACGGCAAAACTGAGCAGAAGGTACAGAGAGTTTCCATATATCTTTTGTCTCCTCACATGCACAGCTTTCTTAATTATCAATATCCTGTACCAGTGATACATATATTACAGTCCATATACATTCACTGACACATTATTATTGCTTGTTGTATATTTTGTGGGTTTTAGCAAATGTAAAATGACATCTATTCACCGTTACAGTGACATACAGAATAGTTTCACCACTTTAAAAATCCTTGTGCTCTGCCTAGTCATTCCTTCCTCCTAACTCCTGGCAGTCACTGATCTTTCAACTGTCTCCATAATTCTTCCTTCTCCAGAATCTAGTTGGAATCATTCAGTATGTAATCTTTTCCTATTGGCTTCTTTCACTTAGTCATGTGCATTGAACTTCCCTCCATGTCTTTTTATGGCTTGATAGCTCATTTCTTTTTAGATCTGAATACTATCTCATTGTTCAGCTGTAGCACAGTGTACTTATCCACCTCCTAATGAAAGACATTTTGGTTGCATCCAAACTTCAGAAATTATAAATAAAGCTGTTATAAACATCTGTATATTGGTTTTTTGTAAACATAAGTTTTCATCTCTTTTGTTTAAAAAACATGACTGCTGGATCATATGATATGGTAAGATTATGTTTACTTTTATAAGAAATTACCAACCATCTTCCAAAGTTACTGTACCATTTTACATTTCCACTGATAATGAGAATTTGTGTTGTTCTATAGCCTCACCAATATTTGGTGTTGTCTATGTTCTAGATTTTTGCCATTTTAATAGGCATGTCATGTTATTTTCTTTTAATTTTTAACCCCCTTATAATTTCTAATGTCACCAGCTTCTCTTTCTTTTCTATTCCAACTACTTTTCATATGCTTCTTTGTCACCTGTGAATCTTCTTTGATAAGGTGTTTAGTCCTTTTGCCCATTTTTTACTGGGCTCTTACATTTCTTACTATTGAGTTTTAAGAATTATTCATATGTTTGAATAACAGTCTTATTCAAACAGCTATAACAAAAACCCATAGACTGAGTGGCCTGTAAAAACCAAAAATTTATTTCTCACAGATCTAGAGGCTGGGAGTCCAAGATCAAGGGTCTGGTAGGTTGGTTGTTAATTTCAAAGTCCATTTGTTCATTGCTGGTATATAGGAAATTGATTGGCTTTTTTTATACTAATCTTATATCCTGCAATCTGGCTACAATTGCTTTTTAGTTCTGAGGATCTTATATCCAATTACTTTGGATTTACTATAAAGACAATCATGTTTTCTACAAAGACAATTTTGTATCTTACTTCCTAATACATATACCTTTTTGTTTCCTTGTTTTATTGTAGTGGTCAGAACTTCCCATATGATGTTGAGAAGTTGTGAGAGGGGATACACTTGTTTTTCTAGATCTTAACCAGAAAGTTTGTAGTTCCTCACCATTAAGTAGAAAGTTACCTGTAGATTTTTTTTTTTTTTTTTTGGTAGATGTTGTTTATCCTGCTGAGGAACTTACTTTCTATACCTAGTCTGTGGATATTTCCACAGTATTTCATTATATATAAAAGGCTGATACGTCTATTATTTTCGGATAAAGAAATGAAGTCTTATGTGATAGTTTATATGGAAAAAAGCTAAAATATTTAAAAAGTCTATGTAAACTCGAAAAAAAACAATACAATGAGTTGTAATTTGTTAACGGGTTATCTAATCTAAATATATTTAAATAACATGATGATATTTTGCAATGAGATCTGTCAATGAAAGTGCTTCTTATACTATTTTTATTTCTTGGGCTTAAGTTGTTATTCTCTATATGATTATGTCAAGCTCCTCCCTCCCTTCTCTTCCTCTCTCTCTCTCTATTAAATATATACATACATATTGTATATATCCTATGTAACAAAACACAATACACACATACATACATATACATATTTGGGGTGGTGCTAGTGCTTTTAAAAAAATTAAAACTATATTTACTTATACATATTTGGAAATCACTTGTTAGCTTATAGCTGTTCAAGTGAAATCATCTCACGTTCCCTGGTATCTGAGGTATTTCTAGAGAAACTACAGTATCTCCCTTCACCTCCAGGATCCAGCTTAGCTCATTTGAACAGAGATCAGTTATGCTATATTTTCTTCAGTAGTGTTCACCTGAATCTATAAAAAGTGCTATTATTACAACTAACAAACTTCTTAATTTATCTACCAGTGGGTCACACATAAATAAATTTATTTGTTAAGAATTTATTATATAAGGTTAACCACCTTTGAAAGAAATGTAAGAAAAAAATCTTTATATATACACATATATGTGTATATATATATAACATATATATAAAATAAATATATAAAAATCTTTATATATATAAAGAAAAAAACTTTATGTGTATAGATATAAAGCAAGTAATTCTGCTGGACTTATCATATATTTGAATTAATAGAAATGGTTTGCCTAGAAAAATCAATCAGAAGTAAAATGAAGCATGTCTATTATAGAGATTTTTAATTTATAAATTTTTAATTTATTAATCAAAGTATATTTTATAGATACACATTTTAAAGATATTAACCTTTTATGGATTTATGATTAAAATGGTATAATTTTTAAAAATTTTCCTCTAAAGACAAATTTAGCCCTGTGTTCTATGTATTCCTCTTCCTCTCTTCTAACCTGCAACTGACCATTCATTCTTTGACATTTTATTTCCATTGCTGAAATTCTCACTATGTCAAAATAAGTTGTATTAGGTATTAGTTGCAAGTCATTCTCCCCTCTCTCAGCAATTTCTCATTATTTCTGCATTATCTCGTCTTCTTTCTCTGTAATTTTTTTCATCCTATACATTTTTTTTGTATCCTATACAGGTTCAAACACTGCCTGGAGTGGTCCACTATATAATCATTAATATTCCTCAATAAAAGTGATACTTTCTTTTAAGTGAACTCTAATGTCAAATATATTCTTCACAAGAATGGTGGAGGCAATTTCTTTTACTTCGTTTGTTGTAACCCCAAAGAAACTGACTGCTGTAACTTTCACATCTATACCCCTTTCTCAGACATTTCTTCTCAATTTGTTTAAAAGCTGTCCATTATGAAAAAAAAAATCTGTCCATTATGAATCTTTGTTCAAATACCACAGATCTCAAAATAAAGACAATTACATTAGCATTTGTAATATTTCTGTCGGCATGTTATCTCTCATGCAATATGTTGACTCTCACTGTTTATTACAAAATTTGTTAAAAGGTATGAATACCTGAGTAACAAGATCTGTTTATTCTACACTTGCATATACTTTTCCCTTCTCTGTTCCCATTAATTTGCATATTTAAAGAAATAGTGAATGTGAAATTCAATAATATATAGTGCCATTCAGTAGTAAAATAGAAACATGGTAAAACGTAATCAAACAATGGTTATGGTAGAAGGTATTTTTATTGATTGATCCAAAATCTAACATGCCTGCCAAGTGTTTCCTCATTTTATCAAAAGATACACCTAGCTATTGGTACATTTCACTGTAAGATTCCTGATATTTATTTTTATGTTCATTTATTTATATTGATGTAAAGTTGTTACACAATGTTTCAATTAATTTCAGGTGCACAACATAGTGATTCAATAACTCTATATGTAATCTATGCTCATCACAAGTGTGGTTACCATCTGTAGTGATGAAGATCTTGGAAAAAGAGAGGAAGGGAGTGACACAGATAGATAGAAGATAGATAAATAGATGAGAGAGGATAGCTAGCTAGCTAGAGATATACATAAGAGAGAGAGCAATATTAAGCCCATGACTGAGTTATGAGGAACTCTTAAATATGTGGTCCAATAGAAGAGAAAGAGAAAGAAAATAAACTACAAAAAAGAAAAAAAAGGAAAATCAAACAAACAAAACAAATTTATGAGAAGGTGATACTGGAGAAGTAAAGTGAAAAATGTTTCAAAAAGGATTTAATAGTCAACCTTTCAATACTGGTGGGAAGTCAAGATGAGAACTGAACAGTGTCCAGTGAATTTATTAACAAAAGCCAAGTGGCTACCTGAGAAAGTCTGGAAGACACAGGAAGGTAGAGAAAGATTGGAGAGAACTGAAGATACAGTCATGAAAATGGTGCCTGGGTAAAGAAAAAAAAAAAGTCTTTGAGTAGGAACAAGGACGACATCTAAAGGGGAATTTGCTATCTCAGTCACGGAAGAGTAAATATGTGTGGTGAACGTGAAGTTGCAAAGAGAAGGGTTTTACAAAGAAAACAGAATTGACGATCAGGAATGAAAGTTTTACCAAGTGAAGTGGATAGCTGAGAAGTCAGAAGTAAAGGAAAGGCTGAACACTGATGAAAGTTTGGGTTCTTCCTCATTAAAAAAGGTAGAAAGAAAAGAGAAATGGATGCAGATGAAAGTAAGCCTTTTAGATTTAGAGGCACAAGAATGTGGGGGAACCTGCTAGATGATTTTTTTTTTTCCTCAATGAAGTAAAGATTATCAGCTGTAAAAACAAAAACAAAAACAAAAACAAAAAACAGGAGAGCAAAGAAAGCAAGGGAAATGTAAAAAACAAAAAATACTTTTCTAAAAATATAATTTTCTAAAAAGCTGACTTTTCAAACGATGTCTGGAAGGAGAGAATACGTAACAAAGGTGTCCCATTGTCTTCGAGATTACAAAGCACTGAATTTGCCTGCTGTTCATAAACTTCAGTTTCCTCCAGAATGATAAAAATAAGAATGTTCCAAGATGGAATAGTTTCACCCAGAGTGGGCATGAGGTTTGTTGGGAAGATAGGATGATATAAAATGGCCTCTACTCTGAGCCATAAAAGACAGATGGAACTGGCATAGGAGACAATAGAAAAAGCAGTGTTCTTGGGTATGAATAGCAAAAGTAAAGGCTTCAAAGTAAAATATTCTGGGAGATCCTGCTGTGCCATACTCATCAGGGGGTGGAGAGGCTATACCTACTTTTCTTTCTTGTCTTCTAAATGGGGGGTGTGTGTGTGTGTGTGTGTGTGTGTGTGTGTGTATGAAATAACAATTGTAGTTTCTAACAGCAGAGATAATAATGGAAATGGTGATACATACGCCACTAAATGTGGTTGTCTTACAAGGATATTTTATTTATTTATATATATATATTTTAAAGATTTTATTTATTTATCCGACAGACAGAGATCACAAGTAGGCAGAGAGGCAGGGAGAGAGAGAGGAAGAAGCAGGCTCCCCGCTGAGCAGAGAACCCGATGAGGGGCTCAATCCCAGGACCTTGGGATCATGACCTGAGCCGAAGGCAGAGGCTTTAACCCACTGAGCCACCCAGGTGCCCCCAAGGAATTTTTTTTTTTTAAAGATTTTAATTATTTAATTAAGAGAAAGAGAGCTTGAGTGGTGCTGAGGGATAGAGGCAGAGGGAGAAGCAGACTCCCTTCTGAGCAGGGAACCTGATGGGATCGATCCAGGACCCCGGGATCATTACCTAAGCAGAAGGCAAATGCTTAACTGACTGAGCCACCCAGGCACGCATTGTCCTACAAGGATATTTTTGTACATCTGAGATTTACTTCAAAAATCTGGGAAAGATACAAAAGTCAGAGAATTGGGGTATTTTGCTATTGTTGCTGGCTGCATGTGCCTAAGGGCAAGGCACACTCTTTAAGAGGGCAGAAACCATAGAACGTTGACTGACTTTTTCTTTCTTTCTTTCTTTTTCTTTTATTCTATGGACTTTTTGTGATATAATTGGTCTTTATTTATTACTATTATTATTTTCTTGCCCCAGTTTCCTTTAAACTAGAATCTCTTGGCGCCTGGGTGGCTCAGTTGTTAAGTGTCTGCCTTCAGCTCAGGTCATGATCCCAGGATCCTGGGATCCAGCCCCACATCTGGCTCTCTGCTCAGCGGGAAGCCTGCTTTTCCTTCTCCTGCTCGCCCTGCTTGTGTTCCCTCTCTAGCTATCTCTGGCTGTCAAATAAACAAAATCTTGAGGAAAAAAAAAACCAAAAAACTAAAATCTCTTTTTTTGGGGACAGGGCTGTCGTTATATTTCTTTCAGTATAATAAGCACAGCTCAAGTACTTAAAATGAGTTGTATTAAATGCACACATAATTTAAAGAAGGTAAAAGGGGAAAAATGGTATTGCTACAGTTCTTTATAGTTCTTTATAGTTCTCATGCATTAAAGGGCAGAATTATTTTTAAATCTGAAAAATTAACTCTCATTGCATTTGTTGTTGTCCCTGATTGTTCCTGTGTGTGAAATACTTTTACCTGTTTGTCTTTAGCCCAAACTGTAATATAAATTAGTTATTTTCAAGTACGTTTGTTGAATCATCATTAAATCTGTACAGGTATCATATGTTACATTTCCTTTATAAATCACAGATTTACTTTTGTTGTATATTTAGCAAGATAGTCAATAAATACTTATTAAAATGATCAAATGAGTATGAATATTTATTAGTGACATATAAGCAGACTGACATGCCAGCTGCTTATACCTTTGAAGCCAGAAATACTACTCTGAGGTAAAGCCATAAAAATATTTAGATTAAAATTTCATATATATATATGAAATATATATATATATGAATGGACTTTTTCATATATATGTGTATATATATAATCATACATGTAATTGAACTACTAAAAAAAGAAACTATGGTCTAGTCCACTTAAAAACAGACTTAGCTTTAAATGAAGCTGATTGGCTCCAAAGTCTTTTCAATATTTATATCATTGTTTTCTGAAAAAATGTTTTACCAAGAAAATGCAAACCTCAAATTATAAGCTTCTCTGGGGATTACATTGCTATAATGTGTATATCTGCCATTTTCTAAAATGAATTGTGTACATGTCAAATATTTGTACATAGTTATGTGTATGTGTATATATTTCTTATCATTTTAGATAAGAATTCAGATAGAGTTTATAACGTGTAGAAATTTTGTGGAAATACTGAGGCATATTACAGGTCAAAGAAATGTATATGACAAACAAAATCATGTATTTTGTATATATGTGTACAGTTATATTATTTAGAACTAAAGTGACAAAGCAATATACAAACTCATCCAGAGTACTATCTCCAGATTTTCTAATTTTTAAATTGAAAGGTTAGGGTGATCAGAAATATCTGCAAATAAACCCAAAGGCCAAATTTGGTTGGGTTCTTGAAGCTTTATGGTGGTGAGCTGCTGAACATTAATAATATCATTTGTCAGGGGAAAACTTAAAAACACGGATTCACTCTCAACCATGGTATCAGAAAAATACTGGCTTTTCCCTCTTTGTCCTGACCAGGCAATCAACAGCATAAAACATGAAATAACCACATTTCATTGAACAGTAGAAGTAGTTTAAGACTCTCCTACCTCAAATACAAATTTAACACGTACAATATGACTCAGTGTTTCAGTTTTATTTTGCTATAACATACAGGCAAAAAGCATTCTGAAAAAAAGAGTAGTTCAAAAGAAAGGAAAACATTTTATGACTTGTAATATAGAACAGCTTCTCTTCTCCCTGACCACATTATGGTGTAAAAGGATTTCTTATCAAACTTTCACCATAACAAAGAAAAAGAAAGCATCTCTTACCAGAGTGGAATAAAGCGTCAACCTTGCTATAACGTTTTCTGCAGCTCTTGTTTGAAAAGACAGATCCAAAGCCGCTTTGTGCATACAACTGATCTGGCTGATCTCCAGTCCCTGCACACACACACACACACACACAAAAAACAGTATAATTGGCTCTCAAAAAAGTGTTGTAAACATTCATCATGATGGCACTTGCATGTTGAATCTAGTCACTGTTACCGTAGTGGACTTTTTCCAAACAGGCCAATTACATTTCTACTTTCAAATCTTGCTGTTTGGTTTTTTCTATTCAATGCTGAGATTAATATCATTAAAGAAACCATGAATATCAGTGTCCGCTCTACTGCCATGTCAAGACCTTTGGGTTTTGAAAGTATGGTTCAGACTTGACAAATAAATAAACCAAGAAGACGTTGTCTGATAGATTTACTTGGCATCCGTATGTCCTTATTTTTAAAGTTGACAATATGTGGCCCATTCTTTACATGTGAATGAGATACCAGTATTTTTAAGTCTCTTTCATTCACTATTTGATAAAAGTCAAGTGAACATTCCACATCTCTACTTTGCACAGAAGCCACATCAATAATGCTTACAATATACCCTAGAGTCTGAGACCAACTGTGCTGCATTTCTAAGTCATGTTAAATATTCCACTGTTCCTTTGCCCAAACCTTCAAAGGCGTCCAGGCTGAATTATATTCTTTTTAATTTTTATGGGGCCAATGAAGGCATCACACAACCTGGGCTTTTTCCTTATTTTTAAACATTCAATTTTTACGAGAGCATTAAATGATTATGAGTAGCATATTACTACTACCAAGAAAAATGTGAACACTAGATCAAAAAAGTAAGCCTCAATGAAAAATGCACTCTCAAATTATACTACTTCTTATAACCATTTCAGCAATATGTTGATCTTACAGCTACACAAGAGCATAATCTTTGCCTTTCTGCCCATGTGTGTAAAAAAAAAAAAGATGAATTAACTGTGTAGAAGGGTTCTGGAATGGATTTGCATTTTTATAATTGATAGTTTATTTTTCATTATACAAATTAAACAAGTACAACAAAGCAGTCTAGGAATATATAAATCATGATTATATCAATCCCTAAAAATGACAGATCATGACAATTTATAAGATAGGTCTCCTAGAAGCCAGTAAAATTTTAGATACCCTACAAGGGTAAAACTCTGTGTATTGCTGAGTCTCATTAAGTAGCATCTTTAAATCAAAGGAAGCTAAAATTGCGAGTGCTGAACATCACTTATATTTGTAGATATCAGTACCATTTAAGATTTTGATTATTTCAGATTACTACAGACAGATATATACTACTCTTTGAGCACAGATGACTAATGTTCTCATTATGCTACTTGCAGATGCAGGGTGTGGAGGAAGACGCCCTATATACTGTTCTCTTTAAGGTTTGTTTCAGTGAACTACTAGCTTAATATAATATTTGCCTTTATAAAACTTTCCACTAACATGTCATTTAATTCTTTCATTCAGAATTGTGAAGAGGGCATTACTATTCTCCATTTTACACATGAGAAAAATAAGGCTCAGGAAGGAGTAACTTGATAAATTACAACAGTAAATTCTTAAGGTAGTGCCTTCTGATGTTATTCAACTATGTCTTAAAACTATTGCTTCAAAAGCAATATATCTAAGACTAAAAAAAAAAAAAAAAAAAAAAAAAGTTTGTGTGAGAGGAGCCTGGATGGCTCAGTGGGTTAAGCCTCTGCCTTCAGCTCAGGTCACGATCTCGGTGTCCTGGGATCTAGCCCCGCATTGGTCTCTCTGCTGGGTGGGAACCCTGCCTCCCCCTC
>NC_137895.1:32555230-32859350 GCF_963455335.1 Martes martes | reverse complement strand
AAATGGGAACAAATATTTAAAGAATTATTATCATGTAATTGCAGCTGTGATACATTGAGTAACCTAACCAAGATGATTCTGGGCACAATGATTTTGGAAATGATTTGCAAATGAACTTCAAAAAGAATTTTTTTATGATTTTCTTTTAAACGTTTTTTTTAAAATTTAAGAATGACCTATCAAGTATATAGGTCATACCTACTTTGTTAAGTTCTTAGGATTAGTGGTGCACAAGATAAATGTCTTCTCTTATTATTTTCAATCTTTCTAATTACAATGGATGGGATTGCTCTACATTTTCTTCCCTGAGAAAATAGTAATCACTGTATAGGAGTTTCCAACTCATCCAGACTGCCACAACTATCTACCAAACTCCTTTGAACTTTATCCATGAACTTTTTCAGATGTTCAGGGAACTTTTTTGTGCTAATTCCTCTCACTCACATCAGATTACTCCCTCTTACTGAATCATTCTCTGCCATTTAAAATTCTGCTTTAATATTTCCCTGTATTTAAAGATAAAACCTTCCCACTACTGCCACTTCTTTCCTCTTATTACCATATTTCTTTCTTGAAAAAGATTTAAAAAGTTCTACTTTCTCCCTTTCAAATTCCTTCCCAACTACATCTCATAGAGGGTCTGTCAAGCCATTAAAATAAATCCCATCTTACCCAATCCATCAGTGGTGTCAACTCAGTTAACTAATTCCTTCTTGAAACATATCCTTCTCTTGGCTTTCATGATGCCACCTTCTCATGATGTTTCCCTAACCTGCAGACCCTTCCATTGCCAGGTTCATTCACTGGTTTCTCTTCTGTCTGTATAATGATTGGATTTGTCCTGGACTCCTTTCTCTTCTCAAATTTACATTCCCTGTAGACGTTCTTATCTAGATCTATGGTTTTAAGTAATATCTATCCTTTTGACTACCAAATATACAACTACAGACTGACCTCTCCACTGTTCTCCAAGTGGGATACTCCGTCTGCTTACTGATCTCAATTCTTGGCTCTCTAACAGGCATTTTAAAATTCAAACATGACAGAAACAGAGCAATTGATTCTGCCATGTCTTTGCAAATCTCACCTTTTTCCAGTCTTTCTTATTTTAGTAAAATTCAACACTTAAGCTAAAAAGCAAAGGCTTTTTTAAATTTTTTATCGGTTAAAAATGTATACCATCTCAGCTATTTCTGAGTGTACAGTTCTGCAGTGTTAGGTATATTCACACTATTCTGCCTCCATCTTCAGAATGTTTTCATCTTGCAAAACTGAAACTCTAAACCCATTAAACAACTCCCCAATAGCAATGATCTACTGATAATACAATGATACAGATGAATCTCGAAGTAATAATACTTAGTGAAAGAAGCTATACAACATGAGTACCTACTGTTTGATTTCACTCATATATAAAATTCCAAAAATGTGAACTAATTTATGGTGACAGAAAGCAGATCAGTTGTTGCTGGAGATTAGAAAAGAGGGTGGTTGAACTGGTGTGAGGGACAGCCAAGGATTATAAGGAAACTCTTGTGAATAAAAGATGAGTTCATTATCCTGATTAGCTTTTTTATTTCATGAATGTATGTATACGTCAGAAGTAATAAAACTATATACTTTAAATATGTACAGTTCAATTTATGTCAATTTTACTGAGATGATAATGTTTATAATAAACTTAGAAATAAAACTCCTAAAATTAATTAGAAAATGATTGTCAATCTAATGCTTAAAGTCAAAAATATTTGTAGGCACTTCACAAAAGAGGATATCCAAATGGCCAATACCATATGAAAGATTGCTCAACATTATTTCTTTTTTTTTTTTTAAAGATTTTATTTGTTTATTTGACAGACAGAGATCACAAGTAGGCAGAGAGGCAGGCAGAGAGAAGGAGGGGGAAGCAGGCTCACCGCTGAGCAGAAAGCCCGACGCGGGGCTTGATCCCAGGACCCTGGGATCATGACCTGAGCTGAAGGCAGAGGCTTTAACCACTGAGCCACCCAGGCGCCCCCTCAACATTATTTCTTATCAGAGAAATGCATGCTCACCATATTGAGTAAAATATCTAAAATATTATTTCAATACTTTGGGGAGAATGCAGAGCAAGTAGAACTCTTATATGCTTAAAGTTCAGCAAATTGGCACCAGGACTTTGAAAAACTGGTAGCATATACTGAAGCTGAAAATATTCTTACCCTATGATCCAACAACTACAATCCTGGTTTTATTGCATCATGGCATATACATATGGCATCCAAAGGTGTTCCTTAAATTGTTACAGTTTCTGCATAAGCAACTGTCCCTTCTTCAGTCAACACTTCTGCTCCCATACCACCCTGGCAGTGTTGTAAACACTGCAGATATTCAGAAATTCTAGTCCAAGTGACCAAAACCTAACACAGCAGAGGTGTTTCTGGAAAAGTATGGACAAATTGAGGTAAATCTGCACCTACTCAGACCCGCAGCTGAAAATCTGGAAACTTCCAAAGTCCATCAGCAATAACCAAAAACTAAAAACTATCAAAATGTCCAGCAGTAAAATACATTTTGGAATATTAACAGAAGATGATAAAATACATCAATGAGAAGTAAAAACTGTTGTTATACATAATACAGGTGAGCCTCTTAAGCATAATGCTGAGAAAAGATATTATACACAAATAATGTATTTTGTACAATCCCATTTATATTGTCTTCAAAATGGTCAAAACTAACTTATGATAATAGATGTCAGTTTACTGACTACTTACTATTATTGGGGTTAATTGAGGATAATGACTAGGAAGAGGCACAAAATTAGCTTCCTGAGATATCAGTAATACTTTCTTTCTGTTAAGTTATATTTACATATGGGATATGTTCACTGCGAAAATTCACTGGATATGCTTCAGTATAACTTTTTACATGTATTTGTGTGTGTTTATATATATATATACACATATATATATGTACACTCAGCATATACATATGTATAAAGATGTAATAAAATAATTATGATATATGTTCTAAAGAACAGATTTGAAGTGTGGTGGAAATGTAGTGCTGAGGCAATATTGCATTTTATCCTGATAATGAAAATAAATCATATGGAAGCTAAGGTTAAAATATTCCAGTAGGAAAGTAACCATTTGAATAATTACCTATCCCAGGAAGGTTGCTTCAGATGACATTGTCAAGAGTAATAATACATTTATTTTCTTAAAATAATACACCATTATAGCACAGATATTATTCTGTATTCATTTTCTATTTTCTGGTTTATGAAACTTCTTGAGGTTCTGACTTAAAGAAATAAACCTGCTTTTTTGTATAGATTTACAAAATCAGTGTCTTAACAGAAAATAAGTGAAACAACAGTATCTTACCATATATATTATCTTACTGATTTTTTCCTCATATTAGTCATGTGAATTCTATGTATTGTTTTCTATACTATCTACTGTTATACAATAGGATGAAAATTGCCATCAGGGCTTAAGTTAATCATGTAATCCATTCTTCTGATATTATGGATGTGATTAGACATGTTTGTGGAAAATGTGGGTATCACAGTGATATAGAAATAGGCTTGAATATATCTCATTTTTTGAAAGTTATATATTGGTGCCATGCCTCCTTTTCCTCATCTATGAAAGGAGTTGGTAACACTCAAATTCCTGACTGTGAAGAGACCGTAAGATAATGAAGGTGAGGTGCCTAGAATAGACCTTTATACATTGTCAATGGAAGCATTATATGTGAACATATAAAATATGTTATAATCTAAATACTTACTACCACATCAAACACTGATAGCAAGATGAGTTTTGGCCATGCATCAGTAGTGTTTTCCATAAAAGAAAATTTTGGAATATAATGATAAGAAATGAATAAAAGATGAATAATGCCAAGGAGAAGAACTATTGTAGGATACTGGCCCTACGGTAAAAACAGTGCCCTTTTTCTGAATGAACAGAATTCTGTTTATATAACTGATGATTATGTTGAGCACTTTGGTCTGAGTAAAAAACGATGACCAGAAATACCTTAGCAATAACTTAAAGTAACAAAAGGTGTGTCAACAAACTTATAAAAGCTTAAACATTATTATTTACTACTAAGTAAAATCATTACATGCATAAACATCAGTTATATTTTTAAAAAGAAAGAAATTTTAACAGAATTGCTTTCAATAAGAAGCCTGTAGATTGACCAGAATCTGATCTTATTGTAACTTCTATTGTTTGGGTAGACTTACAGTCTCCCTTGATAGTTATCTAGGGAAAAAATAAAGCTTTTTAAATAGTCAAAAGTAAACACAAAAGAGGGAGGAGAAAGTGGTGCCTAGGTGGGTTAGTTGGATAAGCATCGGACTCTTGGTTTCAGCTCAGGTCATGATCTCAGGGTTCTGAGGTGGAACCCACAAAAGGCTCCAGGCTCAGCAGGGAGTTGGAAATTCTCTCTCTCTCTCTCCTTCTGCCCCTCTCCACACTTGCACAAACACACACACACACACACACACACACATACACACACTCAAATAAATAAATCTTTAAAAGAGAAAGAGAGAGAGGGAGGAGCAAGATATTAGAGAAACAAAAGCAGTGAAAAGAAAGAAGAGAAAATTTCTTAAAAATCCCATTGGAAGTCATATCTTTACCCATATTTTTTGCCATGACATGCATATGCCATGACATTTTATTATGTCAACTAACCTAGTATTTCAGAGTTTGATTGCATGTGTATGACTGATTTTCTCAAATGTAAGAATCAATTAACATTTTTACCTTTACTAAGAGCAAAATTGTTTCTGCAATTTTTCAATATGATTTTTTAAATGACTGGATTCTGTCAGAAAGATGATCAATGACTTGCTGGAGATGGAGGCAGAGGAGTGGGTGCAGAGACACTGACCAAAAAGAACACTGTTTAAGAGAAGAAACTTCCATGTGGTGGTGCCCTGGTGGTAGTTACATGGTTGGATGAATTTAACAAAGTGCATTGCATATACTGAAATGTGTACTTGAAATGGATACATTTTATTGTTTGTAAAGCATATCTCAATAAAATGTATTAATAGTAAGAAAAATTAAAAGGGGCCAGCCTCCCCACCACACCCCCCAACAGTAAGAGAAGTTGAATTATAGATAGACCACAGCAGTGCAAAACTCCAAAAGATCACTATTCATAAATGTAATGGTACTCCTGGAGTTATTCAGCAAAGACTCTCATGCCATGTCTTATTCTTCCATATATCATCTCTAACATTACCTTCTCTGTGAAACGTTTATCAAATGCACACTCTCTCCCCCTTTTTCTCATCTGCACAGATTTTACAACTTAGTAAAAATTAAATATGCACAAAACTGTACTTACATAAAAAGCTTATGATAATGATCTTTTAATGGGATATAATAAACTTCATAATAAATAAACTGGTCTTCATGTTAGTTTTTAAACATTTTAAACAAACACATAAAAATAAGATATAATGACAGTGACTATCACTATAAAACATTAAACATAAAACATTAAAAAGTGGCATGCAACATGATGAATGATGGTTAGATGAAAATTGAATTTAAATGGCAATAACTCATAGTTAATGCTATTTTTTTCTTTCTTTTGTCCCTTTTTATCTTATTTTTCTCCCATCTCAATCCCACCCTCCTCCTCACCCCATTTTCTTCTTTCTTATGTTTATTTTTCCCATTATTATAGCAGCTCATATTTATTGAATTCTCTCTATATGCCAGGTGCAGGTTTGAGTGCTCCACATACTGCACAAGTTACTTTCTTTTATCTGACATATCTTCTTCTTTATTAAGTCCATCAGCTTCCACTTTCAAAGTAATTTGTTTCCTTTATTTTAAGTTCCAGCTTGAGGTACTAACCAATATTCATAATATTTGCATTTATCATTTATAAATAAAACCTTTAGAAGATTATCACACATTGTTGTTTTCTTCTTTCCTATCAATTAATCAATGTATCTTAGCTCTTGCATTCTTCCCTCAGCATTTCTATAAAAATAATTCTTCTGTTTAGGCTGTGTGGCAGTATTATGTACTCTTGAACTCTGAGTCATTTGACATTTTTTTATAATGTCCATTTTAATTTATGACAGTTCTCCAAATTAAGCATTCATGAAATATTTCTTCCTTATTGAACCTGAGTTTCCTCACTCAAATCTCAAATTGCTGATATAACCACACTGTAACTCAGACTTTGATTCAGAATCTTCCCTTTCTGTGTTAATAGTTTTTTCATTTAAAAAAAAAATATATTTATTTATTTATTTATTTGAGATAGAGACAGAGAGACCATGGGCAGGGAGAGGTGCAAAAGAAGAGGGAGAGGAACAAGCAGACCCAAGGCTTGATCCCAGGACCCTGAGATCATGACCTGAGCCAAAGTCAGACACTTAACTGAATGAGCCACCCAGGCACCCCAACAATTTTCAAAGTAATCATTCACCATCTTAAGCTATTCTGCTCAATGCTGTGGTCCTCTTAACTAATATTTTGGAGATATTGTGTTATGAAAAGAAAGGTAACCCAGAAAAGCCCATCAGATATTAAGAAGAAAAGTTGGGGGAAGACACCACCTGACTTCAAGACTACCATGAAGCTACAGTAATCAAGGCAGGGTGGTATTGGTGAAAGAGTAAACAAACAGATCAATGGAACAGAAGAGTGATCTCAAAGAGATGAGCATAAATGTAGTCCAGTGATCTTTGACAAAGGTAAAAAGACAATCCAGTGAAGCTTAAGCAAATGGTCCTGGAACAACTGGACATCCACAAGCAAAAAATGAATCTAGATGCAGATTTTACACTCTTCAAAAACTTTAACTCAAAACAGATGACAGACTTAAATGTAAAACACAAGATTATAAAAGTCCCAGAAAATAATGTAGAGAAAACTTGGATGGCATTGAGTATAGTGATGACTTCTTACATATACCACCAAGGTACGATCCATGAAAGAAATAACTGATAAGACGGATTTCATTAAAATTAGAATTTCTATTCTGTAAAAGAAAATGGCAAGACAATTAGAAGATAAGCCATGGATTAAGAGAAAATATTTGCAAAATATATATCTGATACAGGACTGTTCTGGAAAATTCACGGAGATAGCCAAATTATAGAGATAGTAGATGATAAATGGTTGGGGGAAGGGAGGAAGGATGAATAGGCAAAGCATGGAGGATTTGGGGGGAAATAAAAATACTCTGTACACTATCATAATGATGGCTACATGTCATTATACATTTGTCCAAACCAAAAAATGTACAACATCAAGAGTGTACCATAATATAAACTAAGGACTTCCAGTGAAGGTTTAGCAATTGTAACAAATGTACAACTCTATTGGTTGTACTCTATTGATAATGGAAGAGGGTATGCATGTGTGGGGATACGGATTATATGGGAAATTTCCATATCTTCACCTCAATTTTGCTGTGAACCTAAAACTACTGTAGAAAAAATGAACAAATAAATCTTTAATTTAAAAGCATAACAGAAAACAGAATAAACCCATTTAAGTTAATGTGCACAACTTTAAACGATAGAGCTTGATGAATTTTTACAAAGTTAACACATTTATTGAGCCAGTCTTTTAACAAATTGAATTATAGAATATTTCCAGGAGCATGAACGCCTGCCTTATGGTTCCTACAGGCATCATTCCTCCCCCCACCATCCTACAGTAACCAGTCTTCTCACTTCTGTCACCATGAGACTAATCAGGTTGCTATTTAAATTTTTAATAATGGAACAACGTTAGATATTATTTTTTATCTGACTTCTTTTGCAGAGCATTTTGAATACAAGTTTAGTACTCCTGTTCTCATAACAGCTGTATCTGTGCTTGATCACTTGATTTTGTACACTATTATATAGAATGATTAAACCCTATTGAATTTATCCATTCCAAAATTGAAGAAAACTCGAGACACTTTTGGCTATTAATATTTATTTTGTTTTTATTGCTTAATGAATATGGGGATAATGAAAATGATTTGGAACTATATAAAAGTGATATTGGTACAATACTTTGTATGTGCTAAGTATCACTGAGTTGTACACTTTAAAATAGCTAATTTATGTTATGTGAATTTCACCTCAACAAAAAGCATTGTGTCACTTTGACCTTCAATCACATTTTTTTAGCCTACATGTATTATAGGATATTCATATGTTCTCCTTTAATAGACATTGCCAAATTTTCAAGGTGGCAATGCCAATTTACTATATTCACTGTAAGTGAGACTGCTAGTTTCTCTACCTCTTTGCCAACATTGTTTTCCCCCCTGTACTCATCGTGGTTTTAATCTGCATTTCCCTGAACATGAATGATGCTGGGCCCCTGTACATGAGTGTATAGGCTATTTAGGTGGCTACTTAAGTGAAGCACCTATAATAGGTGACTATTTAAGTGAAGCACCTAATTTTTCATTAGGCGGCTTTATTTTATTAGGTTGCCTCTTCTTGCTGATTTGTAGGAATTCCTTATGTATTTTGGACAAAAATTCCTCACCATATAAAAATGTTCTCTGGCATTTATTCAAATTGTCAAAATATTCTCTCATTCTGTCACTTGATTTTTTTTTTTTTTACTCTCCTAATAGTGAACAGAAGTTCTTCCAGTATAGTTCAATTTATCATTTTTTCCTTTATAGTTAATGTTTTTGAGACTTGTTAACATAAATTTGTCTACCACGAAGTCATGAATATTGTTTATGTTTACCTTCAAGAAGTTTTGCTGTATTACCTTTTACCTTTGAGTCTAAGATCTCCTTCAGTTAATTATTCTATACTAGGTGAAGTAGTGATCAAGCTTCTTTCTTTTTCTTTTTATTCCTTTCCATTTCTGGTGTGTATGTACATACACACATTAATTTCTGTCTAAATATAATCATATTGGAATATATTGCAAGAGATTGCAATTGCAATTACACATAATGCGAGAGAAGATATTTGCATGTGTATTCACACACACACATATTTGGCAAAAATCGAAAGAACTGTCCTTTTTTTTTTTTTTAACTACATTTAGTGCTATATTTTTCACATATCTGATGATCATATAAAGAAGGTGGGTCATCTGTCTGTCTCATTTAGTTCCTTTGGAGACAATAGTCCTTTCCCTTGGACTTCTTTTAAAGATTTTCTCTTGTGTTTGGTTTTCAGCAGTTTTATTATGAAGTGCCTAGGCTTTCTTTGCATTTGATATTCTTACATCTTCTTCAATCATTGGTATCATATCTTTTGTCAGATTAGAAAAATCATTGGTCAGTATCTCTTTGAATCTTGCTTCTGGCTCTTCTCTCTTTCTAGGACTTTAATTAAATGTAAAGATGACAGCATCTTTTTTTTTGTCTTTGTTCTTCACGATATTCTTTGCTTAATTCAACAGATCTGCTTTAAAAGATTAGACAGTAATCCTCTCTTCTGCAATGTCAATCTTCCTTTATACCCACCTATTGAATTCTTTATTCAGTTATCAAAATTTCCAGTTCTAGGATTTTTTTCACATTACACACACACACACACACACTTTTAACTACAGTTCTGTGTTGAAATGTTCTATTCTATTCTATTTTGGGATGTATTAATTATATTCTATTCATTTTTGGATATATTAATTATGATCATTTTAAAGTCTGTGTCTGATAAGTCTAATAACTACATAACCTGTGGGTCTATTCTGTTGCTTAATTTTCTCTTGGTTTTCAATAATTTGGATCCTATTTTCTAGTGGGATCAATTATTTTTGTTTAATTGATGGCGGACAGAAATTTATTAGGACAAATCACCTAATTCAGTTGAGGTTGATCTGTTTCTTGTTTGCTTTTATGCTAGGTGGATCTCTCAGTGGGTTTGCACTGAAAGTGTGGAGCACTATCTAGTCACTCTTCCTTACTAGTTCCTGAATCCCAGTTGTGGGCTTCTTAGTGCTGCGTGACTGCCAAGTTCTTGGTTTTGTTTTTAAGCCCTAGACAGCTGTTTTCTTTTAATTCAGCTCAAGTTCTTATTGCAGTATATGAGCTATTAAGACTGATATCTTTTTCTAGCCTTATACAAAAGTTTGGGCAAGTTATTTAAGCACTTTAAATTTTGCCTTCTTATTTCTTTACATGGGAATAAAAATGAAAGAGGGTGGCAAATGTGCTTGAATGAAAAGTGATTAATTTCTGCCATATTCCAGTACCAAATTAACCCCCATATGAAGAGGACTTCCTTCAAAGTCATGCCCTAACACAATTCCTTGTCTTTCCAACAGCCCAGTGGTGTATATACTAATACAGTAATTGAATCACTCTTTGTGTGAGGAGTGTCTATTTCAGGAAAGTTTTTGTTCCTCTGGATGAGGTTGACCCTAGTTCAATTCTTATTACCAAATATGTCTCCTTGTTAAATAACTGAAAATTTTATTTCTTTCATGTTATTTTACTGGGAAAATAGGATTTTTTAAACCTTTTGCTCCTTTTGAAAATATAAAAATGAAAAATAATACACGAAAGAAGTCTCTTTCCTCATAGGGACAATGAAGTATTTCTAAACATAATTCTTTGAAAATCATATTTTAGGAAAAGAACTTCACGGTAAGCATCACATAGAGGTTCTCACTCCTACCTCTGAAAGCACACTGAATATGCATCTAAATAAAATTCCAGAACCAAATAGTTTTAAAAGTGGAAAATATGCCACTGAAGTCACATATCCATACTTGCAGGCAAAAATAGAAGACAACTGGGGCACCTGGGTGGTTCAGTCAATTAAGCATCCATCTCTTGATTTCAGCTCAAGTCGTGATCTCATGGTTGTAAGATCAAGCCCTGGACTGGACTCTGTGCTGGGCTTGAAGCTTGGTTAAGATTCTCTCCCTTTTCCTCTGTGCCTCCCCACCTCACCCTTGCTTACGCATGCTCGCTCTCTCTCTCAAAAAAAAAAAAAAAAAAAAAAAGAGAAAGAAAAGAAAAAAAAACACAACTTTACAAATTTAAATTATTTTTTAAGTGGTGTATTTAATTCCTAAATTAAAAATATATAATTTTCAAATATCCAGGCATGTTCTTATCCTTATGGGCTAGGTCTGGCATTGTTCTTTTATTCAGCACTATGCCAGAAAGGATACTTTTTAGACATGACTAAATTTATAATTTGAGTTCTAGATTTTAAGAGGGTTTTGATGACTCAATATATCTTGATAAATTAAGGAATTCACAAAACAAGGGTAGAGTCTAATCTGTTTTAAAATTTTGATTTAGGATATGTCTATTTTAGCCAACTTCTCTTTAATATTTTTAATAAGTAAAGTCTGAGGAGGAGGCACATTTATATACACAGACAAAGGATAGTGGTATGACATTTGAGGAAAGTTAGGTGGACCAAACTAAACATGCCCATAAAATTCATAATATAAAATCTTATAGGATTCCTGTATTATTTTAGCTCTTATGTCCTATCAGGGATCTCTGTTAGAAACTTCACAAATATCAGGTAGAATACTGGTTTCTGAATCAGCTATGTATATATTAAATGTACATCTAGACTATATCTGTGTATATATCTAGAATATATTCACATTCATGAGAAACACCTGGGGAATATTTTCAAAATCTACATTCCTGGATCCCATTGCAGAATGACAGAGCTGGACACTCAGGGAAAGTGATCGAGGACGTTCCTATTTCAGTCAACTTAAGTGATTACTACAGTCATCAGTTTTAGAATCCACTGCTCTAGTATATATATAATAGATAAACCATGACTGGATTATAATTTTAGAAGAGATTCAATCTTTCATTGTTTTCTTTGAATTATTGAGTTTAATATATCATCATGTCTTTGAATAGAACTAAACTTCATAACTAGTTACAAAGTAATTACTGTATTAGTTACAAAGCTGTAGCATTTTTTTCCCAATTAAGGCATATCAATTTTTGTTACTTAACTTTCATTACTTTCTTTTGCAAAGCACATAACACAGAGAATTAATGGAAGGCAACATGCAAATTAATACTTAATCCTATTGACCTGTCAGAAAAATGCATAAAAACCAGGATTAAAATGATAATTTAAAATAATAGATTTTTCTCACTGTCTCAATGAAAGTGCTTAATTTTACTTATGAATAGATTTATTTCAGCTAAGCCATGCCATAACCTGGTGGAAAGATAATGTTATTTCTGGTTTGTTGCTGTCCATTTGCTTTCAGTTCAAGATAAAAAGAATACATATGCTGGAGAATTTTTTTTTTTAATGTGGGAAGCTATTTTCAATATAGTTTAGCTGAAATGTCATCTTAGTTTTTAAAGGAAAAGAAAATAGCATGTTAATTTATTCAGCAAGAGAGACTTCTGGTCACAGATTTTAGACTCTAGAGTCTACAGTTGATGATGCTGCTGCCAGCAATTGCTATTTCATACACTAAAAGAATAATGGTATCTCTAGGAAAATCAAAACATATTGCTTTAGCAGAACCTTGTTAAAAACAAAAAATGCAATAATAATAAATAAAATAACAGATTTTCTTTCCTCCTCATTTCATGTATGTTAGTCTGCAATAACCCATGTGAATATCTATTGTCATAAGCTACTTTTTTAAAGACTGCTTTTAAATTGAAAAAATTTTTATAGTTCAAGATTTAAAGTGAGAAAATCATAGACTAGGTTTCTTATTTGTTAATACAAAACAAAAAAATTTTAAAAATACTATCAACAGCAAACAAAAAATAACTACAAAATCACTGAGTTGAATAGTATCTTTAAAGGTAAATAATGTGTGATTAACTACCTGAAGTGTCTTAGCAGCTACCTTAGTTTCATTTTAGAAGAACACGTATGAATACCTTTAAAAATACTTAAAATCATTACAGATTATAAAACTAATACATCCCTCATTTTAAGTGTTTATTTTACTCCACAACCTCAGTCAGATTTTTATGGTCATCAATATCTCAATTGCCAAGTAGACATTATAATCCTTGACATCCCTTTTTACTTGACATCCCTTGACATTACCTTTTCCTGGGTAATTTCTGATTCCCACAGTTTCCCAGTTCACAATACAGTATCATCCTGAATCTCTCTTAACCATCCTACTGGACTGTATTTGTATTTAATACTTATATACAGAACCATAAATCTCCATTTGGAGGTAAGAAACAGAAAGAAAACAATTATCCACTGGGTACACAATGTGTGTTCAAAACTACATGAGGTGATGACACACATATTTAATCTACTCCTCACAGTTCCAGAAAGCCATAATAAGAGTGTGGAAAAACCATAAATAGATATGATCTACACACATGGAATGAATATCACAAGGTCTTTTCTGATAGGGTAAAATGTAAACAGTAGAAAAATTGTGATTATATCAAAATATTGTTAATTCTATCAGGCAATGTTTTTCTCTTTCTGTGAGAGCTATATATAAAAGCATTTATTATGATGTATAGAATGCTTTGGAAATGTATGCACACCCAAACCAGGCTATTTGACTTTGTCTCCAGTTTTAGAGATAGTAATGGAGTGAGGCAAGTTGTTAGATGCTATTTCCAATGACTTGATTTTTAGTTTTCTAAAAATAATATTTTCTCACACCACCACAACCTCAGCACTACATTCAATTCTTAGAGAAGAGGCATAATGTAAAGACATTTTGAAAACCTATCCCAAAATATGCATATATTTATCATCATAATAATATTACTAAAAGATGTTGTAACTATATGAGGTGATGGATGTTAACTAAATTTACTATGATGATCATCTTGCAATACACACACTACACACACACACATATATATCAAATCATTATGTGCCCACTTTGGACTTATACAATGTTATATGTCTATGATATCTCAATAAAACTGGAAAAAATAAAATCCAATGCTGGTTACTTAAAAAAGTAAGTGTTACTATGTTAATAAAATATGTGTATTATAATTCATATCCAAAATAGAACTTCTAAAAGAATAAGATAAAGATTAAAGAAAAAATACTGATGGAGGCATTCCTGTTCTCATAATGCGATAGACAAGTTTTTAAAATAGCTCCTAAGACTCCTGTACTTGTGACAGACTATATAATTGCCTTCCCTTGAGTATGGGCAGAATCTACTACAATGCTAGGAATATCACTGTTGTGATTAGGCTACAAATCAGCTGATTTTGAGTTAATCAAAAGGGAGACTATACTAGGTGGGTCTGACTTAATCAGATGCTCTTTTAAAGTGTCAGAGAGACTCTCTGCTGGTTTTCTGGAGAAAGCAAAAAACCATGTTGTAAACTGCCATGGAAAGGAAATGCAGCAACCTCTAGAAGGTGAAAGAGTCTCTGGACAACTGACAAGAAAATAAGGACCTCACTCATATAGTCACGAAAAGTGAAATCTGCCAAGAAGCAATTATGTTTGAAGAAGACACCAACCCCCACATGAAAATCACCTGTATTCCTCAATGTTTGCCAGAGCTGATGAGTCTCTGTGTGTGTGTGTGTGTGTTTCCACATGTGGGCCTGAGTAAATCTAACTTGAGTTAAGAAATATCTACAGCCTCACCCACAGAAATAAATCTCCTTTCCTTCTGTTCTCTCCTCTACTCGCAACACAGAGGCAAAAAAAAAAAAAAAAAAAAAGAAAAGAAAAGAAACTGACACTCAAAGAGAGATTAGCAATTTATTTGAATAAAAAATATATTATGCCCACTATTGTATTATATGAAAAACCTATCTTCAGTAGCTTCTTATTTTTAAATGTTTATTCCCTATATTTTATGGTATTCACAATTCATTTAGTGAGATATTGACCTTGTACTGATTTCGAAGACTGGTAACTCAAGTTATCAAAACATCAAACATCTTCAGCAGTAAAGCAACTGAGTTTGTATGAAATACAACTGATCTCTAAATACTTTCACCTCCTAGGCAGGACTCCGAGAAGGAGACCAGGTAAACTTTACCCTATATGGAGCCTATGCTGCCTAATTCAGTAGATCAACGTTTTTAGATTTATGGAAGCTAGGAAGAGCAAAAATACACTGACATTGTAGGAGGTAGGTAAATTGTTATGTTTAAAAAATAAATAGAGGAGAAGGCAAGATGGTGTAGGAGTAGGAAACTGAAATATCATTAGGTCCCAGGAGTTCAGCTAGAGAGTTATCAAGCCATTCCAAACACCTACAAACTCAATAGGAGATAGAAGAGAAGAAGAGCAATAATTCCAGGAACAGAAAATTGACCACTTTCTGGAAGGTAGGATGTGTGGAGAAGTGAATCTGAAGTGAGAGGAACATAGAATGTGGGGGGAAGGGCCGGCTCTTGATTAGTAGTAGAGCAGCAGAGCACAACATTAGAACTTTTAGAAGTCTGCTTCACTGAGGGATGTCGCTCCAGAGGCTAAATGGGGGTGGAGCCCTAGTGGAAACATTGTGGTCTCAGGATCTGTGGAGTCACAAAAAGAGCAGCGGTGTTTGAGTGCAGTGGACCTACCAGGTATCGGAGCTGGGAATCTGGCTAGAGATGGAGCTGAGCAGTGTGCTCTCAGCTCAGGGTTACTTTAAACTGAGATCTGAGGCACAGTTGGGCCACTGCTCTTCAAGCAGAGACCCCACAAAGTAGCAGAACCGGGGAGACTCTTTCCTTTCTCCTATGGGAGGATTGGTATGGAAATGCATAGCAAGAATCTGCTGAGTTTGGAGACTCCAAATGGGGCTGTGCTCAGAGATAGAAATGCTCGGTCACAGGCTGGGTGATCACAGAGCACAGCCAGAACAAGGGAGACGGGAGGGATTGACTGCTTTTCTCTGAGGCAGCACTAAGGAGTGGGGCCCCAAGCTCTTGGCTCCTCTTGGCCGGAGACTGGGAGGCCACCATTATCATTCCCATCCTCCAAAGGTCTATGGAAAGCATTCAGGGAACAAAAGCTACCATGAGCAAACCTGAGCAGATTAATTAGCCTGGACCCTGGCAAGAGCAGTGCAATTCCGCCTTGGGCAAGTACATTTGAGAATTACTGCAACAGGTTTCTCCCTCAGAAGATCAGCAAGAAATTCCAGCCAAGACCAAGTTCATCGATCAATGAGAACTGCAGACCTCCAGAGCTAGGGGAAAGCAACATATAGAATTCATGGCTTTTTCCCCATGATTATTTAGTCTTGCAAAGGTAAAATTGTTTTTAATTTTATTTTTCTTATTCTATTTTTTAACTTTTCCTCTTTCTTTTTTAAAGTTTTTTTTTAACTATTTTATCTTACCAATACATTTAAAATTTTCTTTTAAAATTTTCATTGTTACAGTCATATTTTATCTGTTCATTGTATTTAACCTTTTTTGTATACATGTAGGAGTTTTTTTCTAGATTTTATTTATTTATTTGACAGAAAGAGAGAGAACACAAGTAGGCAGAGAGACAGGCAGAGAGAGTGGGGGGAAGCAGGCTCCCCACTAAGCAGAGAGCCTGATGCAGGGCTTGACCCCAGGACCCTGAGATCATGACCTGGGCCAAAGGCAGAGGCTTAACCCACTGAGCCACACAGGTGCCCCTATAGTTCTTTTTTCTTTAAAATTTTGGATACAATTTCTTCTAATAAATCAAAATATACCCTAAATCCAGCACATGACTTTGTTCTAGTCTCCAACCTGATCACATTAATTCCCCTATTTTTTTTTCTTTTTCCAAGCAACTTGTCTTATTAATTCCTTTTCTAGAATCTTCTTCAATTTTCATCTTTACAGCCATATTCCATCCCTTGATTGTGTTTACCCTTATTTGTGTGTAAATATATATGTTTTTCTTTCTTTAAAATTCTGAAGGGTAGTTTCTTCTAAGAGACCAGAATACACCCCAAATCAAGTGGGTGGCTCTGATTATTCACCAGTCTAATAGGTTTGTTTGTTTGTTTGTTTGTTTATTTTATTTCATTGTCCCCTTTCCTACTCCCCCCAGTTTTGGGTCTCTTCTGATCTGCTTAACGTATATTCTTCTGGGGTCTTTGCCACCCTTTTAGTATTTTCTTCTCTCATTCATCTGTTCTTATCTGGATAAAATGACAAGGTGGAAAAATTCACCTCAAAAAAAAAAAAAAAACCCAAAACAAACAAACAAACAAACACCAAGAGGCAGTACCAAAGGCTAGGGACCTAATCAATATAGACATTGGTAATATGTCAGAACTAGAGTTCAGAATGACAATTATCAAGGAGCTAGTGGGGCTCGAAGAAGGCATATTAGAGAATCCCTTTCTGGATAAATAAAAGCCCTATTGGAGAAATAAAAGAACTAAAATCTAAACAAGTTGAAATAAAGAAAGTTATTAATGAGGTGCAATAAAAAAATGGAGGCTCTTACTGCTAGGATAAATGAGGCAGGAGAGAGAATTAGTGATACAAAAGACCAAGTGATGGAGAGTAAAGAAGCTGAGCAAAAGAGAGACAAACAACTAGTGGACCACGAGGGGAGAATTCAAGAGATAAGAGCACTAAATGAGAAAAATATGCAGCCAAGAATACTATATCCAGCTAGGCTATCACTGAAAATAGAAGGAAAGATAAAAAGCTTCCAGGACAAACAAAAATTAAAGAATTTGCAAACACCAAACCAGCCCTACAGGAAATATTGAAAGGGGTCTTCTAAGCAAAGAGAAACCCTAAATGTAATAGACCAGAAAGGAACAGAAACAATATACAGTAACAGTCACCTTACAGGCAATACAATTCATATCTTTCAATAGTTACCCTGAATGTAAATGGGCTAAATGCCCCAATCAAAAGACACAGGGTATCAGAGTGGATTAAAAAAAACCCCATCAATATGCTGTCTACAAGAAACTCATTTTAGACCCAAAGACACCTCCAGATTTAAAGTGAGGAGGTGGAAAACAATTTACCATGTTAATGGAGATCAAAAGAAAGCTGGGGTGGCAATCGTTATATCAGATAAATTAGATTTTAAGCAAAAGACCATAATAAGAGATGAGGAAGGACACCATATCATACTCAAAGGGTCTGTCTAACAAGAAGATCTAACAATTTTAAATATCTAGTCCCCTAATATGGGAGCAGCCAATTATATAAACCAACTAAGAACAAAATCAAAGAAACACATCCACAATGATACAGTAATAGTGGGGACTTTAACAGCACCCTCACTGAAATGGACAGATCATCCAAGCAAAAGATCAACAAGGAAATAAAGGTTTTAAATGACACACTGAACCAGATGGACATCACAGATATATTCAGAACATTCCATCCCAAAGCAACAGAATACACATTCTTCTCTAGTGCACAAGGAACATTCTCCAGAATAGATCACATCCTGGGTCATAAATCAGGTCTCAACTGGTATCAAAAGATTGCAATCATTCCTGCATATTTTCAGACCACAATGCTCTGAAGGTGGAACTCAATCACAAGAGGAAAGTTGGAAAGAATTCAAATACATGGAGGCTAAAGAGCATCCTACTAAATAAAGAATAAATGGGTCAACCAGGAAATTAAAGAAGAATTGAAAAAATTATGGAAACAAATGAAAATGAAAACACAACTGTTCAAAAATCCTTGTGACACAGCAAAGGCAGTCCTGAGAGGAAAGTATGTAGCAACACAAGCCTTTCTCAAGAAACAAGAAAGGTCCCAAGTACACAACTTAACCCTACACCTAAAGAAGCTGGAGAAAGAATGGCAAAGAAAGCCTAAACCGAGCAGGAGAAGAGAGAAATCATAAAGATCAGAGCAGAAATCAATGAAATAGAAAACAAAAGAAAAGCAGAACAAATTAATGAAACTAGGAGCTCGTTCTTTGAAAGAATTAATAAGATTGATAAACCCCTGTCCAGACTTATCAAAAAGAAAAGAGAACGGACCCAAATTAATAAAATCATGAATGAAAGAGAAGAGATGACAACTAATACCCAAGAAATAAAAATAATTATAAGAATATATTATGAGCAACTATACGCCAGCAAATCTGACAATCTGGAAGAAATGGATGCATTCCTAGAGACATATAAACTACCAAAACTGAACCAGGAAGAAATAGAAAACCTGAACAGACCCATAAGCAGTAAGGAGTTTGAGGCAGTCATCAAAAATCTCCCAAAAAACAAGAGTCCAGGGCCAGATGGCTTCCCAGGGGAATTCTACCGAACATTTAAAGAAGAATTAGTAGCTATTCTCCTGAAACTGTTCCAAAAAATAGAAATGGAAGGAAAACTTCCAAACTCATTTTAGGAGGCCAGCATCACCTTGATCCCAAAACCAGACAAGGATCCCATCAAAAAAGAGAATTACAGACCAATATCTTTGATGAACACAGATGCGAAAATTCTCACCAAAATACTGGCCAATAGGATCCAACAGTACATTAAAAGAATTATTCACCACGACCAAGTGGGATTTATTCCAGGGCTGCAAGGTTGGTTCAACATCTGCAAATCAATCAATGTGATATACTACATTAATAAAAGAAAGAACAAGAACCATATGTTACTCCCAATAGCGCCTGAAAAAGCATTTGGCAAAGTACAGCATCCTTTCTTGATCAAAACCCTTCAGAGTGTAGGATACAGAGTATATACCTCAATATCATCAAAGCCATCTATGAAAAACCCATAGCGAATATCATTCTCAATGGGGAAAAACCAAGAGCTTTTCCCCTAAGGTCAGGTACATGGCAGGGATGTCCACAATCACCACTGCTATTCAACATAGTACTAGAAGTCCTAGCCTCAGCAATTAGACAACAAAAAGAAATAAGAGACCTCTGAATCTGCAAGGAAGAAGTCAAACTCTCACTCTTTGCAGATGATATGATACTTTATGTTGAAAACTCAAAAGACCATTCCAAAACTGCTAGAATTCATACAGGAATTCAGTAAAGTGTCAGGATATAAAATCAATGCACAGAAATCAGTTGCTTCTATACACCAACAGCAAGACAGAAGAAAGAGAAATAAAGGAGTCAATCCCATTTACAATTGCACCCAAAACCATAAGATACCTAGGAATAAATCTAACCAAAGAGGCAAAGACTCTGTACTCAGAAAACTATAAAGTACTCATGCAAGAAATTAAGGAAGACACAAAGAAATGGAAAAACGTTCCATGCTCATTGAATGAAAGAACAAATATTGTGAAAATGTCTATGCTACCTAAAGCAATCTACATATTTAATGCAATTCCTATCAAATACCATCCATTTTTTGTCAAAGAAATGGAACAAATAATCCTAAAATTTATATGGAACCAGAAAAGACCCCAAATAGCCAGAGGAATGTTGAAAAAGAAAGCCAAGGTTGGTGCCATCACAACTCTAGACTTCAAGCTCTATTACAAAGCTGTAATCATCAAGACAGTATGGTACTGGCTCAAAAACAGACACATAGATCAATGGAACAGAATACAGAGCCCAGAAAATGACCCTCAACTCTGTGGTCAACTAATCTTCGACAAAGCAGGAAAGAATGTCCAATGGAAAAAACAGTCTCCTCAACAAATGGTGTTGGGAAAATTGGACAGCCACATTCAGAAGAATGAAACTGAACCATTTCTTACACTACACACAAAAATAGACTCAAGATGGATGAAAGACCTCAATGTGCGACAGGAATCCAAAAAAATCCTTGAGGAACACAGGCAGGAACCTGTTTGACCTCAGCCACAACAACTTCTTCCTAGAAACATTGACAAAGGCAAGGGAAGTAAGGGCAAAAAATGAATTATTGGGACTTTATCAAGATCAAAAACTTTTGCACAGAAAAGGAAACAGTCAACAAAACCAAAAGACAAATGACAGAATGGGAGAAGATATTTGCAAATGATATATCAGATAAAGGACTAGTATCCAAAATCTATAAAGAACTTATCAAACTCAACACCCCAAAATAAATAATTCCTATCAAGAAATGGGCAGAAGGCATGAACAGACATTTCTGCAAAGAAGACATCCAGATGGCCAACAGACACATGAAAAAGTGCTCCACATCATTCGGCATCAGGGAAATACAAATCAAAACCACAATGAGATACTACCTCACACCAGTTAGAATGGCTAAAATTAACAAGTCAGGAAATGACAGATGTTGGCAAGGATGTGGAGAAAGGGGAACCCTCCTACACTGTTAGTGGAAATGCAAGCTGGTGCAGCCACCCTGGAAAACAGCATGGAGGTTCCTCAAAAAGTTGAAAATAGAGCTACCCTATGACCCAGCAATTGCACTACTGGGTATTTACCCTAAAGATACAAATGTAGTGATGCAAGGTGGGGGGTGTGGGCGTGCACCTGAATGTTTATAGCAGTAATGTCTACAATAGCCAAACTATGGAAAGAACCTAGATGTCCATCAATAGAAGAGTGGATCAAGAAGATATCACACACACACACACACACAGGAATACAATGCAGCCATCAAAAGAAATGAAATCTTGCCATTTGCAACAATGTGGATGGCACTAGAGGGTATATTATGCTAAACAAAATAAGTCAATCAGAGAAAGACAACTATCGTATCATCTCTCTGATACGAGAGGAATTTGAGAGGCGGTGGGGGGAGTCGTGGCTGGTAGGGAAGGAAAAAATGAAACAAGATGGGCTCAGGAGGGAAACAAACCAGAGACTCCTAATTTCAGGAAACAAACTGAGGGTTTCTGGGGAGTGGGGGGTAGGGATAGTGTGGTTGGGTTATAGACATTGGGGAGGGTATATGCTACACTGAGTGCTGTGAAATATATAACCCTGATGATTCACAGACCTGTACCCTGGAGCAAATAATACATTATATGTTAACTTTAAAAAGTTAAATAGAAAAGAATATCTTGTGAATATCATCTTTAATCAATATTTAGTGGTTCTTCTTATAGAATTCTTATGACTTTTTTCCTAAACTACCTCTATGGTCTTATGATATTTTTACACATTACAAGATTTTGTGTGTGTGTGTGTGTGTGTGTGTGTGTGTGTGTGTGTTCATAGGCACACATGCTTGTATGAACAGGTCTTATCTTTAATAATAGAAAATAGCATATTAAAGATATTATATAAATATGTAACTAACTCAGAGGTAAAAATCTAGCCTGTTAGTTTTTTTACTTCTCTGAGAAATGTATTTTGTATATAGAGCATTTCAGAGTCACTTGTTTAATTCACAGCAGTCAAACTATTAAATCTTTTCTCTTTGCATTAAAAAAAATTACTAAATGTTAATATTTAACCAGGCCAGGGCAGAAATAGCATAATTCTTAATTACACTCCAATGACAATTACATCTCACTGAGTTTTAAAATCTTGGCACATTTTTCCTGGCAATTCTCATTTCTTAAAATATAAAATATATTTTAAAATAAAAAATATAAGTATTTATTATGCTTCATGTCTTTTCCATGAATATAGCTCTCTGGAAAATAGTACATCTCAAAGCCACTCACTGTTTATTATGATGAATGGATGTAGATATGACAAACAGTACTAAAGTACACATTTTATTTTTCTTTTTGATTGCTTTTACAGTAAGTTCCACAATGTAGGTAGCCCAAATTAAGCATGTTTGCTAAATTTTAAAATGTCTTCTTGCCAATGATTATATGAATGACTATACTTGAACTGGTCTCAATAAACAATTCTTTTGGTGGGCCTTTATGTCTCAATGCAAAGAATGCACAGCAAAATCAATAAGACTCATGAAGTGCACTCAGAATTCCAATAGTGACACTAATATTCATTATTTCAGGACTTCACAGAATTTTATAAATTTCTTAGTGAAATTAAAATGCACTCCTGTACAGATGGCTTAACAAAATAGAGATGGGAGGAATTATCATTTATAAATGAAATGTATTACTAAGAAAATCAATTTTGTGCTATGATAAAGACTTGACCTTCCAGTGCCATTACACAAAGTCATACAGCATGAAACTCTGTGTCAGGAGAAGCCAGCATTCTCCTACAGTATTTCTGTTTGTAACATAAGGGAGCCTCATACCAGCTGCATGCAGTATTACTTCATGAGTATCTAACTGTATTTAAATCATTTATATATTACATTTTACAAATGTGATAAGGAAATGTGTTCTTTTGCATTCACAGTTAAGAGTCGGAACAGATGGTGAAAGACTCACTTTAAACTAATATGGGCATTAAAATAACTGATATTGCATGCATTCCTTGATGTAACAGAAGTTTAGTTCACTATAAAATGGGCTTGTAACTTTCTGGAATATATTAAACATAATGTGTCTTTAGCAATAGTTTTTCTACATGAGGAAATTCGCTGTTAGAATTTACTCATAAGAATTTTTCAAACTTAAAAAAATGAAGTCATTCATTCAACAAATATTTGTTATTTCAGACAATGTGCTTAGTATCAAGTTGCTTATAAAGATGAATGAGACATGGCCCTTCCTTAAAGATAAGATCACAATTTGGTAGAGAGAATGAGACCATAAAAACTAGTAACATATGGAACATTTGGAGCACCTCTATTTGCAGTGACTGGGTTTGCGGTATTTTCATAGACTCCAGGATCTAAGTCTGCAGTTTGGTATTTGCAACAAGTTGGCAATATAGTTTAGGTCTGGAGTCCAGCTGAGAAACTCTGCCCTTTTTTGTAGGCATAGACAACTGAGAATACACTAACTTATTACTCATACATTCACCATATATTTTCCATTAAAATAGCTTTAAAGTCAGAGAATTTAAAAAAATACAAAAGTGAGCAATCATTTGAAAAAATAAGAACACCTTTTCATATAATGAAATTCTACCTTAGTCTGATTATTTTGCTTGAGATCTTATCTCATATATTGTCTTGTCAGGAGTAGATAATTTCTGTCATATTTTTGAAATATTTTGTACAAGGTCCAAGTTCTATTCAATTTTCTATAATTCCTGGCATTCATCTGGAATTTCCCTTGCCTCCAGGTTTTTCCAAATGCTATTGCCTTCACCAAGGACACATGATCTTTAATTTCATTTTTGGTCTTTCTCTTTGTAAGCTCCTATTCATCCATTGGGACCTGACTTAAAGATCAGGTTTTAGGAGTATCTTCTCTGACCTATAAATTAAGTTAGATTCACCTTGAATATCTTCATTTATAACTTAGTTTCCCTTAAGAACATTAATCTTGCTTTGTTTTAATTTCTTGCTTAGTATTCATCATGTACAGCAAGAATACAAACAATCATTAGGTGCTTAATGAATATAGTAAAAAAAAAAAAAACAACCTATCATACACTTTCCCTCTGTGTTAAGTAAAATACTCCCTTCCTTCACTAATTTTTTTCTGTAGCAGTGTCTACTGGGAATAAGATCTTCAGACATGGATAGGTAGAAAAGATTGCAAATTTTAAGTTTTAAAATGCATACTAAAAAATGTTTTATTTAAATCAATACATTAGAATCTTTCTTGTGATTCACTAGCTATATCCAGTTCTTTATGCTATTTCAGAAATGTTGCTGTTACTTAAGAAAGCAGCACCACAGAGTTAATGAGTCTTTAATTTAGCCAGCCTTCTCTCCGGGCACTTTTTAAGTTTGTTCATCATCTTGTTTCTTCACAGGTGTTGCCATACTGTAAGACAGTATGACTTGGGAAGCAGCTTTACATAATTTTTTCCTTGATACATCATTGACAATTTCAAGCAAAGTTTACTAGGTGATTTGGAGAATATGGGACGGTTTAACCACATAGAATATCATTCAGGGCTGCTGCTCAGTCTTCTGCTAATCTAATGAAACTCTCTAAAGTTATAGGAAAATTGTTTACTTAAAACATTAAAGAATCATTTTGCAGTATTTAAGTAAGAAAGAATAAGCACTGGGAATAGAGAAAATTGCATCTGTACTTCTTAAAATGATTTTATATTGAAATTACTGAATATGGAAGTCATGATCATTCAAACATGTGCACCTGCTTAAATTTGATTGTAACATCAGTGTTTCAAATAACCATCTATACTCTCAATATATACCTAATTCATCTGCACTAAAATTTTATTTTGATGATTGTATATTCAAATTTTTGCAGATGTTCTTGGAGAAAATGTTTATGAAAATAAGCTCCTTTAGATATGATCCTTCAAAATTTACAAGAGCAAAATAACCCTAACCATCTAAATATGTTCAGCTTTTTTCAAATAAGTACTCACTTGTTTATTCAGTTCAATTCTCTTAAAAATATATCTATAAAAATATTAAACCTAAACTAAAATTCACATAAACATTATTTCTAAGTTATCTAAAGAAAATAAATTAAACATTTATTAAATACTAATATCATTTCACTTACATTTGGCAAACAAATTTATGACTTTGATGTAAGATTCAGCTTACTACTCAGATATCAATAATACATTTTATTTACATAAGACATTATACTATATAAAATGCCTTGATATTCACAATATTTCATTGGATCATCTAGCAACTCTGATAGGCAGTAGAATTACCATTAAATCTATATTACAGGTGAGAAATTGAGGCTAAAAGCAGTTAGGTAATTTACCATAAGTCAAATAGGTAGTAAATGATGGACATGAGGATTATTAACTCTGGGTTTTCTATATTAATGTCTGGTGCTCTTTCTACTGAAAAATACTTTCATTTCTACATGATGCTAAATATTTAGAAATTCATATAATTTCTGTTGATTTATATAAGTTTCCAAGTTGTATAACTTTCACTGATCTTCATATATTCATATGAATTAGCTATATAGCATATAATACATCAATATTTTTCATATATTTTATTTACATTTAAAAAAACCACAAGGCTTTGTTATGCCTAGGGCTTTTCAAGCTGATATAGAAGCATAGTAATACTTCCTAAATTCATTCATACAGCTATTTGATGATGATGATATTTCCCATCATTTTTTGAAGTCCCATGTGACCTAGCTGTGGTAACTCCTATTTTCTAGTTATACCATGGCATGTTTCAAATGTATATGCAGAGTTAAAAATTATTTCCTTAACTCAAAATTCATATACTTGGGAAGGAGCAAGATGGCAGAGGAGTAGGAGACCTAAATATCATTGGGTCCCAGGAGTTCAGATAGATAGTTATCAAACAATTCCAAACACCTACAAACTCAACAGGAGATAGAAGAGAAGAAGAGCAGCAATTCTAGGAACAGAAAAGCGACCACTTTCTGGAGGGTAGGATACTCACAGAAGTGAATCCGAGGCGATATACAGGAAGAGAGAACATGGGAGGAGGGGTCAGCTGCCAGCAAGCAGTAGAGCAGCAGAGCACAAAATCAGAATTCTTAGAAGTCTGCTCAACTGAAGAACATCATTTCAGAGGTTAAGCTGGAGGGTGGAGCCCTTGCTGGGACAGGGTGGTCTCAGGACTCACAGGATCACAAAAAGAATAGGGGTATCTGAGTGTGGCAGAGCTCCCAGGTATCAGATTGGGGAAGCTGGCTACAAAGACAGAGCCAAGGATGGGGCTCTTAGCTTGTGGTTACCTTAAACCATGATCCAAGGCACAGTTGGGCCACTGCTCTTCTAGAAAGACCCCACAAGTGGCAGATCTGGTGAGACCCCCTACTTCCTCCTCCAGGAGGAGTGGCACAAGAGTGCACAGCAGGAATCTATTGGGTTTTGAGACTCCAAATGGGGCCCTGTGCCAGAGATAGAAATGCTCGGTCACAGACCAGGTGAGCATGGAGTGCAGCCAGAGACCAGGAGACGGGAAGGATTGACAGCTTTTCTTTGAGAGCACACTGAGGAGTGAGGCCCTGAGCTCTCAGCAACTCTGGGCTGGAGATTAGGAGGCTGCCATTTTCATTTCTGTCCTTCAAAGCTCTACAGAAAGTGGTCCTTCAAAGCTCTACAGAAAGTGTTCAGCGAACAAAATCTCCAGAGAGCAAACCTGAGCAGATTACTTAGCCTGGCCCCTGACAAGGGCGGTGCAATTCCACCTTGGGCAAAGACATTTGAGAATCACTGCACCTCTCCCAGAAGATAAGCAAGAACATCCAGCCGAGACCACATTCACCAATCAATGAGAATTACAGAACTCCAAAACTAAGGGAATACAGCACATAGAATTCATGTCTTTTTCCCTAAGATTCTTTAGTCTTCCAAAGTTAAAGTTTTTAATTTTTTTCTTCCTCTATTTTTTAAATGATTTCCTCTTTGCTATTTTAGCCTTTGTAAACTATATTATCTTATCACTACCTTTTTAAAAAATATTTAATTTTCATTGTTATACTCATATTCTATCCCTTCCTTGTATTTAACCTTATTTTCTGTATACATATAGGTCTTTCTTACTTTAAAATTTGGGGACACAGTTTCTTCTAACAGATCAAAATATACTCTAAATCTAGTGCATGGCTTTGTTCTAGTTGCCAGCCTTATCACATTTGCTCCTTTTTTTCTCTTTTTTTCAACAAATTTCCTATCTTATCAACTCCTTTTTTAGAATCTTTTTAAATGTTCATCTTTACACCCATATTCCATCCCTTCATCGTCCTTACCCTTATTTTTGCGTATATATATATATGTGTGTGTGTGTGTGTGTGTGTGCGCGTATATATATATATATAAAGATTTTCTCTCTAAAATTTTGGGAGGCAGTTTCTTCTAACAGACCAAAATACACTCAAAATCAAATGTGTGGCTCTGTCTTATTCTTTATATATATATATATATATACACATATATAATTTTAATTAATATACTGAAAGTATCATTTATTATATATAACATTTTAATTAATATACTGAGATTATTATTTATTAAATATTAATCTTATTTAATTAAATCAAAATAATTTAATATTCAAATCATTATTTATACCATATATTCATGACTAATTGAATAATTAAATAATTAAATATTTATTAAAGCATTAAAATAGTAAATACTTTATATGTAATATATAATATATTTTATTTTATTTTTATTAAATATTCCTTAATTATTAAGTAATTCAATTGATTAATTAAATATTATATATAATATTTAATTATATGCATGTGTGTGTATATATAATTATATATATAATTTTTTTCTTCCTTTGTTCCACCCCCCTACCCTCCCCCCAGTCTCAGGCCTCCTCTGATTTAGTTACTGTATACTTTTCTGGGGGCATTTCTCATTCTGGGGGCATTGTTCTCTCATTCATCTATTCTTACCTGGATAAAATGATAAGGCGGAAAATCTCACCTCAAAAAAAAAAAAGAACAAGAGGCAGTACTGACAGCTAGGGACATAATCAACATGGACATTGGTAATATGTCAGAACTAGAGCTCAGAATGACAATTATCAAGGTGCTAGCTGGGCTTGAAAAAGACATGGAAGATATTAGAGAATCCCCTTCTGGAGAAATAGAAGTCCTTTCTGGAGAAATAAAAGAACTAAAATCTAACCAAGTTGAAAGAAAAAAAAAGCTATTAATAAGGTGCAATCAAAAATGGAGGCTCTTACTGCTAGGATATATGAGGCAGAAAAGAGAATTAGTGATATAGAAGACCAAATGATAGAGAATAAAGAAGCTGAGCAAAAGAGAGACACATAACTACTGGACCATGAGGGGAGAATTCATCAGATAAGTCATACTATAAGACAAAATAATATTAGAATAATTGGTATCCCAGAAGAAGAAAGGGAAAGAGGGAAAGCAGGTATATAGGAGTAAATTATAGCAGAGAATTTCCATAATTTGGCAAAGGGAAAAAACATCATAATCCAAAGACACATAGAAGACCCCCTCAAAATCAATAAAAATAAGTCCACATCATGTCAAAATTTGCAAGTCTCAGTGACAAAGAGAAAATCCTGAAAGCACCTTGGGATGAGAGGTCTATAGCATATAATGGTAGAAATATTAGATTGGTAACACACCTATCCACAGAGACCTGGAAGGCCAGAAAGGACTGGCATGCTATATTCAGAGCACTAAATGAGAAAAATATGCAGCCAAGAATATTATATTCAGCTAGGCTATCACTGAAAATAGAAGGAAAGATAAAAAGCTTCCAGGACAAACAAAAATTAAAGAATTTGCAAACACCAAACCAGCCCTACAGGAAATATTGAAAGGGGTCCTCTAAGCAAAGAGAAACCCTAAATGTAATAGACCAGAAAGGAACAGAAACAATATACAGTAACAGTCACCTTACAGGCAATACAATTCATATCTTTCAATAGTTACCCTGAATGTAAATGGGCTAAATGCCCCAATCAAAAGACACAGAGTGGATTAAAAAAAAACCCATCAATATGCTGTCTACAAGAAACTCATTTTAGACCCAAAGACACCTCCAGATTTAAAGTGAGGAGGTGGAAAACAATTTACCATGTTAATGGAGATCAAAAGAAAGCTGGGGTGGCAATCGTTATATCAGATAAATTAGATTTTAAGCCAAAGACCATAATAAGAGATGAGGAAGGACACCATATCATACTCAAAGGGTCTGTCTAACAAGAAGATCTAACAATTTTAAATATCTAGTCCCCTAATATGGGAGCAGCCAATTATATAAACCAACTAAGAACAAAATCAAAGAAACACATTCACAATGATACAGTAATAGTGGGGACTTTAACAGCACCCTCACTGAAATGGACAGATCATCCAAGCAAAAGATCAACAAGGAAATAAAGGTTTTAAATGACACACTGAACCAGATGGACATCACAGATATATTCAGAACATTCCATCCCAAAGCAACAGAATACACATTCTTCTCTAGAGCACATGGAACATTCTCCAGAATAGATCACATCTTGGGTCACAAATCAGGTCTCAATCGGTACCAAAAGATTGCGATCATTCCTGCATATTTTCAGACCACAATGCTCTGAAGGTGGAACTCAATCACAAGAGGAAAGTTGGAAAGAATTCAAATACATGGAGGCTAAAGAGCATCCTACTAAATAAAGAATAAATGGGTCAACCAGGAAATTAAAGAAGAATTGAAAAAATTATGGAAACAAATGAAAATGAAAACACAACTGTTCAAAAATCTTTGTGACACAGCAAAGGCAGTCCTGAGAGGAAAGTATGTAGCAATACAAGCCTTTCTCAAGAAACAAGAAAGGTCCCAAGTACACAACTTAACCCTACACCTAAAGAAGCTGGAGAAAGAATGGCAAAGAAAGCCTAAACCGAGCAGGAGAAGAGAAATCATAAAGATCAGAGCAGAAATCAATGAAATAGAAAACAAAAGAAAAGCAGAACAAATTAATGAAACTAGGAGCTCGTTCTTTGAAAGAATTAATAAGATTGATAAACCCCTGTCCAGACTTATCAAAAAGAAAAGAGAAAGGATCCAAATTAATAAAATCATGAATGAAAGAGAAGAGATGACAATTAATACCCAAGAAATACAAACAACTAAGAACATATTATGAGCAACCATATGCCAGCAAATCTGACAATCTGGAATGAATGGATGCATTTCTGGAGACATATGAACTACCAAAACTGAACCAGGAAGAAATAGAAAACCTGAACAGACCCATAACCAGTAAGGAGATTGAAGCAGTCATGAAAAATCTACACACTTAATGCAATCCCTATCAAAATACCATCCATTTTTTGTCAAAGAAATGGAACAAATAATCCTAAAATTTATATGGAACCAGAAAAGACCCCAAATAGCCAGAGGAATGTTGAAAAAGAAAGCCAAGGTTGGTGCCATCACAACTCTAGACTTCAAGCTCTATTACAAAGTTGTAATCATCAAGACAGTATGGTACTGGCACAAAAACAGACACATAGATCAATGGAACAGAATACAGAGCCCAGAAAATGACCCTCAACTCTGTGGTCAACTAATCTTTGACAAAGCAGGAAAGAATGTCCAATGGAAAAAACAGTCTCCTCAACAAATGGTGTTGGGAAAATTGGACAGCCACATTCAGAAGAATGAAACTGAACCATCTCCTTACACTACACAGAAAAATAGACTCAAGATGGATGAAAGACCTCAATGTGCGACAGGAATCCAAAAAAATCCTTGAGGAACACAGGCAGTGTTTGACCTCAGCCACAACCACTTCCTCATAGAAACATCGACAAAGGCAAGGGAAGTAAGGGCAAAACGAACTATTGGGACTTCATCAAATCAAAAGCTTTTGCACAGAAAAGGAAACAGTCAACAAAACCAAAAGACAACTGACAGAATGGGAGAAGATATTTGCAAATGACATATCAGATAAAGAGCTAGTACCTAAAATCTATAAAGAACTTATGAAACTCAATGCCCAAAGAGCAAATAAGCCAATCAAGAAATGGGTAGAAGACATGAACAGACATTTCTGCAAAAAAGACATCCAGATGGCCAACAGACACATGAAAAAGTGCTCCACATCATTCGGCATCAGGGAAATACAAATCAAAACCACAATGAGATATCATCTCACATCAATCAGAATGGATAAATTAATAAGTCAGAGAATGACAGATGCTGGCGAGGATGTGGAGAAAGAGTAACCCTCCTACATTGTTGGTGGGAATGCAAGCTGGTGCAACCACTCTGGAAAACAGCATGGAGGATCCTCAAAAAGTTGAAAATAAAGCTACCGTATGGCCCAGCAATTGCACTACTGGGTATTTACCCTAAAGATACAAATGTAGTGATCCGAAGGGGCATGTGTACCTGAATGTTTATAGCAGCAATGTCCACAATAGCCAAACAATGGAAAGAACCTAGATGTCCAACAACAGATGAATGGATAAAGAAGAAGTGATGTATATAACATGGAATACTATGTAGCCATCATAAGAAATGAAATCTTGCCATTTATGACAATGTGGATGGAACTAGAGGGTATTATGCTTAGTGAAATAAGTCAATCAGAGAAAGACAATTATCATATGATCTCTCTGATATGAGGAAGCTGAGAGGCAGCGTGGGGTGTTTGGGGTGTAGGAAAGGAATAAATGAAACAAGATGGGATTGGGTTGGAGACAAACCATAAGAGACTCCTAATCTCACAAAACAAACTGAGGGTTTCTGGGGGAAGGGGGGAAGGGAGAGGGTGGTTGGGTTATGGACATTGGGGAGGGTATGTGCTATGGTGAGTGCTGTGAAGTGTAAACCTTGTGATTCCCAGACCTGTACCCCTGGGGTTAATGATACATTATATGTTAATAAAAATAAAAAGAAATTTAAAAATGTAAGTTGTATTATATCAATCCCCTGTTCAAAACCCTATGGTTGCTACCCACTTCACTTCAAACAAAAGTCCAAGTCTTTTGAATCACCTGCAATGTGTTACACAAACATCGCTTGTTATTTCTCCTAAGACTTTTCTCCTTCCTCAGTTCTGCAACACAGGTTTCCTTGATGTTTCACAGACAGATGAGACACATTCCCATCTTAGTGGCTTTACCCCAGTTTTTCTCTGTCCAGTATACTTTTCCTCCAGACATTCATTTTATTAACCACTTCACATGCCTCCAGTCTTTGCTCAAATCTTACTCTCTCAATAAATAACATTTTTAATACCATGACTTATCCCCAATTCTCCATCTTCCCTTTAGACCCTCCTAATCTTTTTTAGTTTCTTCTGATATCCTTGTCTCCATAACATATACCATCTTACATACTTTCTAATTTAATTTTTTATTTTATCATTCATTGTCTCTCTCTTTTTTCTCCTCTGTGGGCAGGGGATTTGTTTAGTTTTTTTCCTTGATGCATCCAGTGCCAAGAGCACATGGTATCTTCCAAAAATATATCTACTGAAATATTATATACCTGATGCATTTCAGTAATAGTACTATACATTTTAAGTATATATAATATCAGTTAATCATGTAGTAGGCAGTTTCTGAGATGGGGTCCCATGATAGCTGTTTCCTGATATTCACACCCTTGTGTAATCCCTCTCCTTGAGTAGGCTGGACCTAGAGATTTGTTCCTAATGAAAAGAATAAGGTCAAAGTGGTAGGCTGTCTCTTCTATGATTAAGATTGTGTCTTTAGCCCTGCTAGCATTCTCTATCTTGTTGCCATGCACTCTTTTCTCCTGCTATTTTTTCCTCTGATAAATTAAGCTGCCATGTTATGTTATGCTCTTTAGAGAGGCACGCATGGCAAGCAACTGAAGGAGTCCCCTGGCCAACAATCAGCTACTGTGTCCTTAGAACAGCCAGAAAGGAACTGAATCCTGCCAATAGCCATGTGAATGAGCTAAGAAGCTATTTTTCCTAGCTGAGACTTGGGGTGACTGCAAACTTATGAGAACTCAAGAACCTATCCAAGCAGCATCCACGACCCACAGAACCTGAGATCATAAATGTTGCTGATCTGAACCACTAATCTTTTGTTATGCAGGAGTTGATTACTAAAATCTCAACACAAAACAGTGTGTACAAATAATAAACAACTTCTATGGGAAGTGTGAAAACAAGAGTGGTTAGTTTCTCCAGCATAAAGTTTACATCTCATAAAGACAAAACTGGGCTTTTAACCCACACAATATAACAGCAGCTCACATTTACCATCTTATGTTGTGTTTTTCTGCTAATCAGTCCTAAATAGAAATCTTAAGTTAAGCATATGATTTTAGTTTTTAGTGTTACATTAATTTTGTTATACTTGCCCACATGTATAAAATATACAAAACATAAAATACAACTTAAAATGTAAGTACTAAGTTATATTACTCCCCTTTTCATAGCCTTTTAAAAATTCTAATGATGTTTTCCATTACTGACAAAATGCTTAAGATACATAACCATTTGACATGAAGCATGCCCCACCACTTCCTCCTTTGAAATTAAGTTATCTGTTTATATCTGCCATTCAGATCAGTTAATCAACTTTTTAAAAAGATTTTATTTATTTATTTGACAGAGATCACAAGTAGGCAGAGAAGCAGGTGGGGGGGGCGCGGGAAGCAGGCTCCCTGCTGAGCAGAGAGCCTAATGCAGGGCTTGATCCCAGGACCCTGAGACTATGACCTGAGCTGAAAGCAGAGGCTTAACCCACTGAGCCACCCAGGCGCCCCAGTTAATCAACTTTTAATGTTCCTTTATCATATAACAATTGTTTTTAAAAGGAAAAAGACTTTGGGAAAGACTCCTGGGTTGTGTAATAAGAATAACACTATTTATATTATCCCCTATCCCAAAAGCATATTTGTGTTCTAAGACAGAAAATGCACTGATTTTTCAATTAAAGTATGGTTTCTGGAAATACCACTAGATTTGGAAGAGGAGGTGGTGTACTTCTTTCATCTCTGAACTCTGAGAAGTTGGCAGAGCCAAAGTCTTTGTGGATCTCTATTTCCTTATCTAATCAACAGGTCTTTGGTTTTCATAATTTCTGGAGTCCTTTCTAATACCAGTCCTATGATTTATGAAAACATGAAACTAGAACTAACATTTCTGTAGGTTGTGAAATTCCAGAGCACATGGATTAATTCTCAATGCTTTTTCTGATACTTAACATCTAAATCATTTAAAATAAAGTTTTTTGCTTTATTTTGCCCTTTCTTACTAATTGAATTCCAAATGTATTTCTCCAAAAAGTTTATATATATGTGTATATATATATATATATTTTTTTTTTAAGATTTTATTTATTTATTTGTCAGAGGGAGAGAGTGTGTGTGTGCACAAGCAGAGGGAGTGGCAGGCAGAGAGAGAAGCAGGCTACCCACTGAGCAAGGAACTGGATGAGGGACTTGATCCCAGAACCCCAGGATCAAGATGAGCCAAAGGCAGATATTCAACCAACTGAGCCACCGAGGCATCCCTATATTATATTTATATTTATATTTATATTTATATTTATATTATTCTTAACTTTCAGGGAAAGAAAAAATTTTAAATGATGATGGATTTCTCGCCAAGAACTAAAGATAGACAGAAGATAATGGAACAGTATCTTTAAAATACTGAAAGAAAAGAACCATTCATACCAGAATTCTATACCCAACAAAAATATCTTTCAAAAATAAAGGAAAAATAAAAACATTCTCAGATGAAGGAAAACCAAAAGTATTTATTTCCAGTTGACCTAACTTAAAAGAGATTCTAAGGAAGTTCCTCATGCTAAAGGGAAATAATACCAGAGGGAAATTTGAATCTTTAGGAATGAAGACGGAGCAACAGAAGTGATAAACATCTGAATAGACATGAAAACGATTTTTCTACTTTTAGGTTCTTTAAAATATGCATAATTGGTAAAGGACAAAACTTATCTGGTTTATTCATTGTATGTACATTTAATATATGTGACTACTATAAATCAGAGTCAATGGGGAGGTTTAGTGATCTATCTTCATGTAGGTCTTCTATATTTTATTCAGAAAGTAAATTGTTAACTCTGAGTAAACTCAGATAATTTAGGCATGTATATTGGAATCCCTAGAGGAAATGCTGAAAAAAACTACAAAGGTTTAGAGGTAGATGGTCAATAAATTAATTACAATACTATGTTAGGTATATTCAAATAAAATAAAGAAAAAAGCAAATAGAGGAACAAAATCAGAACACACATGGTACAAAATAGAGTGTTTGAAATAATGGACCATAAAGCCTAGGCCCTAAAGGTAAGTGAGAAAATTTTGGAGGAGATAGAATGAGTCAGAATGATTGCCTCAGTGCAGATAAGTGAGCACTTAATATGAAGTAGAAGACAGCAGCTAAGTTGAATAGATGGCAAATTATGGTGAGCAAACAGGATACAACCTTTTATTTATAATAGTCATATGTATCATAATTTATCAACTATTGTTTGAAAATGCTATGAACTATAGCAGTGGTTTTTCTAGATGCTATTCAGTAATTTAACTTAATGTGGTATTTATAATGATGACTTTTAATGTTAGCCAACATTTTTTTAATATAATATTTTACAGTAAAGCATATTGGTATATACTAAATTCTTTAAAGTGCTAACAGGTTTTCTTGGTATTTCACCTGTATTTAGCAGAAATTCTTTCAAGACACACTTTACTTCCTGGTAAAGTTAGTTTAATGTTCTGATTTTTTTCTTTTTTTTTTTTCTTATATTCTCAGTAGGGTAACTAATTGTAGGACTGGGATGGAATAAAGTGATGGCCTCGGGAGCTTCTGCTTTTATACTTTTGCTCCCTTCTATAAGTCTTCCTTCAGCAATTATAGGCCTCTTGAACTATGACTACTGATACTCTGGTTTCCTAGAAACTGGATTATCAGAACTATGAAGAGCTTAACTTTGTTTATATAGAACTTTTAGTACATTAGCTAAAGGCAACTGCCTAAGGAAGCATACAGTCTTTCCCAACTACCTTCATGTGTGGCCAGATGCCTTTCCACCTTTTACTTCTGGATTCAAGGTTGTTTCTAAGACCAGACATTGTACAAGCCTCATCTTCAGCTAAGTATGGCATTAAACTTAATTAAAAGCTTATAGTCATTAATGAAATCTTGCATTAAAAAATGAAGCTCTAATTTCTCTTCATCCATCATTATATATACTATTTCATATTTTATTATATATATATATATATATATATATATATAGCCAAAATCTGATGGTGACCACATTTTTTTTTCCCTAGGTTAAAAGTTCTAAGTGTTCCATTATAGTAATTTTAATATGCTCTATTCTGGAGGACATGGACCTTGTAACAAATAATTTTAGTACAAATGTTAAGATTTTTACAATTTCAAGTTCTTTATTAGAAGTAATTTTGAGGGTGCCAGGGTGGCTCAGTCATTAAGTGTCTGCTTTTGGCTCAGGTCATGGTCCCAGAGCCCTGGGATCGAACCCCCCATTGGGCTGCCTGCTCAGCAGGGAGTCTGCTTCTCCCTCTCCCTCTACCACTTCCCTTGCTCGGGCTTGCACTCTCTCTCAAATAAATAAAACTAAAATAAATAGGAATGGAAGCCAGTCTCAAAGAAATCTGAGATGACACCTAGATAAGAGGCAGAGACAAACTATGAATAAACTAATATTGTGATCTGAATACTCACTGCTCCTTAACTTACTATCAGGAATGAGGCAAAGGTTTAGGACTAGAAGAATGCTGGACCCTTCATTTAACACCAGTGTCTTGAGGCACCTGGGTGGCTCAGTGGGTTGAGCCTCTGCCTTCGGCTCGGGTCATGATCTCAAGGTCCTGGGATCGAGCCCCGCATCGGGCTCTCTGCTCAGCAGGGAACCTGCTTCCTCCTCTCTGCCTGCCTCTCTGCCTACTTGTGATCTCTCTCTGTGTCAAATAAAAAAATCTTAAAAAAAAAATAAAAATAACACCAGTGTCTTAAAAAAAGTTTCTTTCCCAGATCAAGCTAAAAAGGCTGCAGCTGTGATGAACTTGGGTCAGAAAATTAAACTTTTAAGACTTAAAGTTCCACCTGCAAACAAGCTTCCCTCATTAGGGAATAGGTCACATACACTAAGAAATATCCATATAATAAAATGCTACATATTTCTTACAAAACAAGTATTGCTTTTGATGTATCTTTACAGACAGATCTCTGGTAGTATAAAATGACTGATGTAGATTTTTGAACATTCCTTATACTTTATATATTTATTTATTTATTGCAAAAGCATGTTTGCACACATCTAAAAAATCTGCAAAAAGAGAAAAAAAAAACCTCAAGATTTCAGATACAGAGCCTTTGCTCATATTACATCTAAGAAAAAATCTTGAGTCTATAATAAGAAAGGGGACACAATCTGGCATAAGAAGCCCAAAAATCTTCCACTTACTGTCTTCAAGAGTGCTGAAAAAGTATGTAAACAGTGTTAGGAAGATTAATTAAAATAACAGAATAGCTCTTAATAATATTATTTTAAGAGATAAGAAATTCTGTTCACTATATCACTTATTATTAAACTCTATATTAAGATTTGATCATTTGTTTCCCTCAGATAGAGCAATGCTTAATCCTTTCTGGTTTAATGGATTAAGTATACCTTTAACACGTAATTACAAGTGGAAGGGAATGCTAGATATTTCAGATGTGATAGGCCTTTTCATACCAAATATACTCAAAGCATAACAGTTCACAAAATCTGTTTCAGACTATGGAGAATTTGTATAATAGGATCTACTGTGAAACAGAAACTGGAAATTTCTATCAATGGAAAATTCGAAAAATAAAATTTTGTTAAATTTTTTTTTGTCTCCTTTTGCTGCTATACAGTTCCATACTCCCTTCTGATTCTCTCCCCAAGTCTCTCTAGGATAGGCTATAATAATGAGATCTCTTTCTTTCGTAAACAGAAAGTCAGGGACAAAAATGTTTCAGTCTCCCTCTTGACTAGAAGTAATTAAGTATCTAAATTATAAATACACACTCATGTCTGGGGAGGGTAAACTGATTTTATGAACTGCATAAATGACAAAAGCTCTCCATTTTACTGGAGAAGGTTCATACTCTGGCTATTCAGAGGTTTTTTCTTATATGGAGGCCCATTGTTTAATAGTAATTATAGGACCTATAGAGGCATATAGGTCACATTATTATTGAATTCAAAATCACATAAATTTTTTAACCTGTATCTTTGCACTTTTCTAAGACATGAACTTCATAAATGTTTATTCCTATACAACACAAAGTAAATAAAAAGTAGATTCTTCAATTTCTAACTCATCAACCAATCGAAATATATGCATGAAAATTTCATGTACATGCATGTAAACTAATCAAATGTCCTAAGAGAATGTTAAAAATAAAAATTCCAAGTCATAAATTTAGCTTTGAATGGCATAAATGTTACTGTGCATTTTGAAAATAATAAACTATGTAACAGGAATAGTATAACTTGGGAATTAAGGCCGAACTCAGTCAGAATGCTTGTTTTCAACCCCCTAATACTCCCACTTACTTGGTGTGCAAAATTTGGAAACTTTTTAATCTTACTAAAATTTATTTTCCTGAACTAAAATATGAGAATAAAATATTCACTAACTGAAAAGTTTGTTTTAATGATTAAATGAGATAAAGTTAAAAAAAAAGTGCTTAGCATAATCCCAGGACATAGTATGAATTCCATAAATCATTACTAAGTGGAATTTGGATATAGGTGATGGTAAGTTAAACACAATTGTACAGAGGATTGGAAACATTATAACTGCAAGAAATTTATTTATTCCTTGAAAGATTCAAGTATAAAATACACAAAGAATAATTTAATATTATAAAATTGATGTCTAACATTACTGCTGTAATTTTTGGAATAACTGTGTAATTTCAAATATTTAATATATGTATAAAAATATACAGTGTATTTAATATATAATATAATGATATATATTGTATAACATATATATCATATGATAACATAAAATATATAATAAATTGCTAGACATTAATTTGGAAAAATTTTCAGGAAAAGGGGGCATGTTTGTGAGAATCTATATATTCCATAAAAAGTATGCATTTACTTCAACTTGTCTCTGGTCACACAATTGCTAAGATACTTAGCATTATAAAGCATGTTTTTTGTAGACAGTATGTTTTTAAGGCACCTCCAAACTGTTTTCCACAGTGGCTGCACCAGCTTGCAATCCCACTAATAAGAGGGATTCTTATTAGTGGGATTGCAAAGGTTTCCTTGCAATCCCACTAATAAGAGGGATTCTTATTAGTGGGATTGCAAAGGTTTCTTTTTATTATTGCAAGAGGGTTCTTGTTTCTACACATCCTTAACACTGGTTTCTAGTGTTTGGTTTTAGTTATACTGACAGGTGTGAGGTGATATTTCATTGTGGTTTTAATTTATGTTTCCTGATGATGAGTGATGTTGAAACTTTTTTAAAGTGTGTGTTGGCCAACCGGATGTCTTCTTAGGATAAATGTCAGGTCCTATCTTTTGCCCATTTTTAAAATTTGGATGATTTATTTCGGGGGGGCTGAGTTTTGCAAGTTCTTTATATATTTTGGATATTAATCCTATATTGGACATGTCATATGCAAATATCTTCTCCCATTCAGTAGGCTGACTTTTAATTTTGTTGATTGTTTCCTTCACTATGCAGAAGCTTTTTATTTTGATTTAGTCCCAATAGTTTATTTTTGCTTTTGTTTCCCTTGCCTCAGGACATATATCTAGAAAAATGTATGCATAGCTGATGTCAAAGAGATTATTGCCTGCATTCTCTCCCAGCATTTTTAAATCATTCTTTTTTTTTTTAAGATTTTATTTATTTTTTTGACAGACGAAGATCACAAGTAGGCAGAGAGGCAGGCAGAGAGAAAGGAGGAAGCAGGCCCCCGGCTGAGCAGAGAGCTGGATGCGGGGCTCGAAGCAGGGCTCGATCCCAGGACCCTGAGATCATGGCCCGAGCCGAAGGCAGAGGCTTTAACCCACTGAGCCATCCAGGCGCCCCTCTCCCAGCATTTTTATAGTTTTAGGTCTCACATTTAGGTCTTTCACCCATTTTGATTTATTTTTTGTGTGTGGTCTAAGAAAATGGTCAGTTTCTTTCTTTTGCTTGTTGCTGTCCGGTTTTCCCAATGCTACTTGTTGAAGAGACTGCCTTTTTGCTTTGTATATTCTTTCCTGTTTTGTTGAATATTAGTTGATCATATAGTTGTGGGCCCATTTCTGGGTTTCCTATACTGTTCCATTAATCTATATGTCTTATGTCCCATTACTATACTGTCTTGATCACTGCAGCTTTGTAATATAACTTGAAGTCCAGAATTGTGATGCCTCCAGCTTTGCTTTACTTTTTCAAGATTGCTTTGGCTATCCTAGGTCTTTTTTGGTTCCATAGAAATTTTAGGATTATTTGTTCTAGTTCTGTGAAATATGCTGGTGGAATTTTAATAGGGATTGCCTTAAATGTGCAGATTGGTTTTGGTATAGACTTTTTAACAATGTTTGTTCTTACAATCCATGAGCATGGAATGTTTTTCCATTTCTTTGTGTCCTCTTCAATTTCTTTCATCAGTGTTTTATAGTTTTCAGAGTACAGATCTTTAATCTCTTTGATTAGGTTTATTCCTAGGTATCTTACGATTTTTGGTACAATTGTAAAAGGGATCAATTCCTTGTTTGTTTTTTTTTCTTTCTGCTGCTTCATGATTGGTGTATAGAAATGCAATAAATTTATGTACATTGATTTTGTCTCCTGAGACTTTAGTGGATTCATGTCTCAGTTCTACTAACTTTTTGGTGATGTCTTTCAAGTTTTCTACACAGTGTATCATGTCATCTGCAAATAGAGAAAGCTTGACTTCTTCCTTGCTGATTAGGATGCCTTTTTCTTTTTGCTATCTGATTGCTGAGGCTAGAACTCCCAGTACTATGTTGAATAAGTGGTGAGATTAGACATCTCTATCCTATTCCTGACCATAGAAGAAAATCACAAGGTTTTCCCCCCATTGAGGTTATTAGCTGTGGTTCTTTCATATATGGCCTTATTATGTAGAGATATATTCCTCTATCACTACTTTGTTGAGGGATTTTGATCAAGAATGGATGGTGTATTTTGTCAAATGCTTTTTCTGCATCTTTTGAGAGAATCATGCAGTTCTTATCCTTTCTTTTATTAATGTGGTGGGTCACATTAGTTGGTTTGTGAATATTGAACCACCCTTGTAGCCCAGGAACAAATTCCACTTGATCATGGTGAGTAATTCTTTAAATGTACTGTAGGATTCAATTTGCTGTGTATTTTGTTGAAAATTTTTGCATCCATCTTCATCAGGAATGTTGGCCTATAGTTCTCTTTCTTAGTGGGGTCTTTGGTCTTAGAATCAAGATAATGTTGGTCTCCTAGAAAGAGTTTGGCAATCTTTTTTCCATTTATTTTTTTGAAGCAGTTTGAAAAGAATATTTATTAATTCTTCTTTATTTTATTTTTTTAAGATTTTTTATTTATTTATTTGACAGACAGAGATTACAAGTAGGTAGAGAGGCAGGCAGAGAGAGAGGAGGAAGCAGGCTCCCCGCTGAGCAGAGAGCCCAATGCGGGGCTCGATCCCAGGAACCTGGGATCATGACCTGAGCCAAAGGCAGAGGCTTTAACCCACTGAGCCACCCAGGCGCCCCAAGAAACAAAACAAATTTAAGGAACAAAGCAAAACAAAAAACAAATTTAAGAAACAAAACAAAAAAAATGTAGAATTTAAGAAACAAAACAAAGAAAGAAAAGGTGGGGGAGAGAGAGAGACAAACTAAGAAACTGACTCTTCATGATAGAGAACAAACTGATGGTTACCAGAGGGAAGGTGGAGAGGGCGGAAGAATGAAATAGGTGATAGTGATTAAAGGCATACTTATCATGATGAACACTGAGTTATGTATAGAATTGTTAAATCACTATCTTGTATAGATGAAGCTAATATAAGAATACTGGAATTAAAATTAAAAATTTAATTAAAAAAAAAGAATGTTATCAAGAACAGAACACCCTGATGTCAAAAGACATCAAAACATTAAAAAACAGGAGGAAAAAAAACAAGAAACAATTGATCTTCAAAACAAGCAGAAAATAATGAACAAAATAGCAAGAGTATATCCTTACATACCAATATTTACCTTAAATGGAAATGGATTAAATTCTCCAATTAAGAGACACAGAATGGCTGAATGGATAAAAACAAAGATCTAACAATATGCTGCCTGACTTCAACCTTGAAGACACATAATGGCTGCAGAGGAAGGAATGCAAAAAGACATTTTAACCAAATGATAACAACAACCACAAAAAAAGACAGGGGTAGCTATAGTCATAGCAGACAAAACAGACTTTAAACCAAAAATGGTAAAAAGAAACAAAGTCATTACATAATGATAGAGTGGTCAATATACCTAGAATACATCACAATTATAAATATTTTCAGACCAACATTGGAGCACCTAAATATATAAAGCAAAAACTAACAGAGCTAAAAGGAGGAATAAACATTTCTATAATAATAAACATTTCTATAATAATAGTTGGAGACACTAATCACTCTTAACAATGGACAGATCATTCAAACAGAGAATAAGAAAATAGTGGATTTGCATAACACTAAAGAACAACTGGACTTAACAGACATATAGAGAACATTCTAAACAACAGCAGAAAATCACATTCTTCTCAAGCATACATGGAATATTTTCTAGGATAGACCATGTGTTAAGCCACAAGACATGTTTTAGCAAATTCAGGAGGATGGAAATCATACCAAGTATCTTCTCTGACAACAAGGGCATGAAACTGGAAATCAATTAACAAGAGGAAAACTGGAAAATTCACAAAACATGAAAATTAAATAAGAATTTCCTGAACAACTAAAGGATCATAGAAGAAACAAATGGGGAAATAAAAAATATCTTAAAACAAACAAAAATGGAATCACAACATCAGAACTTGTGGAATGTAGTAAAAGCAACTCTAAGAGAGAAGTTCATAACAATAAACATCTAAATTAAGAAGCAAGAAAGATCATAAATAAACAACCTGACACACCTTAAGGAACTAGAAAAACAAAAACTGAGCCAAAGTTAGCAGAAGAAAGGAAATAATAAAGGTTAGAACAGAAATAAATGAAATAGAGAAAAGAAAAGCAATAGAAAATACCAACAAAACTAGGAGTTGGTTCTTTGAAAAGATAAGCAAAATTAACAACCCCTTAGCTAGAGTAAGGTAGGGAAACACAAACAAACAATATATATATAAACAAACAATGTATGATATATATATATACCATACATACCATGTATACATATGATAGATATATGTTATAGATATGGATATTTCTTAGCCACAAAAAAAAAAAAAAACCCAGAAAAATTCAACCATTTGCAAGAACATGGGTAGAACTTGAAGGCTTTGTGCTAAGTGAAGTAAGACAAAAATATATATATACTGTATTATCTTACTCGGTATGATCTCTCTTATCTTTAGAATCTAAACAAAACCAAATAAAAAAAATTCAAAATCATAAAAATAGAGATCAGATTTGTGGTTATGAGAGGCAGATGGTGGGGGAGGAGGGGAAATTAGAGGAAGGTGGCCCAAAGGTACAAACTTCAAGTAATAAGATAAATAAGGACTAGGGATGTAATGTTCAGCGTGATGACTACAGCTGCCACTGTTGTATAATATATAGGAAAGTTATTAAAAGAGTAAACCTAACAGTTCTCATCACAAATTTTTCTTTATTTTATTCTGCTGGGTTTTTTTCTTTTCTTTCAATTGCATCTATATGAGAAGATGGATGTTAGCTGAACTTACTATGATATTCTTTCACAATAAATTTAAATCACACTCTAGTGATGTATGTCTTAAACTTATACAATGATAGAAAGCATACCTTGTTTTATTTTATTATACTTTACTTTATTCAGTTTTCAGATATCATGATTTTTACAATTTGAAAGTTTGTGGCAACCCTGCATCGAGCAAGTCTATTGGCAGGCACCATTTTTCCAACAACCTTTGTTCACTTCATGTTTCTGTGTCACATTTTGGTAATTCTCACAATATTTCAAATTTTTTTCACTATCTAGATTTAGAAGTAGGCCTGAAGATGTGACTGAATTGCTGAAATCTCATGTAAAAACTTTAATGGATGAAGAATTGCTTCTTATGGATGAGCAAAGAAAGTGGTTTCTGGAGACAGAATTGACTCTGGTGAAGATGCTGTGTAGATTGTTGAAATGACAGCAAAATAATTAGAATATTACATAAACTTAGTTGACAAAGCAGTGGAAGGGGTTGAGAGGATTGTCTCTAATTTTGAAACAAGTTTTACTGTGGGTAGAATGCTATCAACCTGTATCATATGCTACAGAGAAATTACTTATGAAAATAAAAGTCAGTCTTTGTGGAAAAATTTATTGTTTTATTTTAATAAACTGCCAAAGACACCCCAACTTTCAGCAAACACCACCCTGATCAGTCAGGAGCCATTAACATTGAGGTAAGACCCTTTTCTGGCAAAAAGATAATGCATCATAGAAAGCTCAGATGATGGTTAGCATTTTTAGCAATAAAATATTTTTTTTGCAATAAAATATTTTTAAATTAAGACATGTATATTGGGTTTTTTTAAAAGACATAACACTATTGCATATTTTAAAAACTACAGTATCATATAAATATAGCTTTTTATGAACTGGAAAACCAAAAAATTAACTTGACTTATTTTATTGTGATATTTGCTTTATTGAAGTAGCCTGGCACAAAACCCATATCTCCACAGTATGCCTGTCAGTCAATTATTTCTTAATAAAACAAGAAAAAAAAAGTTATCTGTGTCAAACCGCAAGAGTCAGTATGATTAAATCTCAAAATGAAATTTACAGTATGGAAGCATCCCAAAAACCCAAGTTGTAAAAGAGGGAATAGAAAAATCATGCATTGGAGATTACTCTGAATGAAAACTAAACATCACAATGTCTTTAATACATACTTATTATTACCAATAACCTTAGAAAAAGAAAAGAACCTAAATTAATTTATCAGTTGATCAGTTTTACATCAGTATATAATATATTGGATGACTGTCTTTTACATATAATTTAGCAGTTAGTTTTATAATGAAATTTAAAACCAATGCTAATCTGAATCATTCCCACACATAAGATTTTTAGGAGAAACTCACAATCATATTTTTATTTTATGTAAAATAAGATTCTGAAACATTCTAAAGTGTGAGAAACGTAGCCTGGCAATTTAAAAGGACAGCCATCTATTTTGTGTGTGTGTTTGTGTCTTCAACTAAAATACACACTATTTTCCTAGCTTTGAGAAATTTAAGGTCCTTGATCATTATAAACATAGTCCAGATATTTCAGTATACTATGAGTATGCATACACAGCTTTCGAGGGCCTTAAGTTTCTTGAAGATAAAAGAATAATGTGCATTTTAGATGAGACAATGTGCTCCTGAATCACCTCATTCACTAACATAATAACGATGCTCTTTTTCAAATCTATTTTGTGAAAGTGAATAAATAGAACTGCTGCTTCACAATATATCTGGTCCAAGATAATAAAAATTGTATTTTGACATTAATTACTGAAGAAGTCTGTGGTTTCCAGTAAAATAATTATTTTCAAACTTTTTTAAAATTATGGCAAAAACACTTAATATGAAACCTACTCTCAACAAAATTTTAATAATATATTATTGTTCACTTTAGGAACAAAGCTTTATAGTAAATCTCTAAAGTGAATTCATCTTGCTTGACTGAAACTTTATGCCTGTTAATTATAACTCCCTATTTCTACTTCCCATGGTAACAGTCTTTCACTCTGATTCTATGAATCTGTTTAGATACCTCATTCATATAAGTAGAATCATGTTGTATTTGTCCTCTTTGGGACAAAAAGGACTCGCTTATTTCATTCAGTTTAATATTATGAAGAACATATTCATGTTCTCACATATTATAGAATTTCCTTTGTTTTCAAAATTCAACAGTATTTCTTTGTATCAATATGCCACAGTTTCTTTATGTATTTCTCTGTTAATGGATGTTAAGGTTGTTTCCATATTTTGGTTAATGTGTCATCTTCAATTTCTTTCATCAGTGCTTTATAATTTTCAGATTACAGGTCTTTCACTTCTTTGGTGAAGTTTGTTCCTAGGTATTTTACTATTTTTAGTGGAATTGTAAATGGAATTTGTTTGGAATTGTTTCCTTAATCTCTCTTTCTGCTGCTTAATAATTAGTATATGGTAATGTGACAGATCACAAGACTGCTAATATCTCTTCAAGTCCCTGATTTCAATCTATTGAACAAATATCCAAAAGCTGGATTGCTGAATAATATGGTAATTCTAATTTTAACTTTTTAAAATGCCCATATTCTTTTCCATGGCAGCTGTGCCAGTCTGCATTCCCACCAGCAGGGTGCAAGTGTTCCAATTTCTCCACATATTTGTCATTACTTTTTTAAAGGTGATCTAACCAGAAAATATCAAATTACAAATGTAGCATGCGACATATTTTTACTGGACAGGGCTGGCACAATCAATCAGATGCAACATATTTCAGAAAATATAGAATATATACATATATATATGTGTGTATAAATATATATATATAATGTTTCTTATAGAGAAATAAGCACATTTTTCTTATAAAGAAATAAGCACATTTTGATTTTTCCCTTGATTCCCTAAATAACTCCGGGCAAATAATTTAACTACTACTAGATTTGGTTTCCTAAGGTTATTTCGGGACAATCCCTGAAACAAAGGCCTCCTTCTAGCCCTGTGAATTAGACTTCAGTTAAGACTTAAGGTTGAATCTTTGGTCAGAGAGTAACTTACTTTGTGAATTGCATCAAATAAAATGTAATTTTTCAGCCAGAGGTTTCTGACCTGGGAACAAAACTCATAATTATATCCCACCTATAGTTGTTGTAAGAATTAAATTATAAAATCCACATGCTCATTTTAGAGATACACAACATAAAAAATAAACATTATTATAATTCATTATGTCCCTTCACCTCAATGCAACAATTCATACACAATAGGTGATTTTTTTTTTTTGCTGTTACTGATACTCTCTGCCTAGAAAACAAGAACTTGTTTTTGTTTTGCTTTTTAAAATCCTTCTAAATTTGAAAAGATACAATTTGTTTTTCCTTAATCCCATATGGACTCTTTCACACATCCCAAAATATCCAGCCACCTTGAAGCCACCTCATATTATGAGAAGGTTAGAATGTGAGAAATGAAATCTTTCGATGGAAAACAACATTACAAAATAAAACATAATCATAGATAATATAATAGACCCCAAAAAGACCGTATATAAGATATCTGGGTTTCAAAGTAAATGTTACCCTAATAACCATCTACTGTTTAAAAATGTTATTAGAAGAGAAGCAAGATGGCAGAAGAGTGGGGGACCCCATTTCAACTGGTCCCCTGAATTTATCTGGATATCTATCAAACCATTCTGAACACCCATGAAATCAGCCTGAGATGTAAGAATATATATCTGGATCTCTACAAACAGAAAAACACTGCCTGTCATGATGTAGGAAGGGCAGAGTTGTGAAAAGCAGATACTGAAAGATAAACAGAAAGGGGAGGGAGACTCCATAAGGGGGCACCTGAAAAATGATATAACACCAGAGCACAAAAGTGTCCTGCTCTGGGGATTGGCAAAACCTTGTAGGGGTGTAGTGGCCTGGAAAGGGCTTTAGAGCAGTGCCCAGGCAGGATCCAGGAGCTGTAGGTGCACCCATGCACACAAGCCCCCACAAGCCTGAAGCCATTCATGGTTTTAAATGTTTTTTTTTTTTTTTTAAGATTTTATTTATTTGACACACAGAGAGAGAGATTACAAGCAGGCAGAGCAGCAGGCAGAGAGAGAGAAGCAGGCTCCCTGCTGAGCAGAGAGCCCGATGTGGGGCTCGATCTCAGGACCCTGAGATCATGACCTGAGCCGAAGGCAGAGGCTTAACCCACTGAGCCACCTAGGTGCCCCATGCCACTCATGGTTTTAGAAGCACGAAGGGCAGGGACACACCTGGGGCCCTGGGACAACCACTGAGTCATTGTGGGCATGCACTGTGGGAGGCTGTGGTTTTCAGAAACAGAAAAGGAGACTATGTGTCTTAGAGGGTTAAGTGAAGATAACAGACTGAGATTTCTCGCTCTGGGCCAGAGGTTTGGGTGTGGCCATTTTGCCAGACCTTTCCATACCACAGAAGAGGTATGGAAAGCCACTACAGAACAAAAGCTCAAAAAACCAGTTTCCACTGAGACCAGCCCCCTGACGGGGGTAGGGCAACTCTGCCTAAGCAGGGTTGCCTGAGAAACAGCATGGCAAGGCCACTTCCCCAGAAGACAAGCTGGAAGAACAAGAGGATGACAACCCTATGGTCCCCATATAACTGTAAAAGCCCAACACCAGGAGAAAACAGTATATTGAGTTCAAGGCGTTGCCTCACAGTTTGTTTATTTCTTAGATACAACTCTTTTTCTCTTTATTCTTTCTCTATGCTGTTTCTCTGTTTTTTCCTTTTTACCTTTTTCTTATTTCAACTAGATGTCTAATATATCAACTTATATATTTCATAGTAGCTTTTTTGGTACTTTTTTACACCTATATTTTTATAGATATATGCCTCATTGTACTCTTTTTCCCCTATTCAATACTACCTTTATATATATATATATATATATATATATATATATACACAAAAGTTTAATTTTCCTTGTAATTTTGGGAAGTAGTGTCCTCTACAAACAGAACAAAATATACCCAGGAACAACTGAAACACCCCACTTTCTCCACATTAAGAGATTATAGGCCCCCTCCTCCTCACCCCCTTTTTTAAAATTTTTATTTTTTTTCAATTTTCTTTTTAATTTTATAAACTTTACTCTTCTGTATCATTTTGGCTTTGTTTTTTCAGCGGTGGTTTCCAGTGCTCCAGATTTTCCTAGGGTGCATCTTGCTTGAGTCATGGCTGGTAATTTGGACTCTGTACATTCCCTCAACCATCCTTCAAAAGAATGACTAGGGGGAGGAACTCCCAACCAAGAAAAGAACCAGAGGCAATGGCCTCTGCCACACACCTAATGGATATGGATATAAGTAAGATGTTAGAGATAGATTTCAGAGTAGCAATTATGACATCAACAGTGAGGCTTGAGAAAACCATTAGTGACAATATAGAATCTCAGGGCAGAAGTGAGATCTAACCAGGCTGAACTTTAAAATGCTATGAATGAGATACAGCCTAAACTGGATACTCTAACAGTCAGGGTAAATGAGGCAGAACAACAAATTAGTGATAGAGAGGAAGAAAGCCAAGGAGGCTAAGGATAAGCAGCTAGAAGCCCATGAGATCAGACTTAGAGAGTTCAATGATGCCATGAAATTTCCATGTCAGAATTACTGGGATCCCTGAGGGGGTGGAGAAACAGAGAGGACTAGATGGTATATTTCAGCACATTATAGCTGAGAAGTTCCCTAGTCTAGGGAAATAAAAAGCATTTGCGTCCAATAGTCAGAGAGGACTCCACCCAAGAGCAACAAAAACAGACAAACACCCTGGCATATAATAGTAAAACTTGCAAATCTTAGAACAAAGGAAGCTATCCTGAGAGTACTAGGCAGAAGAGATTTCTTACATATGGAGGGAGGAACATCAGAATAACATCAGACCAGGCCACAGAGACATGGCAAGACAGAAAGGGCTAGCAAGACATATCTAGGGTACTAAATGAGAAGAATATAAAGCCAAGAATACTTTCTCCAGCAAGGCTCTCATTCAGAATGGATGGAGAGGCAAAGAGCTTCCAAGACTGGCAGAAACTGAAAGAATATGTGACCACCAAGCCAGCCCTACAAGAAATATTAAGGGGGATTCTACAAAAGAAGAAACACCCGAAGAATAATATAGACCAGAAATTTATAGAAACAATCTATAGAAACACAGACTTTACAGGCAATATAATGGCACTAAATTTGTCTTTCAATAGTTGTCCTCAACATGAATGGCCTCAATGAGCACATGAAACAGCACAGGGTTGCAGAATGGATAAAAAGACAAGATCCATCCATATACTGTCTACAAGAGACTCATTTTGAACCTAAAGACACCTTCACATTGAAAGTGAGGGGATGGAGAACCATTTGTCATGCCAACAGACCTCAAAAGAAAGCAGAGTTAGCAATTCTCATACCAGAAAAATTAGATTTTAAACCAAAGACAGTAGTAAGAGATGTAGAGGGACACTATATCATACTTATAGGGTCCATCCAACAAGAAAATCTAACAATTGTAAATATCTATGTCCTCAACATGGGAGCAGCCAACTATATTAGCCAACTATTAACCAAATTGATAATTATACATTAATAGTAGGAGACCTCAACACACCACTCTCAGCAATGGACAGATCATCTAAGAAGAAGACTAACAAAGAAACAAGAACTTTGAATGACCCATGGACCAGATGGACCTCATAGATACATACAGAGCATTCCACCCTAAAACAACAGAATACTCATTCTTCTCAAGTGCACACAGAACATCCACTGGAATAGACCACATATTGGCTCACAAATCAGGTCTCAACCAATACCAAAAGACTGAGATTATTCCCTGCATGTTATCACACCACAATGCTTTGAAACTAGAACTCAAGGACAAGAAAAACATTTGGAAGGGATTCAAACACTTAGAAATTAAAGAGCGTCTTGCTAAAGAATGATTGGGTCAGCCAGGAAATTAAGAAAGAACTTAAACAATTCATGGAAACCAATAAGAATGAAAACACATCAGTACAAAACCTATGGGATACTGCAAAGGCAGTCCTAAGGGGGAAATATATAGCCATCCAAGCCTCTCCCAAAAAAGTAAAAAAATCTCAAATCCACAAGCTAACCTTAGACCTAAAGGAGCTGGAGAAAGAATAGCAAATAAAACCTAAACCAAGCAGAAGAAGAGAAATAATAAATATTAGAGCAGAGATTAATGAAATAGAAACCAGAAAAACAGTAGAACAGATTAATGAAACTAGAATCTGGTTCTTTAAAAGAATCAACCAGATCGAGAAACCTCTGGCCAGTTTACCCAAAAGAAATGAGAAATGACCCAAATTAATAAAATCATGAATGAAAGGGGAGAAATCAGGACTAACACCAAGGAAATAGAAACAATTATTAGAAATTATTACCAGGAGGTGTGTGGGTGGCTCAGTGGTTAAGTGAATGACTTCAGCTCAGGTCATGATCCCAGAGTCCTGCAATTGAGTCCCACATTGGGCTCCCAGCTCCATGGGGAGTCTGCCTCTCTCTCTGACCTTCTTCCTTATCATGTTCTCTCTCACTCTCAAATAAAAAATAAATTAATTAATTAATTAAATAAAATCATAAAATTATTACCAGGAACTATATGCCAATAAATTAAGCAACCTGGAAGAAATCAGTACCTTCCTGGAAACTTATAAACTACCAAAACTAAAACAGGGAAATAAACAATCTGAATAGAACAATAACCAGTAACAGAATTGAAGCAGTAATCAAAAACCTCCCAAAAAACAAGAGTCCAGGACCAGATGGCTTCCCAAGGGAATTCTACCAAACATTTAAAGAAATCCTACTGGAGCTGTTTCAAAGAGTAGAAACAAAAGGAAAACTTCCAAACTCATTCTATGAGGCTAGCATTACCCTGATCCCAAGACCAAGCAAAGATCCCGAAAAAAAGAGAATTACAGACCAATGTCCTTGATAAGCATGGATGCCAAAATATTCAACAAGATCCTAGCTAATATGATCCAACAGAACATTAAAAGGATTATCCATCAAGACCACATAGGATTTATTCCTGGATTGCAAGGGTGGTTCAACATTCACAAATCAACAATCTGATAGAGCACATTAATAAAAGACAAGAACCATATGATCCTCTCAACTGATGCAGAAAAAGCATTTGACAAAATACAGCATCCTTTCCTGATTAAAACTCTTCACAGTGTAGGCATAGAGGGAATATTCCTTAGTATCATAAAAAACATCTATGAAAGGCCCATGGCAAATATTCTCAATGGGGAAAAGCTAGGAGCTTTTCCCATAAGGTCAGGAGCACACTCTCACCATTATTGTTCAACATAGTACTAGAAGTTCTAGCATCAGCAATCAGACAACAAAAAGAAATAAAAGGCATTCATATTGGCAAAGAAGAAATCAAACTCTCTCTCTTCACAGATAACACGATACTTTCTGTGGAAAACCCAAAAGACTCCACCCCCAAATTACTAGAACTCATACAGCAATTCAGCAGTGTGGCAGGATACAAAATCAATGCACAGAAATCAGTTGCTTTTCTATACACTAACAATGTAACTATAGAAAGAGAAATTAAGCAATCAATTCCATTTACAATAGCACCAAAACTGTAAGATACCTAGGAATAAACTTAACCAAAGATGTAAAGGATCTATACTCTAGAAACTACAAAATACTTATGAAAGAAATTGAGGAAGACACAAAAATATGGAAAAACCTTCCATGTTCATGGACTGGAAGAATAAACATTGTTAAAATGTCTATGCTGCCTAGAACAATCTACACTTTCAATGCCATCCTTATAAAAATACAATTGGCATTTTTCAAAGAGCTGGAACGAACAATCCTAAAATTTGTATGGAACCAGAAAAGACCCTGTATTGCTAAGGAAATGCTGAAAAAGAAAAAGCTGGGGGCAGCACGTTACCTGATTTCAAGCTTTACTACAAAGGTGTGATCAAGAAGAGAGCATGGTACTGGCACAAAAACACACGCAGACCAATGGAACAGAGTAGAGAGTCCAAATATGAACCTTCAACTCTGTGGTCAAATAAACTTTGACAACACAGGAAAAAATATCCAGTGGAAAAAAGACAGTCTCTTTAATAAATGGTGCTGGGAAAATTGGACAGCTATGTATAGAAAAATGAAACTTGATCATTCTCTTTCACTGTACACAAAGATAAACTCTAAATGGATAAAATATCTCAAAATTCTTGAGAAGAACATAAGCAATAATCTTTTTGACATCAGCCACAGCAACTTCTTTCAAAATACACTTCCAAAGGCAAGGGAAACAAAAGCAAAAATGAACTTTTGGGACTTCATCAAGATAAAAATCTTCTGCACAGTAAAGGAAATAGTCAATAAAACTAAGAACCCACCCACAAAATGGGAAAAGATAGTTGCAAATGACATATCAGATAAAGAGCTGGTATCCAAGATCTATAAAGAACTTCTCAAACTCAACACCCAAAAATCAAATAATCCAGTCAATAAACAGCAGAAGACATGAACAGACACTTCTCCAAAGAAGACAAATGGCTGACAGACACATGAAAAAATGTTCAACATCACTAGCCATCAGGGAAATTCAAATCAAAACCACAATGAGATACCACCTTACACCAATTAGAAGGGCAAAAATTAACAAGGCAGGAAACAACAAATATTGGCAAGGATGTGGGGAAAGGGGAACACTTTTACACTATTGGTGGGAATGCAAGCTGATACAGTCACTTTGGAAAACAGTATGGATGTTCCTCAAGAAGTTAAAACTGTAGCTGTCTTATGACCCAGCAATTGTACTACTAGGTATTTACCCCAAAGATATAGATGTAGTGAAAGGAAGGGGCCCATGCACCCCAATGTTCATAGCAGTGATGTCCACAATAGCCAAACTGTGGAAGGAGCTGAGATGTCCTTCAACAGATGAATGGATAAAGAAGATGTGGTACATATATAAAATGGAATATTACTCAGCCATAAGAAAGGATGAATACCCACCATTTGCATTGACATGGATAGAACTGGAGAGGATTGTGCTAAGTGAAATAAGTCAAGCAGAGAAAGACAATTACCATATGGTTTCACTCATATGTGGAACATAAGGAATAGCACAGAAGAACATAGGGGAAATGAGGGAAAACTGAAGAAGGGGGAAATCAGAGAGGAAGACAAACCATGAGAGACTATTGACTCCAGGAATCAAACTGAGGGTTTCAAAGGGAAGGGGGTGGAGGGAAGGGGTAGCCGGGAGATGGGCATTAAGGATGTCATGTGTTGTGATGAGCATTGGGTGTTATAAGCAACTAATGAATCATTGAACTACATCAAAAACTAATGATGTACTATATGGTGACTAACAGAACATAATAAAATATAAATAAATAAATAAATAAATAAATAAATAAAGTTTATGTTAAAAAATGTTATAAATTCCAATGCTTTACATGAGAAATATTTACATTTAGTTAATTTCCTTTTTAAAACTATCTTGGTGAAAGCGTACAGCTTTTTTTTTTTTTTAACTTGGATAACAGGGTCCTATGGGAGTCAGAAATAATTGTGTTCTGAACTTATTAATAACCAGTACCAATTGAATTGGCAAAGATTGTTTTAAAGTTACAAACTTAGTGGTGAAGTGAGGGAAGTTATTGCTCTCAAGCCCTGTTGGCAAGATTGTACACTGATACAACCTTTCTGCAGTTCAATTATTCAAAATAGATTGATAGTAATATATGTGTGCACATTTTGCTTTGGAATAGCATTTCCATTTCTACAGTTCATATTAAAAGAAAATGCCAAAAAGATGCACAATCTGGAGAGGCAAAAATCTGCATAGCAGTAGCACTGCATAAACACAGTTATGCACAAAGAATTGGAAGCATACTACATGTCCAGCAACAAGGATAAAATCAAGTATATTATGACACATATATGAAATAGTATAATAGTGAGGCATTTAAAATGAATTTGAAGAAGAATATTTAATCATTTGAAAAGAAAGTTTAATTTTAAGTACAAATATTTAAAACATGATATGTAGATATAATAAATTTTTAAAAATACATAATAAATAAAGAATACTAACAGAGCATATATTAAAATACACTTAATAGTAACAGTTTCTAGATTATGGACCAAATTCCTTCTTTTTATTACTTATATTTTTTAACTTTTTCCACTACACATAGACACACACACACACACAAGCATATGCACATACACACCCATATATCTTTCCTTTTAGAGAGAAGAATAAATCAAAATAAGTTGTACTTTCACTACAAAAGTTTTCCTAGGGCATTACTAGATTTAATAAGGATATTTCTATTTCATATAAGCATTAGAGCAACACTATTCTGATTTTATTTAAAAATTTAATTAGCTACATGTCTGTAAATATGTTTGAGTGGTAAAATTTATAGATGTTATCACATCCCAATGAAGTTAACTTTAAAGACAGATTCTGAATACTGCTATCATATTAGTCAAATTCTCAGCAGACAGTCATAACATTTTTCTATAATAATCAATTTGACAAAGTAGTTGAATCTTTGTTTTTAGCTACAAATAAATTCTTGGAATAAGCATAAGCTCATAAAAGGTGATAAAATCATCAAAGGATTGGAATTTACATGATTATGAAAGCAATTACATTTTCTACCTTCATGATTTATATATTTGTCCAAAATAATTCTAAACTTTTTTTTATTTTTAAGAAAGCATTGAGGTAGAAATATATTATTTGCAAATATAGAATTTTTAATATTTTCTTATTTACAAGAGATTAGATGTTCAGAAGTAAGTTTTTCTCAATCCTTAAAGTCAATTGCTTTTTACTGATGAAGTTGCAAAGATGGCAGAGTTTCATGAAGAGGTCCAGTTAAGCCATAATCACATATGATAAAATCCATTATTTTGGTTTCCCACAAAATTTACAAATTTTCCAGTTTATTTACTAGAGTACATATATTTTTGATGCTTCATTCAATTTTGCTAATTACTCTTGCTTTGGAATTTCAAAGGAAAACAAATACTAGGTCTAATACTAATATTTCATTTATGCATTTATTCACATATATATTGACAGAAAAAATTTCAGGACATTCTGTTTACTGTGAGTGAACAGGATCAAAAATATAGGATTTGATTTCTCTTTAATAGAGGTTATCATTTAATAAAGAAAATTTTATTCTAAAAACTATTTACTGTTAAAAGTGCCATTTGATTAATGTGTGGTGTCCATTTTCTAAACAGAAAAAAAAAAAAATCAAGATTCCTAAAGGAAAGAGCAAATGATTTCATGGAGCCCAAGTATCATTAGAAGTATAGTTTAGCTAGGAAGATACATTGAGAGAAAACAATGAAGGGTTTCGAGCGTAAAGGTAAGGGAAATATATTTTATTTGTTAGACAACAGGGACTCATTTGCAGTTTAGAGAGTGATTCTATTATTTTCTGAATCAATCCACTCCTCTGTTTTTATATGGAACTTCCTTAATTGAGGGACCTCAGTCCCTTGGCAGAGACTGAAAATCTTCTACTTGGTTTCATTCTTGTTCACCCATGTCTCTCCCGCCATTCTCCACAGAATTGTAAGAGTGATCTTTATGAAATGTAAATTAAATCAATTTATTTTTCTGCTTAAAATTCTAAATAGCCCTTTCCTGCATACAGAATAAAATTCACTGTCTGCATGTGGTCCTGTCTGTTCTTCTCAACTCACTTCTCACTGACATGCACTCTATGATTATAAAACACACCAGCTACCATAGCTTCATAAACACACCACATCAGTATTCCTTAAACAGGCTGTTTACAACACTTGAAAAGCCTTTCCACCCCACTTCCTCATTTGCCTGTTATACCCATTCTTCTTTTAAGATTTGGCTTAAACTCTATTTCTTCTGAAAAGCCTCTCTCAAATTTTCTTCTCATTTAAGAACAATTAGCAACTCATTTACACATATTCCCACAGCACTTTCTTTACATTCTTAAGGTAAAGGTTTTCATTTTAATTGGTTATTTACTTTTGCTTTCCTTATAAGATTGAGGATTGTTTTTAACTGTCATTGTACTCCCCAGTAATTTATATAGTATCTAGATAGAAGATATTCACTATATTTGAATGAATGAATGAATGAATGAATGAAAAGAAAAATGATGGGATAAAATATAATTGTTGGAAGCTTTTTGTAGTAGCAGTTAATATGGAATCGATGAGACAGAGGGGTTACATAACAAAATGGTAGCCACAATGACTTAACTTTTATTTTCCTATCCTGATTTTCTTTCAAGGGACCTTTGCTCACACTGTTCTCTTGCCCAGAACACTGCCCTCATTCTTGTTCTTCAACTAACTTCAGATATTTCTTCTTAAAAGCATTCTTAGAGCATCTAATCCTATCTTTAATATGTCCTCCAGCATTACATGCAAACACTTTAAGTTACATTGTCAATGTTGTCCCATCATAAAGTCCTGCATTCCTGAGAATCTTATTCTCTCCCAAAAGTCTTTTCTGCCTACTCATTGCACCAAAGCAAATTTCCCCTTATTTTCTCCCTTGAAAAAGCAAGGATAGAACCAAGATTGAGTAACATATATTAAGGAACAGATGACCTAAATTAAATCTGTGTCACAGCACTCTGAAATCAATGTATAGGCTATATGCACAAAACTTTCCATCCATCCATTCATTCATTCATTCATTCAGCAAATGCATATAGTAAAGGCCTTGGATGTGGCAGTCACTGTACTATCTACCAGAAAAGTAAATAAGATACACTACATGTCTGTAAATATATATGGCAAGTAGTTTTCAGTATCATTGAAGAAAATGTGTAAATGACTAACATAATCATTGAAGACCCATTGCTTAGAATTTTATTAAAACATAAGCTCTTCAAACATTAAATACAAGATTAAGATTTTGAAGTCCCAGGATAGTATGTGGAACTAAGAATATTTCTTCCTATTCTCATTTGTTAATTGAAATTATCTTAAATAGGTCCAGATATTCACAATGAAAGCTCTGTTATCACACAATTGTAACAGAATTTGTTAAGCTTTTAATAGATTGAAGGAACTTAAATGAGTTTTAATTTATAACAGAAAAATACAGTCAACTGTTGCTTTTTATTTTAAATGAAATAATGATTATAGATTCAAGATACTGCATTTATTTGCTAATGCAGATCATTAGTTCTAATAGCCATTATATTATTTGACCTTTATTTATTTGACCTTTTAAAGATATCAAAATTAAAAGAACTTAGATCTAAAGTACTACTAAATGGGGGAGAAGCTAAGATGGCAAATTATGAGGAGGACCATAGGCTTGCCTCTTCACTTGAACACAGCTAGAAAAATATCAAATCATTCTGAATATCCAAGAAATCTACCTGAGGAGTGACAGAACAAACTGCACAACTACAGCAAGAGAAGGGACCACATTGCAGAAGGTAGGAGTTCCAGAGATGTGGTTTGGGGGAGAAACAGATCACAGGTGCTGTGGAGGTGGGGGAGCCCTGGTCACAGAGAAAGATGAGAGAGAGGGAGAGGAGTGCACAGGTGATCACACAAGGAGTATACTTCCTCAATCCCACTAACTAGGAAAATGAGGGAGGCTGATTTTTATGAATTTTTTAGACCAGTGGGGCTTAAAGACTTGAGTTTTAGAAGTTTGTGGCATGGCTGGTATTGAGCCCTGAGGGCTCTGTAGTGCTTTTGTGGAGAAAGCAGGCAATTAACCCAGGAGCAGATGGCATGACCTGAGGATCACATAAGATGCACTAGGAGAGACTGCTCTTCTTGGGGTATATCTGAAAGAGGTGGCAGTGCCTCTCTGTGGACAAAAGAGCAGGCAGATGGCATTTCTCTCCCCTGTTCCCCCGCATAGGGACAGAGACACCTGCTGAGGGAAGCTAACCCAGATACTGGCTGTTTAGTGTGCTTTGCTCCAAATTCCACCTCCTTCGTGTGTGTGTGTGTGTGTGTGTGTGTGTGTGTGCATGTGTGTGTGTGTGTAACTGCCCTTCTGGGTCAACCTGAATCAATCCCGTGCAGCCAGACCCTCCCCCAGAAGACCAGCACAGGTATACACCACACCAGGTCCCTAAAGTTTGGAATTTTAAAACTCAGCTGAGCTGGTTGGGATAGAACCCAAAATGCACTGCACCACTATAGGCAGGCAAACAACCCAAAGAGTATGAAAGCAGCAATCTGAAAAATGGGATGTAGGAGGGGAAATTGTTTGTGCTTCTGGGAGGCCTTCTCTGACAGCAGCAACTGTGAGCTTCCTTCTCTAAGGACAAAGAATCTGGCTGGCACCATTGCCCTCCCCTGTCCCTCAATATAAACCAACCAAAGTCAGTAAATAGCACAGTGCAAACACTGGCTGACTAATCTGTTTACACCAAGTCCCACCAACCTGTGTTCTGATGGTACCACTTTTCTCAGATAAGCATGCATAAGAACCAGCTCAGCAGGCCCCTCCTCCAGAAGCACAGCACAACCTCTACCCCTCCCCCCGTGTACCATGCCTACTGACCATAGAGTTATGCAAAGCTTCAGTTCTAGTGGAAATAGCATCAGGTCTTTTAACAAGCAGAGCAGAGTACGCCATGTTAAACTCAACACACTCTGGCCAAGGTCCAAATACTCCCCACTGCAGGCAAGGTAAATCTCTGCAGAGGACTGACCTAAGGGATAGAGTGGCCATAGCACAGCAGCAGAGTGCAACCAGCAAACACCAGAGAAATTTCCTGAAGCGCCAGGCCCTGGACATTATAATGACCTTTTCTTCATAAAGTCATTACTCTCAGGAACAGGAAACAGAAAAGGCTTTCCCAGAGAAGAAGACAAAGACCTACGCAAAATGCCAAGATGCAGGAATTCATCCCAAAAGAAAGAACAAGAAAAGTCCACAGACAGGGATCTAGTTGAAACAGATATAAGTATTATGCTTGTTCTTGATTTAACAGCAACAATCATAAGGATACTAACTGGGCTTGAGAAAAGCATAGAAGACATCAAGGATACTGTTATCACAGAAATAAAACAGTTTTAAAATCAATCAGGCCAAAATGAAAAATGTAATAACCAAGATCCAAAACTGACTGGATATAATGACCACCAGGGGGATAGAATCAGAGGAATGAATAAGTGATATGGAAGATACAATTATGGGAAATAATGAAGCTGAATAAAAGAGGGAAAGAAAAATCTTGGATCACAAGAGTAGACTTTGGGAACTCAGTGTCTCCACCAAACATAATAACATTTGTATCATAGGAGTCCCAGAAAAACAAAAAAGAGGGAATTATAGATGAAAACTTCCCTAATCTCGGGAAGGAAATAGATATCCAGATCCACGAGGCAAAGAGATCTCCCATCAAAATCAACAAATACAGGCTAACACCAAGGTAGATTGTAGTAAATTTGCAAAATACTGTGATAAAGAAAAAATCCTAAAAGTAGCAAGATGAAAGGAGTCCCTAATTTGCAAGGGAAGAAAAATAAGGTTAGCAGCAGACCTCTCAGAAACTTAACAGGCAGAAGAAAGTGGCATGATATATCCAACATGCTGAATGGGAAAAATCTGCCGCCAAGAATACTATATTCAGCAAGGCTACCATTCAGAATAAAAGAAGAGATAGTTTCCCAGACAAACAAAAACTAAAGGAGCTTGTGACCACTGAACCAGCCCTGCAAAAAATGTTAAAGACAACTCTTTCAGTGGGAAAGAAAACCCAAAAGTGACAAAAAGTGACAATAACTAGAAAGGAACAGAAGAAATCTCCAGGAGCAATGGCTTAACAAGTAATACAATGGCACTAAATTCATGTCTATCAATAATCACTCTAAATGTAAATGATCCAAATGCCCCAATCAAAAGATTCAGGATGTCAGAATGGATAAACAAACAAACAAACAAAGACCCATCTATATGCTGAACACAACAGACTAATTTCAGACCTAAAGACATCTGCAGATTTAAAGGGAGGGGGTGGAAAAATATTTTTCATGCTAATGGATGTCAAAAGAAAGCTGGAGTAGTCATACTTATATCAAACAGATTTTTTTTTAAATATTGAATTTATTTACTTGAGAGAGAGTGAAAGTGAGAGGGAGAGCACGAGAGGGGAGAGGATCAGAGGGAGAAGCAGACTCTTCACTGAGCAGGCAGCCCAATGTAGGACTCAATCCTGGGACTCCAGGATCATGACCTGAGCTGAAGGCAGTTGCTTAACCAACTGAGCCAGTCAGGCACCCCCAGACAAACGGATTTTAAACCAAAGGGATGAAGGGGACTGTATCATAACAAAGGGAATTATCCAACAGGAAAATCTAATAATTGTTTAAGTATTTATGCCCTCAATGTAGGATTGCTCAAATATATAAAGGAATTAATGACAAACAAAAAAGGAACTCATTGATAATAATACAAGACTGGTAGGAAACTTTAATATCCCGCTTACATCAATGGACAGATCATCCAAGAAAAAACCAACAAAGAAACAATGGCTTTGAGTGATGTACCGGACCAGGTGGGCTTAGATCTATTTTATCCTAAACATTTTTAGGTTTAGAACATGTTATCCTAAACCAGCAGAATACACATTCTTTTTGAGTGCATCTGGATCATTCTCCAGAATAGATCACATACTGGGTCACAAATCAGGCCTCAACAAGTATAAAAAGGATTAAGATCATACTGTACTTATTTTCTGACTACAGGCTATGAAAATTGAAGTGAACCACAGAAAAAATTTAGTAAGATTCTGAATGCATGGAGGTTAAACAATATGCCACTAAAGAATGAATGTGTTAATGAGGAAATTAAAGAATAAATCTTTTTTAAAAAATACATGGAAACAAATGAAAATGAAAACAGAATAGTCCAAAATCTTTGGGATGCAGCAAAAGCTATTATAAGGGGGAAGTATATGCAGGCCTACCTCAAGAAGCAAGAAAATTGTCAAAAATGCAACCCAACCTTACACCTAAAGGAGCTAGAAAAAGAATAGCAATTGAAGCCTAAAGCCAGCAAATGAAGCCTAAAGCTAGCAGAAGAGGGAAAGTAATAAAGCTTAGAGCACAAATAAGTGATATAGAAACAAACAAGCAAAAAAGCCAGTAGAACAGATCAATGAATTGGGAGCTGGTTCTTTAAAAAAATTATTGAAATTGATAAACCCTTAACCAGACTCATTAAGGAGGAGGAAAAAAAAAAAGAAAAAGAGAGAGAGAGAGAGAGAGAGAGAAAGGACCCAAATAAACAAAATTATAAATGAGAGAGAAGAGATAATGACCAACATCACAGTAATATAAACAATTAAAAGACAATATTATGAAAAATTACATGCCAACAAATTGGGCAATCTGGAAGAAATGGATAATTGTCTAGAAACATATAGAGTACCAAAACTTACACAGGAAGAAATAAAAACTTGAACAAACTGATAACCAGCAAAGAAATAAAATCAATAATCAAAAATCTACCAAAAAATAAAAGTCCAGGACCAGATGGCTTCCCAGGAGAATTCTACTTAACATCTATTTTTTTAAAAAAATTTTAAACTTTTAAATTTATGTTGGGGGGGAACAGAGGCAGAAGAAGAATCTTTAGATTCCATACCCAGTGTGGAGCCTGATTCAGGGCTCATTCTCATGACCCTGAGATCATAACCTGAACTGAAACCAAGAGTCAGATGCTTAACTGACTGAACCACCCAGATGCCCCTGTACCTAATGTTTAAAGGAGAGTTAGTACCTATTCTTCTCAAGCTATTCCAATAAATAGAAATGGAAGGGAAACTTCCAAACTCATTCTACAACACCAGCATCTTGTGATTCCAAAATTAAACAAAAACTTCACTAGAAAAGAGAACTAAAGGCAAATATCCCTGATAAACATGGACGGGAAAATTCTCAATAAAATAGTAGCAAACTGAATACAAGAGTACATTAAAAGAGTCATCAACCATGATCAAGTGGGATTTATTCCAGGGATGCAAGGGTGGTTCAATATTCACAGATCATTAAGTGATACACCATGTTAATAAAAGAATGGATAAGAGCTATATGATTCTCTCAATAGATGAAGGAAAAGCACTGGACAAAGTACAACATCCATTCATGATAAAAACCCTCAACAAAGTTGGATAGAAGGGACATATGTCAGCATCATAAAGGTAATACATGAAAGAGCCGCAGCTAATATATTCCTCAATGGTGAAGAACTGAAAGTTTTTACTTTATGGTCAGGAACAAGACAGGCATATCCACTCTCATCACTGTTATTTAACATAGAACTGGAAGTATGATGCCTCAGAAATAAAAGGAATCCAAATTATTAAGGAGGAAGTCAAACTTAAATTATTTGCAGATGATAGATATTCTATATAGAAAGCCTAAAAGACCCCCCCAAAAAAATTGCTAGAACTGATAAAGGCATTTCGTAAAATCATAGGATACCAAATCAACATATAAAAATCTGTTGCATTTCTATATATCAATAATGAAGCAGCAGAAAGAGAAAATCAAGGAGTCAATCCCATTTACAATTGCACCAAAACCCATTAAATACCTAGGAATAAACCTAACCCAAGAGGTAAAATATCTGTACTCTGAAAACTATAAAACACTGATGAAAGAAATTGAAGATGACACAAAGAAATGGAAAAACTTTTCATGTTCATGGGTTAGAAGAACCAATACTATAAAATGTATATAGTATGCAAAGCAATTTAAACAATACAATCTCTATCTAAATACAACCAGCATTTTCCACAGAGCTACAACAAATAATCCTAAAATTTGTATGGAATGACAAAAGACCCAGAATAGCCAAAGCAATCTTTTTTTTTTTTTTTTTAAGATTTTATTTATTTGACAGAGATCACAAGTAGGCAGAGAGGAAGGCAGAGAAAGAGGAAGGGAAGCAGGCTCCCCGCTGAGCAGAGAGCCTGATGCGGGGCTTGATCGCAGGACCCTGAGATCATGACCTGAGCTGAAGGCAGAGTCTTTAACCCACTGAGCCACCCAGGCACCCCAGCAATCTTGAAAAAGTAAAGCAAACCTGGAGGCATCACAATTCTGGACTTCAAGTTAAATTACAAAGATGTAGTGATCAGGATAGTATGGTATTGACACAAAAACAGACACATAGATCAATGGAAAACCCAGATATAGAAACCCAGAAATGGACCCACATTATATGGTTAATTAATCTTCCACAAAGCAAGAAAGACTTTCTAATATGAAAAAGACTATCTCTTCAACAAATGGTGTTAAACAGCAACATGCAAAATAATGAAACGGGACCTCTTTCTTATACCACAGACAAAAATAAATTCAAAATGGATGAAAGGCCTAAATGTGAGACTTGAAACCATCAAAATTCCAGAACACAGACAGTAACCACTTTGACATCAGCTATAGTAACTTCTTAATAGATATGTCTCCTGAGGAAGGAAACAAAAGAAAAAATAAATTATTGGGATTTCATTAAGATAAAAAGCTTCTGCACAATGAAGGAAACAACCAGGAAAATTTAAATTTTGGAATGGGAGAAGATATTTACAAATGACATATCTGATAAAGGATTAGTATCAAAACTATATAAAGAATTTATCAAACTCAACACCGAAAAAATGGATAATCCAGTTACAAAATGGGCAGAAAACATGAACACACATTTTTCCAAAGAAGACATACAGATAGAAAAGATACATGTAAAGATGCTCAATATAACTCATTATCAGAGAAACACAAATAAGAAAATCAATGAGATATTATCTCACACCAGTTAGAATGGCTAAAATCAACAGCACAGGGAACAATAGGTATTGTGGAAGATGCAGAGAAAGGGAAACCCTCTTACACTATTAGTGGGAATGCAAAAATGGTGCAGCCACTGGAAAACAACATGGAGGTTTCCTTAGAAACTTGAAAATAGAACTACCTAACAATTTAGCATCTGTTGTACTAAGTATTTATCCAGAGGATACAAAAGTATTGACTTAAAGGGATACATGCACCCCGATGTTTATAGCAGCATTACCTACAATAGCCAAATTATGAAAGAGCCCAAATGTCCATCCAGGGCTGAATGGATAAAGAAAATGTGCCCTATACATATAATGGAATATTAGTCAGCCAGAAAAAAAGAATGAAATTGTGTCCTGAGCAATGATGTGGATGGAGGTAAAGAGTATTACAGTAAGTAAAATAAATCAGTCTGAGACTGACAAATACCATATGCTTTCACTCCTATGTGAAATTTATGATAAAAATAGATTGACATATAAAAAATAGAGGCAAATCAAGAAACACACTCTTAACTATAGAGAACAAACTGATGGTTACTGGAGGGTAGTTGGGAGGGGAATGGTTTAAGTGGGTGGTGGGTTAAGGAGGGCATTAGTAATGATGAGCACTGTGTGTAGTATGTAAGTATTGAATCACTAAATTCTACACCTAAAACTAATATTACACTGTATGTTAGTCAACTAGAATTTAAATAAAAACTTGAAAAAAGAATAAATAAATATATATTTGAATGTATTTACTACTTAGAACCCCCCCCCTTTTTTTTATCCTAGGCACAGAAATCAATAGGTTGTTTCCTAACCTCACATGAATTTAAGTGTGGCTACATAACTGAGTTTTGGAAAGTGAGTAAAAATTACGTGACCCACTTTCATGAGTCCTTGAAAACTTCCCAAAGTTTCCCTCCTCTGGCTGGATGCATCTGATAGGGAGATTTATGGAATGGTGAAGACAAAAGTGGGAAGGAGCCTTGGTCCTGAGTGGCTCTTCTGTTAACTACAGAACATGAACAAGAAGAAAATTTTGATTGGCTTGATCTTTCAGATAGTCAAGCCCAATTGTTATGCTAATTTTCCTACCTAATGCATACATCTAGCCTAGTAAGTATCTTATAGATGCCATTCAATAAAACAATGCATATAATAAAAAAATTAGACTAATCACCAGCATTCTATCTGAAAGAAACAAATGAACTCTGGTGGAGGAAAATATTGAGATTCATTTTCTCAATTTTTTTTTTTAGAGAAAGGTACATGATAGAGAAGTATGAGTGTCAATGCCTAAAATTACGTGGTAATAAATTTAACAAGATTGTTTCAGGATTTTAAAAAAATACCTCTGAAAGTGTGATACATTTGCTTTTGTTTTTCATGTTCTGTTTTCAGGTTTGAAAAATTGTTAATAAAACCTGATTGCATAGAAAATCAGGAAATAAATATTTGGATATACATGAAGTTCTATTTAAAGATTAACATTGGTTATGGAAAAACATGTCTTTAGCTAAATGGTTCAGTGTAACTGAGGTCACCATTTAGTCATTTAAGAACTTTTATCATTCAAGGCTTTTAAATATTTTATGAATCATGTTAATTAGAGTATTTGTGTAAGCACTGTAGTTCATGGTAGGAAATGTACCTGCTACCATATGAGTCTCTTATGAAATCACATTGATGAAACTTTTAAAATACCCTTAGCAGCCAGATATAATTTGAGAGTAGATATCAGTAGGTTTATTCTTAAAAGGAAAAAAATAATCAAACTTTGTCTTTTCCATTTGCAGTCTCAAATCAAAGGTAAAGAGGTATTAAAAATTTAAACAAATATTAAACAGCTTTTTCAATATCAGGCATTATCAAAATTCAAATATTTCTAATAAATAGAGATGGTGGTAATTGCTGAGGATTTAGTTGATTACAATAATTTTGAATTCAAAATGTGCACTTCCTTATAACTGATTTTAAATTACTTAATTTCTTCCTGCATTATTGATGTCATTAGCAAAACCAAGTTGCTACTAAGAAAATCCAAAGAATTAAGCATTGATAAATTAGCCTCTTAGGAGTATATACCTACAGACCATGTCATTTCAAAATTAATGTGACGTTTTTGATGCTTTGAGTAGGAAAGGAGAAACTGAATACAAAAATTGCCTTTATCAATGTTTTACACCAAAGTAACTGAATCATGTTTAAAAGAAGGAAGTGGTTACTTTTATTATTTTCATTGATAAAGTGGTTTATAGTATTTAGTACTAGTGCACAAAAAATCTAATCAAATCTGTCCTTGTAAGAAATGGACTCTGATCTCCTGCTATCAATCATATGGAATACTTCATTTCTAGATAGTAACGCTAGAAGCCATAAGACATATGAAAGTTTTAGGATACTCCCAGAGTAAGTTGGGCCCATCCTCTTAACACCAGACAACTTCATAAAGCTTCCAGAATGCACATGACTCAAGTTATTATATTTTTTCTGTAAAAGTGCATGCTCTTTTCACAAAGTATCTTTTCATGAAGTTTAACCTAATTGTGGCCCATTATTTCTAATCAGCATGGTGATGTTTATTTTTCGCCTTCAACTTCTTCAGTTCCATAAAAATTCTCTACCTCAGAAAATGGACCCTCTCATCAACACCAGGTTTTTAAATTTCTTTTCTCATTAAATTCCCTACAATGTAAGTATCAAATCCTTTTCCATTTTTGAATAATCTTTAATCCAACCTCTTCTTATGAACATTTTATTCATCATTATAATAGACTCCCCCCCCCCATTTTATTTATAAGAATCCATTCCTTTTTCTTCGTATACCACCATAACCTTCTTTGGGACATGTCTTTCCACTTGTTTCTATTATATACATACTGGTTGAGACTAATAACCATCCTTGACGACGGTGATTGTCTCAGGATAGGCAGTCAGTCTAATCGGGTGTGTGTGTGTGTCTCTGTGTGTGTGTGTGTGTGTGTGTGTTTGTGTCTGTGTGTGTGTGTGTTTGTATGTATTTCAAAATAGGAAATAAAGAAATTTAAACCACAACAGACATACCACCCCTATGGTGGGAGAATCTATCTCAGACTGAGCCTAGGTGAGAACAAAATAATCTATCTTATTCTTAAGGCAAAAATACAGGGAGCCATCATTCTCGATTCTCTCCTACTCAACCCCCACCTTTAATGCCTTGGATAATACTGTCAGACTTATTTGGAAAAATACAACAAACTAACCATTTGTCACCATTCTACCCAAATAACCAATCAATACTACCTTCGTATTTTTGACTAGATTAGTATAACAGTCTCCTAATACTTCTCATTTTTCTACTCCTAGCATAATACATTTTCACAAAGTAAACAGAAATCAGAATTTCTGTTTGGACTATGATGCAGTAGTTTAGATTAAATAAACTTCTCCAAGATATTTGCAAATGGCATATGGAATAAAGGGTTAGATCTAAAATATATAAAAAATTTATAAAACTCAACACTCCAAAAATGAATAATTCAATTAAAAATGGGCAGGAGATATGAATAGAGATTTTTCCAAAGAAGACATCCAGATGGTGAACAGATACATGAAAGATGCTCAATATCACAAATCAAAACTACAATGAGATATCACCTCATACCTGTCAGAATGGCTAAAGTCAACAACACAAGAAAAAACAGGTGTTGGCGATGCTATGGAAAATGGAGGACCCTCTTATATTGTTGTGGGAACGCAACTGGTGCAGCCACTACGGAAAACAGTATGGAGTTTCCTCAGACAGTTAAAAATAGAACTACACAACAATCTAGTATCTGCACTACTACTAGGTATTTATTTAAAGATACAAAAATAAAAATTCAAAGGGATACATGCACCTCAAGATTTATAGCACCATTATCTACAATAGACAAATCATGGAAATAGCCCAAGTGTCCATTGATTGATGAAAGGATAAAGAAGACGTGAATATGAATACATAAATATATTTATATATTAAATATTACATATTTATATATTATATATATATTTATATATATAAAGAGAGAGTGGAATATTATTTAGCTAAAAAAATGAAATCTTGCCATTTGCAATGACATGGGTGGAGCTAAAGAGCATTATGCTATGTGAAATATGTCAGAGAAAAACAGATAACGTATGATTTCACTCATATGTGGAATTTAAGAGGCAAAACAAATGAGCAGCGGTGCCTGGGTGGCTCAGTTGGTTGAGTGTCTGCCTTCGGCTCAGGTCATGATCCCCAGGTTCTGGGATCAAGTCCTGCATTGGGCTCCCTGCTCAACGGGGAGTCAGCGTCTCCTTCTCTCATTCCCCCTGCTTATGCTCTTTCACTCTCTCCGTCAAATAACTAAATAAAATAGAATAAAAGATCTTAAAAGATGAGTAAAGGAGAAAAAATAAGAAAGAGAGATAAACCAAGGAACACCCTCAACTATAGAGTACAAACTGATGGTTGCCAGAAGGGAGGTAGGTGAGGGGTGGGTGAAATAGGTGATGGGGATTAAGGAGTGCACTTGTGATGAGCACAAGATGATGTATGGAAATGCCGAATCACTATATTGTACACCTGGAACTAATATTATAGTGTATGTTAACTAACTGGAATTTAAGTAAAAACTTTAAGAAAAGCCCTCTCCCATGAACAAATAGAGAAGTGAAATAAAAATACTTTTAACTTGGTTTGAATGCACCAAAGCAAATCTTCATCCAGGAATGAAGATTCCAGGATCACGGGAAGAAGAGAAATACATAGAAGTGAGTGGGGCACTTTCTTCTTTCTCCTTCTAGGACTTGCCAATTACTCTGAGGGTGGGTCTAGAGACCAAATAGAAAGCATTCTGTTTTTACCAACATATCAAAACTTGCAGAGTGTATCTAAAGTTTGGAGGCAAATTTACAGCCTTAAGTGTCTGTGTGTGTGTGCACGCACGCGCGCGCGCGTGTGTGTGTATACGTGCCTTCCAAGAATGACAAAATAAATTAAAAACAAAAACGTAGAAGCAAGGCAATAATGAAGATCTTATTGGATTTATTTATATAATTAATAAACTCCTAGCAAGATGGAACAAAGAGAAAGAGAACAGATCATCAAAATCAATAATGAAGAACAGATCATCAAAATCAATAATCAATAATCAATAATGATTATTATTATCAATAATAATCAATAATGTAAATAAATATCCTATAGCATAAAAGGATAAGAGATTATTTAAAAAGCCAATAATTTAAATTTTACATGAAATGGAAAAGTTGTTTAAAAAAACATAATAAAATTGGCACAAGAATATGAAGAAGATATCATTAGACCTTTATATATTTAAACATATATATTTAAATTAAAATCATTCCACAATGTAAACTCCAAGTCCAAATTACTTTACAGTTTATCTTCTCAAACATTTGAGGAAGAAATAACCCATCAATTTCATATAAACACTTCAAGATATGAAGAAGATAGGATAAGCAGTTTATTTCTTTTAATGATGCTAATATATTTACTAAAAACAGATACAGTCATTATAAGAAATGAAAATCTTAGGCCAATACCTTGCATGTATATAAACATAAAAACCTCAAACAAATATTAACAAATTGCACAGAGCAAAATATAAAACCAACAATAGGTCATACTCAAATTGGGTTTTATTCCTGAAATTCAAATTTAGTTTATCCTTTGAAAAATCAGCCATAGTAATACATCACATTGAAAGAATGAAAGAGAAACACAATAGAATTATAATACATGAAGAAAAGTCTGTTGATAAAATTCAAATCTCTGTTACAACAAAATGCTTTTTAAAAAACCTGGAGATTAGAAACAGAAGGTACTTTCTTAACACAGAAAAGTCTATTAAGAAAAAAAATCTTTTAGCAAACATCATACTTCATGTGAACTACTCAATACTTTCCTATAACATCAGGAAAGAGACAATGATGTTTAAGTTGAGAGACAATTCTCCATAGAGCTTTTCAAGACTACTTTGTGATGGATATTTGTATTGTAAATTACGTTGAAGAGAGTTCTGAAACAGGTATAGCTTTCACCAGATATATGAAAAAGCATCAGTACAGTAGGAAAGTACAGTGGAAAGAATCATGTCTTCAATAATAGAGCTTCTTTAACTGTGTATTTATATGGAAAACAAATCTTGATCTCTACATCATCCTACATACAAATATAAATTCCAAGTATATGGTGTGTGAAAGTCTTTTAAAAAGAGAGAGAAAAATTCTAGAATATAACAGGAAAATATCTTCATGACATTGGGATTAGTGGAAAGTCATAATTACAAACTAAAATACAGTAAGCCTGACAATTCACAGACTGTACCCCTGGGGCTAATAATACATCATATGTTAATTTAAAAATTTTTAAAAAAATAGAGAAAAAAAGAAATTAAAACACAATAATTATATAGGAAAAGACTGAAAAATTGGAGATCATTAAAACTAAAATTGATCAAAGACACAATTAAAAGATTGAAAATCCACAGAAGGTATCCTTTAATTTAGGAATGGATACACGAACTGTTTATCATTTGATGAATATGGACTATTATTGGGATGGAATATTATTCAGCAATAAAAGGAAATGACCTACTAAGCCACAGACTAAGAGGAATCTTAAATGCAGATTGCTAAGTGAAAGAAGCCAGTACAGAAAGGCTACACAGTGTATGATTTCAACTATATGACCTCCTAGGAAAGGCCAAACTATGGAGACATTAAAATACCAGGGGTTGCCAAGAGCTTGGGAAATGAAATAACCAATAGGTGGAACACAGGCAATTTTTAGGGCAGTGAAACTATTCAGTATGAAATTATAACGATGGATTCATGACATGCTGCATTTGACAAAATCCATAGAACTGTACCACACAGAGTGAACCCTAATGTAAACTATGAACACTAATTAATAATCAATATTAATTAATCAGTTATGACAAATATAGAACACAAATATACATATAAGTCAACAGGAAAAACTGCATTTAATGCAGGGATAGGTATAATGGGAATTTTATAGATTCTGCTCAATTTTCCAGTAGACATAAAACTGTTCTAGAAAAATGAGGTTTATTATAAAAAATCCACAGAGGGGGAGGAGATATTTCCAATGTATATAGTCAACAAAGAACTCATATCTAAAAAACTCCTAATTAGTAGAAAAGTATAAATAATTCAAAAGAGGGAAGAAATGTGAAAATGTACTTCAAATCTAGACCACCCAAACGGCCAATAAAAATGAAAAAGTTGCTCATATTCATTAGCTATATGGTCAATCAAATTTATGTCACAAAGAAATACCACTAACATCTTCAGAATTGCTAAAATTAAAAGTAATACCTAGCAAGGATATAGAATAATTGTCACTCTTCCCAAAAGAGTGGGAATATTCTTTCTTTCCATGAACACACCCAAGCACTGTTCCCTTGTTCCTTTCAAGCTTCTACTTACATATTATCAACTCATAATGGACTTTCTTAACAATCTTATTTAAAAAGTCCCCCATTCTCAGTTTATATCTCCTCATTTATTTCATAGTTCTTACTACTTCTTGTCATATTTTATATGACTTTGTTCACTGTTCTACTCCCAGCTTCCTGAACACTAAATAGTGTGTGGTTTGGCTTTCAATAAATAAAAGTTGAATGAATGAATGAATGAATGAATGAGCCAGTCAATTGGTGAATGAAGGCAGCTTGAATTTTCTGACACTTTCAAACTATGTGTTGGTAAAATGAGCGATAAGTGGTGCCTAGGTGGCTCAGTTGAGCATCAAACTCTTAGTTTTCGGCTCAGGTCACGGCCTCAGGGTCTTGAGATAAAGTCCTGTGTGAATGCAGAGCCTGCTTAAGAGAGTCTCTCTCTCCCTCTCTCCCTCTCTCGCCCCCTCTCCCTACTCCCACTGTCTCTCTCTCATAAATCAATCAATCTTTAAAAGGAGTGATATAATAATAAAAAATAAAATAATTATGACAATAATAGTGATAATAGCTGACACATGTAGTGCTTACTGTAACATATATATGTCACACACTAATTTAATCCTCAAAATAATCCTGAAAGAGATACAAATACTTTCTTGTTTTAGCAATAAAAATTAAACTGAGGTCTAAGGACAGTGGACTTTTTTCACAAGGTTTATATGTGGGGAAGCCTGTATAAAAATACAATCTAAGTTCAGAGTACAATCCTTTAATTATTAGGATACTTTTCTCTACAGTATGGGATGTTAATAGAAGAATAATACATACACAGAGGAATAGTCTAATTTTATTAATTAAAGGACATCACATCTTATCTGTATATAAATACATGGAAGAGTGGACAAAAAGCAATTCAATGTATGCCTCAATTAGTTTTCTAATCCTCACTATGGGTTAAGCATCTATCACTGACAATGCTTGAATGGGAATGGGGTTTATGTCAAATTCTTAGAGAAATGAATTCTGGGTCCTTAAAGAATATTAATTGCCCATGGCTACTCTCAATTGTTTAGAGAAACAAAATTCTGGCTAGATGTTTGCCTTCTGGCTCAATGCAAGTAAATACAAATCATAATAAATTATGTAAGATAGTTTCTACATACTAGAGCTTTCACATCATTATCTTTTGTCAATGCAGGCAATGGTAAATAAAGCCCCAACACATTACCAAGAAAACTACATACACCAGGTTGAATTTAACATCCAATGTCCAAAGGTGATTAGGAAATGTTAAGTAACGCCAGATCTCAGGTCTACCCGAAATTCTGTTCTTATATAAACCAGAGCTAGTACCAGTGCCATATTTCCAGAAACACCACTTTTCTTTAACTGAAAAATACCTTTTATTTTATTTTATTTTCCACAGGATATCTGTAACAGCAGTCACAGAACACAAAATAAGGGATGTTAAGTGAAGAAACAAACCTCTTAAGTTTTGTAGCTATTACATTTTTAATAATGTTAAGGAAGATCAGTAAATGTCTTTGCAATAACTATAACATATGTTCATCTGAATGTCCTAGAGATAACCTTGAATTATGAAGGGAAGAAATGAATTTCTCTATCATGTTAAATTTCACATGTATATAATTCAGGTGTAGTAAGGCAGCCTAATGTCTTTTCAGACTCAGACCCTTTCCAGCTTTCTCTTTTATTATTCCTAGGGAGAAACCCTCATAGAAATGATGCCAGGTGGGACTTTGCTCATAAAAATCCAGATTGTAAGCAAAAAGAAAGAAAAAGAAAAATGAAAATGCCAAGGTCACTTCTTGTCAATGACATATCCAAGACATTTTTGTTTTGTTTTGTTTCATTTTGTTTTAAGTAGGCTCCGCACCCAACATGGGGATCTAACTCACCACTCTGAGATCAAGGTCACATGCTCTATCAACTGAACCAACCAGGTGTCCTGACATTATCCAGGATGTTTGACGAATCAATTGGCCCTGAATACTGACAGATATAAATCACACAGGGACATCTAATTTCAAGGAAATTTAGTAGATATAATCTTCATTGTTAATGATCATGTATCCAGCAAAGGATCAGGATGTTTACTGTTATTGAAAGAGGGTTCTGTGTGATAACTAGCAGTCTCCATTACAGTCGTCATGTTGTAATTCGATGGAAATTCATTTACAAGTCACACCTTAAATGGAGTCACTCTCCCTGTCAAGAGGAATGTACTGTTACATGCTAGAAGCAAATAAAATGATAACCCTACAGGAAAATATAGGTAAATTATAGTTTTTCTCTGTTTCATTCTGGTGATCATACCATAATGTATAAAGCTGAATCATTCTGTTGTACAACTGAAATTAATGTAACATTATACATCAACTATACTCAAATTTAAAAAAATCAAAAACATTTATTGTAAGCTGACACTGCTGAAGAGCCTCTTCAGCTCAAACTCATTAAGTGCTATAAAATGTCTATGTTCAGTGTACTTCTAGAGAACTCATTAGACATCATATTATGGTACCATTTGGAGTTAGGAAAAAAGTAAATGTGCATATAAATATTATTTTTAAAGACTTGAAGATGAAAGAAGACAAGCAATTATTGGCAGAGATGGAGAATTTCTGAAAGGGGAGCTGACTAAAGTACAGAATATATTGTGACTCTCAGACCAGAATCAGCTAAAACTGAAGAATTCAAACATTAGAGAATTTTATAATGATCACTTAGGAAAGAGAAGTAGATACTAGTACAACCATCCTAACACCAATTATTTATTGAAAATAATTTGATATTTATAATAAAAGTACTCTGATTTTAACTTGTAGTTTACTACATACAACTATATTAGCCTACAAGTAATACAAAGCCCAATTTCCAATAGCTTAACCACACAGATATATACAGTTCTTATGTATGAGAAAGTATAGAATTATAGTCCAGTAGCTCCAAAATATCATTAACATTCAGTTTTATTTATTTTTGCATTTTAAGATTTTATTTATTCATTTGAGAGAGAGGGAGGGAGAGCAAGTGAGCAGAGCGAGAGGCAAGGGAAAAGCAGGCTCCCTGCTGAGCCAGGAGCCAGACCTGGGGCTTGATCCCAGGACCCAGAGAACATGACCTGAGCCGAAGGCAGACGCCTAACCATCTAAGCCATTCACGCACCCCACGCATTCAGTTTTCAATGTCCTGGTTGGAAAAAAAAAAAAAAAAGGGTAAAGCTTTCTTGAGTTTTTTAATAGCTCTTATTCCAAAATGGGTTAGTATTGTATAATATAGACTTCCTTAAAAAAAAAAAAAAAGTTTGAGAGATGGGAAATTAGAAGAATACAAAGAAATGAAAGAGTTTTGGTTTTTGGGTGGCCAATGCACAATGTCTACTACATTACAAGTTCTCTTTTTATGGGGCTCCTGGGTGGCTCAGTCAGTTAAGTAGCTGCCTTCGGCTCAGGTCAGGATCCCAGGGTCCTGGGACTAAGCGCTGCATCAGGCTTCCTGCTCAGCGGGGAGTCTGCTTCTTCCTCCACTGTTCCCTCTGCTTGTGCTCTCTCTCCCCGTCAAATAAATAAATACATACATAATACATAAATAAAATCTTTAAAAAAGTTCTCTTTTTAAAGTTACTATTATAGCAAATTATATATTTACATTTACTTTCAACAAAACCCTTTTTGTTTTTTTATAAAATACTGAGATTAAATAATCTCCCTGAATTTTGGCAGGAATACTATCTGATCCAGTAAACCTTTGTCTGACAAAATACAGTACAGATTCTGCTACTGAGACTGGGTGTGGCCTATTATTGTTCAGTTAATGTCCACCCCTTAGCCCCATGCCACACATCTCCACGGCAAGGATATATTTCCCAGATCATAAACACTGAGCTTTGTCACATGATGTTTCTTTGACTTCATCCTAGGTAAAGAATACTTTTAAATGCTTTGATTTGAGGCTTAGACATTTGACTTGCTTTACCCAATGGGATTTTAGTGGGTGAGAGGCAACCCAAGGTTTAAAATGAGATGAGTGGTTGCTTGGGCTTGTTCTATAGTTTCCTGTAATTTACCATGAGAAAAACGTTATTTGGCTTGTCACTTGTCCAGAGAAGATGAGAGATACAGGAAGCAAACCTCTACCCACTGTTTGGTGTTAAGCCCATCTAAACCCTTAGGTGAGGGAGTTACCAGCCTACTTAAAAATAAGTATGCGATAAATAAATCTTTGTTTTTGAAAGTCATAGGAAGTTTCAGGTTGTATCTTATGCAGCATGATTATGCCAATAGATGACTAATTCTTTGGGCAAAACAACTAAAACAATCCTCCTTAAAAATTGACTTAGCTGACTGGGGATGCTAAAACTTATAACATTTGTCATATAATGTTCTGTATGCTAATTGTTGATGTTTATTCTTATTTCTCTCAACACAAAATTAACTTACAGAAGTCAACTAAAGTGATAGTATACAAAACTGTATCTCCATATCCTTAATAACTCATTAAAATTGTAATACTTATGGAATAAGGTTGACTATAAAAATGAGAAATAAATAGTAACTACTTTATTTAAAAAATCACAAGATAGCCCTTTAGAAGTATTTGGATTTCAAATATGGCAAGTAACAACAAGTAGTTACTACTGATTCATACCATATGATTCAAAATCATGTTAAATATAAGAGTAAAGGTAGGTCTTATGCAAAGAAGACACCCAGGTAATGTGCTCAGTTTGACTTCTTTATGTCATGAACTGTAAACAGTCTAAAAATTGTCCCTAGTTGCAAGCTAACTAGCTAGCCTGCCAGTTATGAGATGCCGGCAGAAAGCACAAGACTCCTGGGTCAGTGTGGTATTGGGATTAGGATACAGATTTATGGGATAGAGTGGAGACCCCACACATAAAGTCACATATACAAAATCAAGTGACTTTATTTTTTTTTAATATTTTATTTATTTATTTGACACAGAGAGAGAGATCACAAGTAGGCGGAGAGGCAGACAGAGAGGGGGCGGGAAGCAGACTCCCCGCTGAGCAGAGAGCCCAATGCAGGGCTCGATCACAGGACCCTGAGACCATGACCTGAGCCGAAGGCAGAGGCTTAACCCACTGAGCCACCCAGGTGCCCCAATCAAGTGATTTTAAACCAAAGTGCTCAGTAGTAGAAGAAAAGAATAGTTTTTTGAACAAATAATGCTAGAACAACTGACTATCTTTATGGAGGAAAGAAAAAAAAAAAAAAGAACCTAGAGTGGTATTAGTGGGAATGGTAGAATAAGGACCTCCAAATATCTGCTCCTTTATGGCAGCAATGTTAATACTGAAAAAAAGGTAAAAACCAACTTTTTCAGAATCCTGAAAATGAACCAGATTCTTGGAGTTTTTTACTCAAGAAAAATAGCAGAATAATTGGTAGAACAGGTGAGCACTGTGGCATTTTAATTTAAGCTATTTCCATTTCCCTCTCTCCAGCTTCATAGTCGATTTGAAAACCAACCACAAAAGCAATAGCCTGGCAGTCACTGGAGAGAGCTTAAAGGGTTTGAAGCCTCCAAAAACCAAATCCCATGAGAACTGTTATTATATGACAAGCAGGCAGTGCAAACAAAATCGAAGACTTAAGCAGAGCTGTCAACTGCCTAAGTGCTAAGGTGTGTGCCAACACATACACACAGAGCACCGTAGTAAAGTTGGGGAGAATTACCTATTCAGTGCATTTAAGGGAATCTCTGTCCAATTATTAGCTGGCCGCTATGATAACAGAGCAGAGACTTCTGTGGGCACATAGGACAAAGAATACAGACTTAACAGAATTAGTTCAATAAAGTCAGTAAGTACATAAACAGCAACAAACACCACCACCACCACAAAAACAGTAGTAACAACAACAGCAACAGATAGTAACAACAATGAAACCTGGGGAAGAGGAAATTTACCTGAGAGCTGCCACATTATATTATTTTAAAAGTCCAGCTCTAAATAAAAAAAAAAAATGAGATATGCATAGAAACAAGAAAATATGGCATATTCACATTAAAAAGCAGTCAACAGAAATTATCCCTGAGGAAATCAGACTTTATACTTACCAGAAAAGATTTTGTATAAATTATTTAAAATATCTTCAAATAACTAAAGGAAACTAAGTTTAAATACTAAAAAAGAATGGTATTATTATCTCACCATATTAAAGAACATCAATAAAGATATAAATTATAAATAAAGAAGAACCAAATAGAAATTATAATTTAAAAGCACAATAATAGAGATGGAAAAAAAAATCACTAGATGGGCTCAAGATCATATCTGAAGTGACAGAAAAAAGAATCTGTGAACTTGAAGTTAATTGAGATCATGCAGCTGAGGAATTGAAAGCTCAAAAGAAAAAAAGGGGGTGGGGAGAAAAGATGAACAGTTTGTTAACCTGTAGGACACTACCAAATGTAAGATACAGTGGGAGACCCAGATGAAGAGAGAAAGAAGCAGAAAGAGTAACTGAAGATATAATGGCTGAAATCTTCCCAAATTTTATTTTATTTAAAATTAATTTATTTAATTTATTAATTAAATGATTTGTTATTATTATTAAATTAATTTATTTTAATAATAAAATAAAATAAAATTTATTAAAAATAAAATTAAAATTAAATTCTATTTAAAATAATTTACCTACATATTAAAGAAGCTCAAACAACTCATAGTAAAGTCAAAGAGACCCAGAGCTAGACTCATTACGTTTAAATGGTCTCAAGACAAAGACAGAGAGAAATGACTGTATAAAGGGATCCATAACATTATTTTCCTGTTGTTGTTATAGAAAAAATTAGTAAAACTCAATGGTTTAAATTGACACAAATCTATTATCTTATGTTTTTAGAAGTCAGACATCTTCAATTAATCTCACTTGCTAAAATCAAGGTGTCAAAAGGCCTGAATGTCTTCTAAAAACTCAAGGAGAGAATGTGTTTCCTTGCCTTTTTCAATGTTTAAAGGCTACCTGCATTCCTCATCGGGTCATGGCTCCTTTCCAACATCTTCAAAGCCAGTAAATTAGTTCAAATCATTCTCATGCTTCTGCATCACTCTGAATCTCTGTTTTCTGCTTCCCTCTTCTACTGATAAGGACCTTTTATGAGCATATTAGGCCCACCCTGATAATTCTGGATAATCTCTTCAATTCAGTCAGCTGATAAGCAATCTTAAAATAATCTGCATTTTTTATTCCCCCTTCCTATACAATCTAACATACTCATGAAGTACAGATACTAGGATATGAACATCTTTGGAGGTCCATTATTCTATCACATTTTATAAGATTAAAAGCTGATAGTTCATCATAACCATAAGCAGCTAGAAAGCAGTGAGATGATATAGTCAAAGCATTGAAAAATTCAGCTATCAACCAAGAATTCTACTTCTCCAAAAACTATCTTTCAAACATGACAGAATAATTAAGACAGTCACAGGTAGGCAGAAACAGAGAGAATACATTGCTAGCAGACCTGCATTACAAGATACATAAAGGAAATCCTTCTGGCAGATATGAAAGGAAAGGAAATAAATTTTCACATATTCAAAAATTTTAGAGATTAGAATGTAGACATCTTTGGGGGATATTACTCTGCCTTCCACAAAGGGAAACTTCTTCAACCTCATAAATATTGTCTATAGCCAACTACAACATCATATTTAATGTTAAAAGACTGAACACTTTCCCTCTACTATCAGGGATAAGTTAAGGATATCATCTCACACCCCATTTATTAAACGTTATACTGGAAATTCTAGCTAGGTCCTTTAAGCTAAAAAAACACATTAGGAGAAAGAAGGGAAAAATGAAGGGGGGGGAATCAGAGTGGGAGACAAACCATGACAGACTGTGGACTCTGGGAATCAAACAGGGTTTTAGAGGCGATGGGGGTGGAGGGATGGGTGAGCCCCGTGATGAGTATTAAGGAGGGCACTCATTGCATGGAGTACTAGGTGTTAATACGCAATGAATCATAGAACACTACATCAAAAACTAATGATATACTGTGTGGTGACTAACATTACACAATAAAAAAAATTATAAAATAAATAAAAGTTATCAAGAATGAAAAAGAAGTAAAACTATTCTCTATTTTCAGAAGACATGATCGTGTATATATAAAATTACTCAAAATGCACAAAAATTATAAGAATCTTAAAAATAAGCTCAGCAAATTAGTAAGATACAAGATCAATTTATAGGAATCAATTATGTGTTATACATGAGCAAAGAAAAGTCCAAAATAAGAAAATAAGAAAACATTCATTAAATAGCACCAAAAAGGTTAAAATACTTAGAAATAAAATTTAAAAAATTATTGCAAGACTAGTACACTAAAAACTACAAAATACCATGGAAAGATATTAAAGAAGCTCCAAATAAATGGAAAGACATCTCACATTCATGAATCAGAAGAGTTAATACTGTGAAGATAATACTCTCCAAATTGATCTGAAGATTTAAAGAAATTCCTATCAAATTCCCTAGCCAGTTTTTGTTGTTTTTTTTTTTTTCTCACAAACTGACAGGCAGATTCTAAAATTCACATAGAAATGCTAAAGATCCAGATCAGGCAAAACAGTCTTGAGAAAGAATAACAATGTTGGAAGACTCAACATTATGTGATTTCAAAACTAACTGGAGAAATACAATTATCAGGATGATGTGGTGTTTGCATTGGGATCAAAGGAATATAATTGAAATTCCAAGTATAAACCCTTAAAGTTACAATCAATTGGCTTTTTTTATGAGGGTGCCACAATAATTCAATGGGGGAATAGAATAATCTTTTTAACAAATAGCACTGGAGCCATTAGATATCCACTTGTAAAAAAAAATACAGCTGAACCTACTGAAGGATTCCAGCTTATAGAACATTTTAGAAAAGACAAATTTAATCTGGGATGAATGTAAATAGATGCTTCCTTGGTCCAAAGGCAGGAGAGGAAGTAGTGATTGTAAGGGGAAATAAGGAAACTTTTCAATGGGATGAAAAGTTTTATAACTAGATCATAGTGGTTGCCCTGGTTTATAAACTGGTTAAATCTCATCACAATGTTTACTTAAAATGTGATATCTGAGCACATATAATTTAAACCTCGTTAAAGTTAATAAGGATAACATGGCCCTGTATGATATAGTTTAATTTTCTATAAAATATTAACTTATTTCTAGGGAAATAATACTGAAGAAATTCATTTGAAACATTTGCAAATAGAATAATTAATTGATATCTTTTTATAAGATCAAAAGTAAAGGAAGATTATCATTGTGTATAAGGCAATTATGTTACAGTAAAGAATCCATGGCCAACAGAATGACTATTAATTTAAAACAGAGGTGGCTTTATTGTATTTGCAATCTCAAGCTGTTTCTCAAAAATAAGAAATTTTATATCTTTTAAGTATTCCATAATGTAAAATTATATGTAATTTTGCCTTTCTAGGAAATATAAATGTTCAATAGATTTAAACATATCTTCTGTTTGTTTCTCAGTGTAAGAATACAAAGTATTAAAATATAATTTCTCACTGGCATAGAAAGTGTGCTGGAAATAAAATGATTTTATGGTGCATTCTGTTGGTATTAAATATTTTTCATTTTGTTAATGACTGTTAGAAAATGAATTTCACCAATAACTTAAACTCACATAAAAATGAAACAAAACAAAAGTATTATGTTGGAATTATAAGTTTGTCATTATTAGAGAAATATAATCATACATCACCCACCCCTGGTCTCTGAAATACTCCCAATGATTTAAGACTTTGGCACGTGCTTCAGACTATTTATTCATGTATTTAGTTTTGTTTTCACTACTCATTTAACTCATTATTAACTTATGATTCTGGTAATCAGCTTTTGACAGTTGATAATGGAAGCTATCACATCAAAGCAATGTGAGCAACCTTAATTATTACTAAAAGGAAGTGCAAAGTAAAAGACATACAACTCTCTTCCAGTTTAATAGAGACAAAGAGAGAGGTGTTAGGGTAGCAGACCCTTTTTCCTTCTCCTCCTCCTTTGGTTATCTAGCCTTGATCATGATTCAAAGGGGCAAGTGCATTAAATATACCAACTTGCACTTGGCTCCATAGAATACCTTTCTCAAATTTGGATTATGCTCTTGATGAGCAATGTCTCCCCTCATGAAGTTTACGTACAGTCTACCTTGGCAATAAGTGCCATTTTTTATTTTGGGTAGAAAGCAATTTGCTGTACTTGAAGACTACACCATTACTAGAGTATGAAGGAGCACCAGTGTGACCAGTCAACTTTCTCTTTGCCTCCAGGACACTGCAGGTAATGTAAATATGCTCGTTGGGAACTAGTCCCTTGCCTGTTTAATCCACAATTCCATACACTCAGACTTGCTCCAATATCTAGTAAAAATCATTTTTTCCTTAAGAAAAGATTTCAGGACATGATTTACTACTTTGGGATCAAATCAGCTGCACTGCCAATTTTCTCTTAAATGACACCTCAGTCCTAATTCACAACATTTGTTTAACTGTCCACAATCATTCCTCCACCTTGCCTCCTAGGGCCAGTAACTTGGTTCTTTCATGGCAGATTCTTCTAAATTAAAGGCCATATATATTTGTTTTAGTTTTTCTCTTTGTACACAATACACAATGTAGAGCTAGCACTGTTTTTGTAATAGTTATTGAGTTTCATAGCTGCCTAATTGAAATAATCCTTTCCTTTAGAATTGGTCACTACTGTGCTTGATCTACTATTTTTATGACTAGAGACCTGTCCTAAAATCTTTACTCTTTCAATCCCTAGTATTACTAGCCAACACTCACTTTTACCTAATAATCTAGATTTCTCTGTATTGTCCTATTTTGATAGCCCCTCATAAATTTCAGATCTGAACAGACTTCTGTTGCAGTCCCACCTCTGCTCTAGTAAATATTCCATCAGCCAAGTTCTTATTCATTAATGATGAACCGAAGATATATATTTCTTAGGAATAAATAATTATATTTTCTAGGGATGAATAGTATGCTGTTCAAAGGAACACTGACTCAGGTGCTCAGTGAACTAAAGGATACCTTATTTGTTGTACCCTCTAGTTCCCTATATTCTACTGTTCTAGAAGGTTAAATATTTAAATTTATGTGGTAGTCTTCCTTCCAAAGCATTTATTTGGACTTACATTAATTCAAAAAAGTAGTCATCTTTCAATAGGCAATTTAATAGTCCAAACAGGTTCACACAACATAAACATTTGGCTTATTTTTCCCCTTTCAAGGGCACTGTCTCTAGGTATTCTCTGAAAGAAGAAATACTGCTTTGTTAAAGGTTTCAACATAACTTCCTTTTCTCTTTAGAAAAAATATGCACTCTGAGGGATAAGACCTTTAGGCATAATAAGTAGCACCTAATATGTATTCCATAAATATTTCTTACAGAAATAGAAACAGTCAGCTCCTACACATAATTAATACATGAGAATTTATAAAGTTGTCAGTCTTTTAATTTCTGAAATCTGTTCAACAGTTATCAACAAAAATAGCCCCCTCCATATTTCAAAAGAAAAGGTGACCTTTAAAAATATTCAGGAAAGAAGTAAACTCACCATTAGAGAAAAGAGCAGAGCACTAAAAATGAATTTTGTATTTGTGTTCCATCAAATACTTATGCAACATTGGTTTTATTTTTAAAAGTGCATCATAGGGGCGCCTGGGTGGCTCAGTGGGTTAAAGCCTCTGCCTTCGGCTCAGGTCATGATCTCAGGGTCCTGGGATCGAGCCCCATCGGGCTCTCTGCTCGGCAGGGAGCCTGCTTCCTCCCCTCTCTCTCTGCCTGCCTCTCTGCCTACTTGTGATCTCTCTCTCTGTCAATTAAATAAATAAAATCTTTAAAAAAAAAAAGTGCATCATAAACTATTACAGATATAAGAGCCCTTCTATTGCAGCTTAAGGAATTGTGCCAGTTAGCATGTGATCTTCCCATCATTTTCCCCACTTTTAAAACTCCAAATTAGATTATTCAAATGTGTTCTCAAAGAGGTTACCCCTGGAAACCACTCTGAGGCTCCATGGGGTACAGAATAGCCTGGCTGCTGATTGGTTTTAGCCTTAGGGAATATCACACCAAAGCACAGCAGTCTCCAATGACTACCAATTTGCTTCCCAGTGTGATGCTAGGTATCGCCTGTGATCATTAATGCCATACTTGGTAAAAGGATACACTATTTACTCATTGCCCTTTCCTTCATTCACAGTCAAGACAATGAAGACAACCAACTGCAGGTTTAAAATTCAATTCTCAAAATTCTTGAGTGTTAAGATTTTGCAGTAAAGACTCTTTTCTTTCAGATTTTTACTTATTCAGTTGTGGAATTGTAGAACTTAGGACAGAAGGGGTTTTTGGTTTGTTTGTTTGTTTAAGCTTTCTCCCTTTAGGTAGCACAACAGGGGAAATACTTTTTTATTCACCTAATTTCATTTTTTATTTTCATTATTTCTAAAATCGAATATTTATTTTAATATTTTATTATGAGTTTTATTCTTACTGCCTTTGGTATAGCTCAAAACTTTAAAATTAAGAGAAAGAACACATTTTCTGATAAACTTGAAATTTATAGTACATGGGCATTCTAGTTAAAGGAACTTGAACAATTGGCTTTACAGATTGATTAATGGATTATCTGATCCTATGGGATCATCTCATTGGTGAATAGCAAATTCAAATTAAGATTCTTAATACTTGATCTTCTTTTTAAAAATAATGTCAGTCAAGATACCAGAGTTATTTTTATGGGTCCTTTATCTTAGAAATAAGGTATTTTTTAATCAATTAGAATAAGTGACCAAAATTCCCATATTTTAGATGAGCCTAGGAGAAAAAAGAAGCTACCAACTATATTTAGGAAAATGGAGCTGCAATAACTAGCAGTAATGATTGCAGATTTATTGGACAACCTGTAGATTCAGTCATATGACTCCTTAATAAGTTATAGATGATCCATCTACAAAATGTTTATAACATTAATAGCACAGCTATTTAAATATTTATAAATTTAGGCAATGGTATGGATTTGATAACTAGACATTGAGCATGATTCTGATAAGGCTGCGTCACAAAGGCTCTCTGTCCCTGGACAACTATTTGGTGTTTAATATGAATGACATTTTACGTATTACTTTTTTACAAACAACTTATTGATCTTATCTTATTGTTCAAATAGTCATATATTTCTATGAATTGATTTCTTATGTTTCTAACATAGGGATTTAGATAGAGTTAGCTTTGGCCTACCAGTTCCACCAAGTTGATAGATTAATAATGATAAAACACTGATAATTATGGAGATCATTTACTACATTCTAGGCATTCTGTTAAGCCTTTAACATACACTATTTCATTTTATCTTCACATTGACCATTTGAAATAGTGATTATTATCACCATCTATTGAATAAGAAAGCTAAACCTTGGATGGGTTATAGATTTTTCATACAATTGAATACAAACTCATGTATTGTTAATATAATGTATAATTATTAATATAAGGTCATACAATCATGAAGGGACTGTATCAGAATGTGAACATACTCAGTTTGTATTCCAGAGCCCCAGTGTTTAAACATTGTGCTCTATTGCTCCTCTCTGGTAGAATGAAATGTTTGTCTGAAAATTAGTCAGACCAACATTTCTATAAAGCATGGACTCTCAGGACTGCAGGGACCTTGAGGATCTTACAGTCTAATGTCACCCAACATTTCTGCAATCAACTTTCCAGTAATGGCCTCACTATTCAAAATGCAGCCCATGCCGTGAAGAAACAGTCACTTGCACTGTTCTGAAGTTATTTCTCGTACTATATTTTTTGGACTTCTTGTACCACTCTCCAAAGAATTCTAGTTTCTCTCCTTCAACTTCAAGTGGTGGTTTTCAATTCTCAGATTCTCTTAGCAGTCAGTGAGTATCTATAATAAACTAGATGAACATTTTATTAAAAATATGTTACCTCATTTAACCCTTATCATATTTGTGTGAAGTAGATTTTATTATTTCCTTTAAAATGGCTGAGAATGATCTGCTAATGATTCTAGAATAAATGGCAGAGCTCAGCGAGTACTCATGTCTTCTGATGCTGTCTATTTTGCCCTCATGAATCAGTCTTACAAATTTAAAGTTCAATGGATTCTGATTTACAATAGATGTAATTATAATTCCCATTTATTTTCCACTTCTCCTTATTCTGCCCAGGTTTTAGTATTAATTTTAAAATCTCAAATATTTTTCTTGCTCTACCCATACAGCTTTCTATTCTGCTTAATGTTTAGAAATAACATAAGCTAGGCCTCCCCGATTCCTAGCCTGAAATATGACCATTCAAATAATTTCTCATACTGAAAAAGTAACTCAAAAAAGATTTATGAGGAATAGGGGCACCTGGGTGCTTCAGTTGGTTGAGTGTTGGACTCTTGGTTTTGGCTCGGGTAATGATCTCAGGGACCTGAGATGGAGCCCCACTCAGGCTCTGTGCTCAGAAAGGAGTCTGCAGGAGATTCTCTCCCTCTGCCCCTCCCCCACTGCATAACTTTTCTCTCTCTCTCAAAATAAATAAATAAATGTTAAAAATAAATAAATAAAAGATATATGCAGAATAAACTCTTAATATGATATGTTCACACTGAATTAGAAAGACATTTGTGAAGATAAAGTAAACACCAAATGAGGAACTTTTTGCATACATAATTTTGAGAAAATGTATTTTCAGTCTAATTGTTTATATTATAGTAATTACGTTGTCTTGGAAACATCTTTAACATGTTTATTTAAACTAATATCATTTGTCAATGACCTATGTACTTTATGCATAAAATGGGATGACCTATTTTAACTCAATAAAAGCAACATGCAACATTATGAAAGTGTAACAAATATTAATTTCCATGCAACATAATTATTATTTTATAATTTTTAATTATGAAGTAATTTAGACAAAGGGACTGTATTTGTTCATAATTTATCAAAATCTTCCTTCAGAAAAGGGTAATGCAGTCTCATGTGTGATTTTCATCAGATGCATCAACATATTATATACTGAAATTTTTGAAATCCTTTGTTCATTTTCTGTGGGTATAGGTCACACTTCTGTGGGTATGGGATTTACTCAACTTCTTCATCCTCATGTCTTAGGACCAACAAATTGGAAATAATTGTTAGATTCAAGACATGTGTAATTAGACAGCATAACATCTAAGATGCTTTTTTGTTGTCTTGCCAAAAAGAAAATTTTAGTAAGTGATACATTATATCATAAAAATCCTCCTTCAACAGGCCTTTTAATGATGATAAATAAAAAGCTTGTGCAAACCAAAGCAATTAATCCTTTTGAAGTGTTCCACTAAAATCACTAATAAGGGACCCAAAATGCAAATACACACATAAATTATTCCTTTGTGAATTTACATTTGGGATTATTACATTTTTTTCCTCTATCCTTGAGAAAAATTAGTTTCATTAGCAATTGCATTCCTTTAAACATTCATTTAAATCAAAGTTTGGATTCAAAAGAAAGGTGTAAAATATAATCATATTACACATGTTAACAAAATGCATATAAAATTATTTTAGATATTTGTATTGAGTGGGTGTTTTCTAAGGATTTTTCTTTGGTGAAACACCTATGAAGTCATACTTTTTATAAAAATATAATTTATTTGATATATTAACTGCGAGTAAATTTTGAACACTAAAAAAAAGGAGTACAATGCACACAAAATGCGAATATTCTATGACTACATTAAAAGGACCATCTGTATTAAGTATACATAATCTCATTACAATGGCAACATATACTCCCCGCTGATCTTTAATTTATTCATCATGTTAAGAATGTACGCTTTTAGACTCCCTATGCTGCCTTTCAGTGAAGACACTGTTGCACAAAGAAAGAAGAGAACATGTTGCTGGATACTACAACAGACACCGGTGTTACAATATGCACTATATATCTAATATGAATTCTCAAATTCCTAAAGGACATGGAACTTAGGTTGAAACTTTGGAAGTGTCATGTGTTCCTGTTAAAACAAGGATCCTTTGTGGAAACATAGTGACCTCTTCACAGATGGGCTCTTAACACATAATTTGGAAGAAAAAAATACTATTTTATAAGATATGATAACAAAACAAGTACTCAACAAAAATGAGTCTTATTTAAGAGGATTCATTGTATATTAAAATTAAGAAGTGACGAAACATGAATAAAAGAAGTCATGAAACATGTATACCAAAGATTGTAAATAAACGGAAAAAACCTCCTTTAAACAGCCAGTGAAAAACAGGTTACCCAGAGGAAAGCAAAAATCTAGCTGAGGCCAATAGGACGATTTCTAGAAAGTTACCAGAAGAAAAGATTGTAATTCAATAATTTTCTACTCAGTAGAGCTGCCATTTACAGACAAATTTATAGAAGATAGACCATCCATGTGCTCTTTCTTAAAAGTAAAACTGAAATGAAAAACTCAAAGACAGTAAATACAGGATAGAAGAGAATCAACAGTTAAGGTTTTCTTAATTTGTTAACATAGTTATGAAAATAAATATTTCTTTAACAGAAAATAATATACAGTATATTGAATATAATTATCGGGAGATAATTAATTTCCTATTAAAAAATAGGAAATAGAGTGAAAAAAAAATGTAATAATGGTGCTTGATTTTCATTTTGCATGCCCAGTGAGGACATGGATCATTTCTAACCGATTCTTGAATTTCTACTGACCTTAATATGGGGAATAAAGGTAAATAACTGCTTTATTCTTGACACTGATATTCTTGGAAGTATTTATATAAATATATATAATAGTTAAAGGTAAGTATTAGAAGATCAAAACCCTTGTTTTTGAAAACCTCATCTTAAGACAGTCTTAATTTTAAGTCTGAGATGAGGAAGCATATGAGATGGTATGATTAGGGGACTGGCAAAAGTACTGTTTAGATAGCCAGGAGGTTTTTGGTTTTCCAGAATTAAGGAGAAAAGAGGAATTGGAAATTCTGGGAGGGAATCTGAAATTTCTGAAATACATTATGCTTGAGATGCCAGAGGTCTAGGAAGAGAATGGCTGCATGAATTGTTGTGAGAACTGCAAGGGCTAGACACCAGTCACCATAGTCCAGGGGACCTCATCATGGCATTGACATGGAGGTACTAGAACTCCCAATTGTGCCCAATGACCTTAAATATATCTTCTGTGGACTGGGTAAAGAGTTATGAAATCTGAGATCACCAGAAGCTATACTATAGGGTCTTAAATATTTTCCTTTATTGATAAAATATTTCATACCCATTTTAGAGAATGGACACTCAAAGTGGAGAAAAATTTATAAATTACCTCATTATTTCATTTTTATTTATATTTTTGTATATTCTAAAACCATTATTTTTTTTTCCCATTCTGTAACATAAAAGTTTACTAGAATAAAAATACATGATGATACCCAGGAACAGCCAATGTTTTAGCTTGGGTCCAAAGGCAGGAAAAGATGGTGCTCCAGTTCGAAGGCAGTCCAGCAGAAAGAATTCTACTCAAGGAGTTTTTCTGTTCTATTCAGGCCTTCTCCTGATTGGATAAAGCCTACCCACATTAAGAAGGGTGATCTGCTTTACTAAGTCTACCAATTTAAATGTTAATCTCACTCCAAACACCCTTGCAGAAATACCTAGCATAAAGTTTTATCAAATATCTAGGCACCCCATGGGTCAGTTAAGATGACACATAATATTAACCGTCACATTGTGGAAAGTGATCTTGTGCATTAGAGGATATTTAGTATTATCCCTAACCTCTAAGCACCAGAAACTAGTACCATCCCTCCATTGGGACAACAAAACAACAACAACAAAAACGTTTCTAGGCACTGCAGATGTCTCCTAGGTGAAAAAAAAAAATCCCTCCTTGATAACTATTACCATACATTATCATCTGTAATCTTCATAAAAGACTTGCTGGGAAGAGAATATGATTATCATTATACAAATAGGAAGGTGAGACTCAGAATTATTAGGTAATATGCCTAATGTCACAAAGCTAATACAGTTACAAAGCCAGTACTTAAATCCATGTCTGCCTAGCTTCAAATTGCCTTCTATCTTCAGTACATCACGCTATGCAATTAGCAGGTAAAAATTGGATTGGAAACTTAAGAGACAGACCTGGCCAAGAAATACAGACTGTGAATCAATATAGCATACAGAAGATAGTTGAATCCATAGTTGTGGATAGAATTTACTTAGAAAAAGCAATATAATTATTCACCCCAAGAGGAAGGAATATTTTCTGATGGGAAATATGGAAACATGGAGTTCCCCATGAATTTTATGGCTCATATATACCTAACCAATTGAGCTGAATCAACATCACTGTGGTGATATTTATGGCTCACTGAATCCCTATAGATCCTCAGATGTCTCCCTTCTCCTTTCATAAATCTGAAATAGCGACAATAAAAATTATTTCTTCCAAAAGGCTTGTGTGTTTGTGTGTGTTAGGATTTACTAACATGTGACCACAAAGTAATATATTGGCCTAACAAAATATTGCCTGACCAATAAAAAAAGGCTGAAGAGGAAAAGGACATGAAATAAGTAAATTTTAGTTGTGTATAATAATATACACATCTAAAACCATAATCCAATAGTTATTGGATACACTGTTGTGGGGAAAGAAGAAGGTAAGCATAAAAAGCTATCTCCATTCTAAACAGAAACAATTAAAATCACGGGATTACATGAGTTTGTAATATCTTAGCCATTGCCCACAAAATCAGGATAAACAAGATAACTGTCTAGAGCTTTGCTTATAATCTATGTTAACTACTCTCCCCAAATGGTCTTCCACCTTTTTTGCCCCCTGTTACTCATTTTCTATGTAGTCTTCTCTCACACTAAATAGAAGTGACCTGTGCAACTAACTGGATATTCTAGAAAAAAAAAAAAAACAAAACAGAACGTGGTGCTTTAAAGTCACTGTGGCTTCCTCTGTGGCTTCTGTCAGACTACTTGCTCTGAGCAAAGCCGGCCGCCCTAAGGAAATGTCAATACGGTGAGAAATTGAGGTTTCCTGCCAACAGCTAGCATTAACTTCACAGACAAGCAAGTGAACCATGTTGGAAGCAGACATACCAGTCCAGGTTAAGCTTTCATATGACTCCAGCCATAGTCAATATCTTTTTTTTTTTTTTATTTTTTTTTAAGATTTTATTTATTTGCCAGAGAGAGAGAGAGAGAGAGTACACACAAACAGACAGAGAGGCAGGCAGAGGCAGCGAGAGAAGCAGGCTCCCTGCCGAGCAAGGAACCCGATGCGGGACTCCATCCCAGGACCCTGGGATCGTGACCTGAGCTCAAGGCAGCGGCTTAACCAACTGAGCCACCCAGGCGTCCCCATAGTCAATATCTTGACTGAACTCTTCTGAGAAATTCTTTTCTAGAACTACCTAGCTAAACTATTCTTAAATGCATGATCCTGAGAAACTGTGAAATGATAAATGTTTATGTTTTTTTAGGCCACTAAACGTTAAGGTAATTTGTGAGGCAGCAATAGCTAAATAATAAATCTATTTAGAAGTGGACTAGGGTAGGGAGAGGCATCTAAAATATTTAAGTAGTCATATTTTTACTTCATCTATCTTCACCATAAAGACTCAAGCTTAAATTTCCAGACTGATACACAAAGGCTGCCATGAACTTGATTTCTAAGGCATTTTTCGTTGAAGTTATCCATAGTTCCATTAAAGGTATAAATTAAAGGAGCACAAATATAAGAAAAAATTGATATAAGATATTTGAAAATAAAATATACTAAGCTTCTCTAATCCTTCATATTGTTTTCAATAGGGAGACAAACCAATATAGTATGGGAAAAAAATATGTCCAAAAAGTCTCTAAATGGAACATTATAAAATGCAATTTAGCTAGAATAAATATGCTTTCAACATCAAAATAAGTTCATATAAAACTAGACTACATCTGTGGAAGTCAGCCAGAATTTAGAGTATCACATAATTTGTGTACTACAATCAATTGAACATATTGATGACTGGTAAATACTAGAGGTGGATTATGCAAGAATTCAAAAACTGATTAAAAAGTTCAAAATGGTTTCCAAAAAAAAAAAAAAGGCATTGACTTTATTACTATTGATTTAACCTGAAACAGTCCATATGTAAACATTACTGTATATGCAACTTATAAAATAAGCAGCTGAAAGTAAAAAATGAAAATTAAAGTACTAAAGTACATCAATCAATTGCTCAAGTCTGTTTTGCAAATTTGTTATAACTTAAACCCAAAGAAACTATACACTTATATAAACTCAGTAGTCAAATCATATATTTAAGCTCTATGTCACTTTGTCTATAGCTATTATAAGTTATAGTAACTTAATGATTGCATTTGAAAGACACTTATTTGAAATGATTTAAAAATATGTTTCAACAGTGGATGCCAACATTATTTCATTCCCTATCCAGGTTTTCTCTCCCACCCTAAGCTTTATGCCATCTTTAGCTCTATATAGTCAAATCACTATGGCCTTTCAGGCAAATATTATGTTTATACTCACTTCTGGTTTAAGTTTGTGTCAGGTAGCATTACCTTGTATGTCATCCTAATTTTTATTGAAATATTCCCTATAGTGCAGATAAAAAAAATCAACAGTCTTTAAACAAAACACAACATTTAAACCTTTGGGAGTGTCTGAGAGGAATTTTCACTAACTAGGACAATGTTCTCAAACTGTGACCTTTGGACTAGCATCACCAGGGTACCTGTTATGGATATAAACTGTTGGAACACACCTTAGACATACAAAATATGAAACTCTGGGGCTCAGAAATATTTTTTTAATAAGCACACCATGCAATTCAAATGCACACTAAAGATTGAGGCTCAGTTAGAATGTAGAAAAACTAGACTGAAAAACACAGTCAGAACTGTGTAGATACTGCCTTTTGAGACAGCCAAAATGCTGTCCTTACTACATCTTTCTTAAAATTACCTATATTACTACAAGCATGAGCGAGTAAATTATCAGCACATGGCACTACTGCAATGCTCTCTAGGCTGGGAAGTGATGCCAATAACTCTGTGAGTAATAGATCTTGATGACAGCAGTTTTTGTTTGTGTTGACTTAAGAGCAAGAATAACTATTACTGAATTAATACCATGACTTTCTCACAGTCCAAGAATACGGTAGTTAATTTCCATTCAAGAGATTCACACAAGCTGAAGGAAATTTTCTTAGAATAATGATAAACTCTCTGTGTACAATGAAACAACCTAACAGTATTAACCAAATTTTAGTTTTTCAACATTAACCTGAGTTTTCCTGCAGGCATACTCTACTGGATGCCTCATTTTCTGCTAAAAAATTAACCTTTTTTTGAACATCATTCTTATTCTCCATCCCCCAAAATATGTTCAGTGTTCCTTTCCTCTGTTCGCATAAAGTTATCCTTGCGTTACCACATTTTATTTTCGATATTGGCCATTTAATAATCTCTATTTTCTTTCGTACTACTTAAAAGACTGTGACATTTATTTATTTTTTTTCGTTTATTTTATTTTTTAAATTTTTTTTATTTTAATAAACATATAATGTATTTTTATCCCCAGGGGTACAGGTCTGTGAATCGCTAGGTTTACACATTTCACAGCACTCATCATAGCCCATACCCTCCCCAATGTCCATTTCCCCCCACCACCCTCTCCCGTCCCCCCTCCCCACCGCAACCCTCAGTCTGTTTCTTGAGATTGAGTCTTTTATGGTTTGTCTCCCTCCCAATCCCATCTTTTCATTTTTTCTTTTCCTACCTCTCCCCAACCCCCCCCACCTTGCATCTCCACTTCCTCATATCAAAGAGATCATATGATAGTTGTCTTTCTCCGATTGACTTATTTCGCTAAGCATGATACCCTCTAGTTCCAACCACGTCGTCACAAATGGCAAGATTTCATGTCTTTTGATGGCTGCATAGTATTCCATTGTGTATATATACCACCTCTTCTTTATCCATTCATCTGTTGATGGACATCTAGGCTCTTTCCACAGTTTGGCTATTGTGGACATTGCTGCTATAAACATTCGGGTGCACGTGCCCCTTCGGAGCACCACGTTTGTATCTTTAGGATATATACCCAGTAGTGCAATCGCTGGGTCATAGGGTAGCTCTATTTTCAGTTTTTTGAGGAACCTCCACACTGTTTTCCAGAGTGGTTGCACCAGCTTGCATTTCCACCAGCAGTGTAGGAGGGTTCCCCTCTCTCCGCATCCTCGCCAGCATCTGTCATTTCTTGACTTGTTCATTTTAGCCATTCTGACTGGTGTGAGGTGGTATCTCATTGTGGTTTTGATTTTTATTTCCCTGATGCCGAGGGATGTGGAGCATTTTTTCATGTGTCTGTTGGCCATCTGGATGTCTTCTTTGCAGAAATGTCTGTTCATGTCCTCTGCCCATTTCTTGACTGGATTATTTGTTCTTTGGGTATTGAGTTTGATAAGCTCTTTATAGATTTTGGATACTAGCCCTTTATCTGATATGTCGTTTGCAAATATCTTCTCCCATTCTGTCAGTTGTCTTTTGTTTTGTTCACTGTTTCCTTTGCTGTGCAAAAGCTTTTGATCTTGATGAAATCCCAATAGTTCATTTTTGCCCTTGCTTCTGTTGCCTTTGGCGATGTTCCTAGGAAGAAATTGCTGCGGTTGAGGTCAAAGAGGTTGCTGCCTGCATTCTCCTCAAGGATTTTGATAGATTCCTTTCTCACATTGAGGTCCTTCATCCATTTTTGTGACATTTATTTTTGTGTGTTTTATTATTTAATGTAGATCTTTTCCTCCCATGTTTCCTTGAAAGCAGTGACCATGCTTTTTTTTTTTTTCTTTACCATCAAATGTCTAGAAACTAGATTAGTGCCTGACATTTTATAGACAAAATAAATGTGTACAATGAACGAATAAAGTGAGTGAGTGCTTCTCTATAAACTGTTTGTCTTACTTTTCACTGGGTTCTTCTTTACTATCATTATAAGGGACAAATGGTCAGCATGTCATAAATATTTGGCCAGTTAATAAATTTGTTTATTTATTGAAACTATGTTTCCCAGCCTGAGCTGCACTTTTAAATTTAAAAAAAAAGCAGATACTTTATGATTTTATATAGCCAAATATAGCTTTTTCTCCTTTCATGATTTTTTCTCCATAATTTTGACCAAAAAATGACCTCACATGAATTTTTCCTAAGTCTAACCGGGAAATTAAGTTTATATTTTCTTTTGGTCAATCTTTACTTCTAGTTGAAGAAATTTTACTTTGTTCATTTTGGATTGAACAATGAGATAACTAAACTGAATGGATTTTGTTTATCTTAACAAGAAAGCTATTGAGTAAATTTTCTACACACTTATATCCAGAATAGCTTAAATGCTGCAATAGTAAAGAAAAATTTCATGACATTGAATTTAAACACCTGCTATATTAATGGCATAGCAATTCTCCAATATTCATGTTAATAGCATAATAAACATATAGAGTTTTCGTTTTATAAGTTTTTTTTCCAAGGTGGGGGGTACACCAACATGTTTCAGATTTATGCCCTTTTATAAGCTTGAAGCATCTCTGATTAATCCCTAGGGATACCAAAACATTTAAACATTTTCCTTAGCTTGTTTTCCTTTTCTTTCTTAAGACATGTTATTCAATTTATAGGATTTTCAAAATAAAGATAATGGAATTATATAATGCACATACTATTTGCTGACATGGTACTAAGTACTTTATCCATCTTATAGCAATTAATTTAGATACAGAAGTTTGAAGATAATTTTTAGCCTTTTTATTTTATAGATTAGGAAACTAAGTGTCAGAAGATGTCAGTAATTTGTCTAAGGTAACATTGCCAGAATGTATTACATCTAAGAATATATATCAGTATAATAACTGATATAAGTATAGTAACTGATATTAGTTATTAGTTATTATCTATCAGTTATCTCAATCCCAAATCCAGTGTCTTAGTTAAAAAAACAATCTTTATTATTTTCGACAGTACTATGGGTTGCAGCTGAGTTAGTTGATGTCTATCATTCACTGGTGGCTTGACTGGATCTAGATAGTCTAAAAGAGCCTCTCTCACTGATTGGCAGTTGGCCAACTGTCAAACACAGTGCCTTGGTCCTTCTTTACTTGGACTTTCCATCAAGCTGGCTCAGGTCTGTTCATATGGTATCAGATTTCCAAATGCAGCAAGAAAGCAAGACCCATTACATAATCACTTTTCAACCTCTACCAGCATCATTATTAGTGATTGTCTCATTGGCAAAACCAATCAAATGGCCAAGCCTAGACTCAGAGGAGAAATTTTCTAGTATGTAGTTTTAGAACAAGGTCTGAATTGTGTTTTTATCCAAATATTCCTAATTTCACATATGCCAGATATAATCATATGCCTGGATGTATAATTGAGAAGACCTTCAATAGTTCCATGGCAGGTGACCAAAGTTTGATCATTGGTTTGAAGACATGCACAATTACTCAAAAAAGTTTCATCTATTCCGTCATATTTTAATAAAAATTTATAAAATTTATTATGTTGATATATGTTCTTGGTGGAGTTACTTGGACCCTTAATTTATTTTCCTATAATATTGCATAGTTTATTTCCATAAAAATTATTCTATGTTTCTGAAAGTTTGTTTTAGTTAGAAAAGTATAAACTATTCTATAGCCAAAGGAGTTTGTTAATTACAGTACATCCCCTATGCAAACATTTTGGTTAGTGGTCAATTAGTGTGCTTGAGCACAGGTCTAACTAAAAATTGCTTTGCCTCTAATATGTGCAACACATTTTTGCTATAACTAAGTGCAGTATACATATATTTAGAACATTGTCCATTAAACAGAGCTTTACCTGGCCAGTCAAATCAATGTACTTTGAGCAAGGCACAGCTTGCTATGAATAAGAAATACAAGGCTTAGCATCAAAAGGAGGCAAAGACAAATGCTTACTTCCTGAAACTTGTAAATGTTTTGCCTTATTAATGAGTGATAGCTGTGGTCAGGTAACCAACTATTATATTCACACTGCAATATTATCAGTTTCTGCTTTTATATTCACCATACAACCTTTTTAAAATTTTAATAGTGGTTGTTTTATGATCATTGTTAACTTATTTAATCTCACTTTTAGTCTTTTAATTCTTTGAAGTGAGCCTCCAAATAATTCTAGATGTAAAGTGGGCTTTGAACTCAGAAAGATTAACAAACATTTCTCTATCTGGATTTAAAGGAATAAATTAGGTAATGATCATTTAATTTACAAATCGATTCATCACAGTTTTCCTTTCAATAGCTACCCTCTGGCATATTAAAATATAAATTGATTTATAAATGATGATTTATACACTTGCCCAGAGAGTAACACAACTTATTGACAGGAAGACTGCATTGTAAAACTTATTAAATATGAATCCATTTTTCTAAAATAGATGCAGTAGCAGTTGGATAATATATTATAATTTTTAAATTATTAATAGGAAAAGAGAACTTCAATAACCTCAAGTAGAAGTCATATCACAAAATATTTATTTCAACTCAAACTTACTCTATAGTTCAATGTAGGCTGAGTAATTTTACATAACCACAGGCTGTGTCTCTTCTAAATAAAGCACATATTTGATATTACATCTTCTTGCCAGATTAGATGACAAGCAATATTCAAATCACAAAATCCTCTTGTATAAACAGGCTGTTACTATAGTACCAGATTATGACTTTTTCGATTACCATATGTTTCTAAATGTTTATTCAGGATTTCAGAAACAGTGTGGCTTTTTCCTGCAAGCAATCAAATAAAACAAACCTTTATTTTGATAATATTTGAAAGCATAACGGCTAGAAAGTAGAAGAAAAATTATCTTAAAATCTCAGCTTGATAGAATAGAATTATAGTATTTTGGCCTAGAAAAAAATGAAGTTAACTGAAAACACCACTTGGGCTCACAATTAACACCAAAAAAATAAAGGTAGTAGGGACATTGTCACAGAAACAAATTTCCCTTTCTTTTATGAAACTGTCAGTGGATAGCAGCAATACCTGAAGCTTTACACTGCTTTTATTAAAAAAAACGTTTTCAGAGGGCTGTATTTTTTTTTTTCTGAAAGCATAATATAAAACTGTCAGAAACACCTTCTTTAAGTTACATGCCATATTATCTACAATGAAATTAAAGAAATAAATTGCAATGTTCATGGGATTGACCTCTTTGAATCAGAGTTGTATATATTCCTACTCTGATCATACCTGAAGTACACAGTTCTGGAATAGTATAAATCTGTGTAACTGAATTTCAGTTTGGAGCTTGTCTATGTACTTTGCTCTCTTCTTCCATATTGTTTCTAACATTCAACAAAAAATTTCCACCATTGACTTTAGAGAACTCTTTACATTTCTCTTCTCTAAGATTGTACAATAGTTGCATCACTGTTTATCACTGTATCCTAAAGGGGAAAAGAACAAGTGATCTCTGAGAAACCAACTGAGGGTTTTGGAGGGGAGGGGGGTGGGAGGTTGGGTGAGCCTGGTGGTGGGTATTAAGGAGGGCACATATTGCGTGGAGCACTGGGTGTGGTGCATAAACAATGAATTTTGGAACACTGAAAAGAAATAAAATAAAATGGAAAAAAAAGAACAAGTGGTAAAATATTTATACATTATTTTATATACCTAATAGTAATAGGTATAGGATCTAGGGGGGGAAAGCTGTGTTCCTACTGATTTCTACATGGGCACTTCTGAAACTTGGTAAGAGAATAACTTTCTACTGGTTGCTGAAGAAAAAAATAATGAAACCACATTTCTCCAAACATTTGTGAATTTACAAAAAGACTTCCTTTATGAAACTAACATGAAATTGTATGTCAACTATACTTCAATTAAAAAAAAAAGAAAAAAGGTTATAAGGTATAAGACTTAAAAATTTTAAAGGCTTTTTAAAAAAATAGTCTTCAAATTAAACTAACTTTTGACTTAAAGTTCAGAAAATTAAGCAGAGGCAAATTAAAAAATACTTTTTAACAAACTATATGATTAAATTTTACCTGCTGTGAAAATTTTATTTACTTGAAAACCTTAAAATTGCTTTTTTTTTTCTTTTTTCCTAAGCTGTAGGACCATGGATGCATATACAAATACATTAACCTGAAAAAATACACTGGATGTGGAAACTGAAGTGTCATGGAAACCTTTTAAAATAATGTGTGGAGTCAGTTACAAAGAAGAAATCCCCCAAAGCTGGTTTCTAGATACAACATCAAAGTGATATGGTCAGAACAGAAATGCTGGGAAAAAGGTATGAGAAACAGTGGATTGAGCCCACAACATTATTTCTGTAATTTTAACTTCAAGGATAATGTGAATATATTTTAATAAATGAAAGGCATTTAATCACATCACCATTAGGTCAAAAGTTGATTTATTTTGTGAAAATTAATTTTCCCAGAGAAGAGAATATAATTTCTTGACTTATTTTCCATAAATCACAGTTTTCTATTTTTTCCCATTTTCATTTTTAGTTTACCATAATTATTTTTACTAGTGTTTACTTTTTTCTCTGTCAATATTAGAAAAAAAGTTTGACAGATCATTCCTTTTTTTTCCTTATATCAAATTTTAATAATTGTAGCCTTTCCCACAAAATGAGGTTGGTTTTTTCTTCTACTTTCTCTTCTTCCTCTCCTTGTTTTTTCTCTTTTCCTATTCTTATATAATATTATATATATATATGTATATATATACATATATATGTATATATATATATATTTATTTGTTTACTTATTTGAGAGAAAGAGAGAGAGTGAGCAGGAGGGAAAGGGAAAGAGTATCCAAAGCAACTCCATCCTGAGCACAGAGCCCAACATGGGGCTTGATCCTAGAATCACAAGACCAGGACCTGAGCCAAAACTCAGAGTTGGGTGCTCAACCAATGGAGCCACCCAGAAATCAAGAACTGGACACTTAATCAACTGAGCCACCCAGGTACCCCATGTCTGGGTAATTTCTAACAAATATAAATGTTCTGAGAAATTATAAACTCCTTGATGGCAGGAATTTCTTACTATTTAACTCATTGATATACTGCCCATGCATCTAACAATGTCTGGAGTCATGAAAAGCACTCAGTAAGACAAATTTTAGTTAAATGACACATATGGCAATGTACATTGAATTGTCAATTGCATGCTATTTCTTCATAAATTAAATATTTGATAACTTTTGTTTATTTCTGTGTTAGAGTAGAGTTAAAGGGTCTGAACAGATGATATACTAAAAACACTACAATCAAAGTGGTGGAATCAAATTACTGTGGTTGAAACATCTTGAATTTTGTCATCTTGTCTGATTAGACCAATTCAACCAAAAAAGAGATGGCTGAATGATGTTCCCTGTTTGTCAGTGGGAAGCATGTACTTTTCAAAATTTTCAGAATACACTAACATATTTCATAGTACAGGCTGGTTTCTCTACTGGGAATGCTCTCTACTCAACACCGGTTAGCTTCTTGTATTTCAGATCTCATGTGAAACATCAATTTTGAGAGAATTCTATTCCCATGATCCCTCTAAAGAAGTTTCCCCACCTCCCTGTTATTCTCGATCTCTTAATATCTCATACTATTACATATACATATAAACATACTCATACATGCATGGATGTGTATCTTTAGTTTATAGTTGTCTGTCTCCCAGATTAGAAATTAAATTTATGGAGGGCTGACTTAACAGGATCATCCTCTATTTCAATTGTATCCTCAGATACTGAAGCCCCATTGAGTTTAATTCAAATTCTGACTCTTCACATTATTGGGTGTATGATTTGGAGTAACTCCATTTAATCACTAGCTGTGCTATAGTCTCCTTATCTGTAAAATATTATAGAAGCTACTCATACATTTTTCATGAAGATGAAAAATATAACTACATGCAAAGCATTTATAACTGTGTATAGCATGCTATAAACAACAAATGTATTACCTATTGTTTTTAAAAATAGATACTGTAAGAAGTAAACTTCTAGAAAAAACTGCAGGAGCTAAATCCAAAGGAGGATTCTGACCCACCTTAGAGCCTGGCTTTACCATGTGTAACATTTTCATTATTTAACTTCTCTGTATCTTAATACACCCGCTTATGAAATTGGCATTATAGTTACTCATACAGATTTCATGAATTACAATATAAAAAGTGTTTACAAAAGAGCCTGATACATAGTAACATTCTTTAAAAAGTGAGCTATTTTGATAATAATATTGATGGTGATGATCCTATAAAGGTATCCAAGATATATGGAAAAATGGTGAGATTCCTAATGACTTACTTTCTACTTTAGATGCATGTAATATGCATTGTTTATATTTTTCTGAGTAAATGAGGAAATAGTGTTTTTTTGAACATGAAGTCCATCTAGTTGCCAGCGTTTCATCATAAATGATCGTACAAAGTTATTCATCAACACATGTTATGAGAGTCCTGTCAAATGCATATAATTGTTAAGTCATCTGACAAGTTTAACAACCAGTTACACCCATTGGCTTATGTCTAGAAATATATTTCATTTTAATTCAAATATGCTAGTTCACAGTGCATTTGTTATGGTTTTAGGTTTAATGATGCTTTATTTGTTTATTAGAAAAACTCATTTGTTTCTCACTCCCTCCAAATTTTAGTATTGCATCTTTTTAGAGCCTGAAATGATGAATGACAATCTCAAACTAAAGTAAGGTAGGCTAAAAAAATAAAAAAATATATAAAGGGAGTTATAAAGACTTTGTAAAATAAGCTATTGATTTCCTGAAGGTTGCTAGGCAACTATTGTGAAGTAAATTGCATAAATACTTCTCTTGATTTTAATGAGTTGCATCAAAAATATGTATACATATGATGCAAATTCCAGTTTGATGTTAGCCATAATCTTTTTATTTTTCTTAGTGATAAAGAATGCTGAAATAATAAACATTTTTTAAAGATATCAGCATGTTATCTAGGTAAGTATTTCTGTAAAGTAATTTAAAAGCTTGTGTACCAGCACATAATTATCAGGAAAATTACTTAAGGTCATTTTTATGTCTAATCCATGGCAATAAAGTTGCAGCTCAGTCAGCAAAACCTTGGCATAACCTTTATTTCGTTCAGAAAATTCTATTAATTCTAATTGTTGCAGGCTTAATGAAAGTGTGATTCAATATTCTCTAACTGACCTTGGGCCATTTTCTTTAAGGGGTGACCATGTGACCAATAAAGGTATATAAGTCATTTTGACTTTATTAAACTCATACATACCCTAAAATCTAAGCAAAAGAAAAATATAAACTAATTCTGAATGAATAAAGTTTTATACAAACTTTAACATAAGACTGCAAAAGCATATAATAACTAAATCTGATCTTCCTCACTTACTTTGTTTATTTCCACTGAACCAGCTTCACACTCCCAAAGAAACTCATTCTATTATCATCTATATTTTTAAAACTGTCTCTTCCAGTTTGTTTTACCTGAAAACCTGCGTCTTCCTGATACTAGGTTGAATGTAGCTCATTTGGACAGATGACCATATATTTTCACCCAAACGACTTTGCATGAAGCTAGCTCTCTAAAACTCTGAAGCATTACTACTTAACAAGCTCATTTTTAGAAAAGCCAATCTGAAGCTTGTCTTCCAGGGGTGCCACCCATTACCACTTCCCGCATCTCAGCGTAAATTTATCTCAGAATACCTGACTCCAGGTATACAAGAAAATGTCCACATCCAGTCAGAAATTTCCAGAACTTCTTGGTCCCCTACCCATTTATAAAACACTTTCAATTTATACTCATGTTTCCACCCTTCCTTTACATTTCAGCATAGAGGTGCCCCTTCCACTTAATTTCACTCACATTTATGGGACTTTCTATTTGTTCCTTCCCCTTTTTCATATTTTTTGACTTCTCTCTCTTTACCCTCAACATGTCCAAAGTTCTCTTATCTCAAAAACTCAAGGAAGCTATCAGAAAGGATGAATACCCACCATTTGCATCAACATGGATGGAACTGGAGGGGATTACGCTAAGTAAGATAAATCAAGCGGAGAAAGACAATTATCATATGGTTTCACTCATATGTGGAACATAAGGAATATCACAGAGGACCACAGGGGAAGGGAGGGAAAACTGAATGGGAAGAAATCAGAGAGACTCTGGACTCTGGAAACCAAACAGGGTTATAGAGGGAGAGGAGGAGAGGTGTGGGGGATGGGCTAACCAGGTGAAGGGTATTAAGGAGGGTACCTGTGGTGATGAGCACTGGGTGTTATATGCAACTAATGAACTGTTGAACACTCCATCAACAACTAATAATGTACTATATGCTGGCTAATTCAACATAAAAAAAGAGACTTATGGCACCTATAAACACAGGCACATAAATATGCAGGCAACCCCATGTTTCTCTCTATCGAGTATTTCTTTTCTCATATTTCTTAAAGGTGAAACAGTCTTTGTCTCTACTAGTGCACCTTTGAACCACTGTTGCATGTTCTCTCTCCTTGATAATGCCACTGAAATTGCTTTGAATAAGGACACAAGTGATTACCTGTTAAATTCAACAAACCCTTTTCAATCCTGATTTTACTTGTAGGCACACTTGCTATTATTTGTTACTGCTTACTATTTGGACTTCTCTCCTCCTTTGCTGCCAAAATACCTCCCTCTCCAACCTCTCATAGCATATCTCCCTCTCTCTAGATCTTTTCACAAGATCCTCCTCTATTACCTCACATTCATTGTGGATATTTCCAGGACTTCCACTTGAACCTATTTTCTTTTCAACTTGCACATTATTCATGGGGAAGACCTTATTGATGTGTTTAGCTTCATCACTATATATTGGGGACTTCTAAACAATACTGCTAGTCAAGTTTTCCCTTTTTCATCACTAGATATCTCTACTTAGTGTGCAATATAAACTTAGCATTTCTATATTAGTTTCTCACTGCTATTTAACAAAATGTCACACACAGTGGTTAAAACCATATATATATATATACACATATATATACACATATATATGTGTGTGTGTATATACACATATGTATATACACATATACATATATGTGTGTATATATATATTCTATTAAATCTTACAATTCTAGATATAAGAAGGCTAAAATGCAACTTACTGAGCCTAAAATCAAGGTGCCAGCATATTCTAGGGGAGAATCTTATTTCCCCATTCTTTCCTGTTTCTGGAAGCTCCCCACATTTCTTTGCTTATGACCCCTCCTTTCATCTTCAATACCAGCAGTATAACATCTTTAAATCTCTCTCTCATTCCCTGACCTCTGCTTCTGTTGTCATATTTTTTTCTTTGAAAAGAAGTGTCCTTGCAATTACATTGGATTCACCGAGGTAGTCCAATATAAATGCCCTCATTTCAGGATCCTTAATTTGTTTACATCTGCAAAGTCCCTTCTACCATGGAAAATAACTTATTTACAGGTATAGGGACTAAGATCTAGGATATTTATGGGATGATTATTCTGCCTGCCACAATGTCCAAAACTTAAATGATTGTTTTTTTCTTACTATATGCCAGTAAGTTTCTGAACCTCTTGGGGATATTTTGAGCTGGTAATTCCTTGTTGTGAGGTTGGGAGACAGGAGAGCACTGTGCACTGTAGGATATTTAGCAGCATCCTTGGCTCCTTTTTAAGATGTCAGTAGCACCCTTCCTTAGCTATGACAACCAAAAATGTCTCCAGATATTGCCAAACATCCCCTGAGACAAATCATCCCAGTTAACAATCATTACCCTAAACCTTTTTCTTATCTTCTTTTTCATTAAGTCAGTGAAAATGAACCGCCATTGATCCAGTTCTAAATCAGGAATCTGGGAGTTAATCTTTTCCTCTCTCTTACCTTCTACAGCCAATGGTCATGAGGTACTATCAATCCTACCTCTTTACTCTCTATTGTCCTTGCCACTGACATTTTTGGGTCCTTTTCCCCCTTATCCTGGATCATTGCAATAGTCTTCCAAGCATTGTTGCCGACTTCACTACACTTTCGTTTTTTTCCTGTTTCTGAACTGTCCTCAAGATATTACTCAGCTACTGCTTTCCCTAAGCTTTCTTTGGCACCAACTCAAGTCCAAAAACTTCTTTGGGCTTCTTCTGGCTCATTGGTTCATATGAGTAGATGTTATGATAAAATATTAATGATCCTTTTGTTGTTGTATACCTGGACTATAAAATTGATATGTTATTTAACAAGTGCTGTCTCCATTAGGTTTAAAAAGTGCTTTAAAGGTTTTGTCATGCACATTTTTCTGTGTACTTAGAAAAAGTAGAGATTTTGAGACCAAAGGGAAATTTCTAAATCCAACCACACTCTTGGGTTTAATATCTAATTGGTTCATGACATCCATGTTGATCAAATTGGATACTGACCTTCTCTTTAGTGTAAGTTACTGTCAAATGGAAAAAGTCGCCACCATTAACTCCATTTTTGCAGAAAGACTATTTTTTTCCTCTTTTATCTGGGTACTGTTTATAAAAAATATTGCTTTCAATTTATAAATAATATATTAATTTTAAAGATGAAATATAAGTCAGGTTAACTTTAGTCTGTATATAACTGCTAAATTTTAGCCATATCTATATATTAGATCAGTGCTATTTTCTTAATATTTTCCTTTAATTTGATTTGTTCTTTCTTGGCTTCATTTTAATAATAATAATAAAACTAATATTCATTAATTTGTCAATTTCATATGCTAGTTATATTTTTCAATGTATTTTAAAATACTTTAAGATACACTTTACGCTTGCAATATTTTCTACAGTGGTATAGTTAGGAAACCAGTGTTGGTGAAAAGCAATTAATTTAGTCTATTAGCTATAGAGATAAAATCAAAGGTTAATATGACACATAGTCCCTTTGTTACCAGTATACTATACTCAATCATATATACTAAAGCATGCATTAAAGAAAACTTGAATACGTGCCAAAACTGGAATTCAAAGTAATGGAAGCAGTACAGTGGAGTAGCTTATATACTCTCCAAAGAAATCTCTAATAGATTAAGAATGTATGTTAAATTCTTCCTGAATAGAAAATGAGTGTGTGTGTGTGTGTGTGTGTGTGTGTGTGTGCACATGCACGTTCATGCATGCATGGGTATGTGTGTGTAAGTGCATGCATCATTTGTATTATCAACTTTAATCCTACATTAGCATGGGTAATGGGGAGTTAACCATACAAGACTTTAAATTTATCTGAATAAGAAACTCAAAGACAATCACCACACTGTTGCTAGAATGTTAAGTGTCCTTCTGTAAATTTAAGGTCAGAGAGATGAAATATAGATTAAGCACTTATATTTCCACCTAGATTCTCAGAAGCCCTTTAAAAAGACAGTTCACATTAAATGCATGGTTATAAATCCCATTTAAAATACCTCACTTTAAATTTTATTTTATCTGTAGTTTTTTTTTTTTACTTTTATCAATAAAATCATGCCCCTTTCAAAAACTTAGTGATAATTTGTGTATTTTATGATGTCACTTCAACCATAACTTACCTTTTCTTGTTTGAACCTAGATATGCACAGGGCAAGAATGGATACTTTTCCAACTTTCTCATATAAAATTAGAGAGACTTTCTGAACTTGAAGGATATTTTTACTTTAAAGATTAGCTTTTACAAATTGAACAAAATGTGGGATTAAAATAAAGACAGAGAGATTTATTTAAAAATAAATTAACTTAGTAAGTCAATTTTTATCTAAAAATACATTTAAAAATTCTAGGAATAACTTTTATCTCTTTTCTCTCCCTCACCTCCTATCCCTTTTGTATTGAATCAGTCATGCAATCCTGTGGTTTCTATAATCAATATATCCCTGAAATTATTTTTTATTTCTTTATAATTTTTCTTATTAATATGTAATCTTGATTTTGTCACTTCATTGCTCAAAATCCTTTAGGAGGCTATTGAAGGACATGCTTTATATAATCATGTCTGCTGACCTTTATCACCAAATCTCCCAGAATTCTCCCATAAGGATCCTTTGTTATGTAGACATACTTAACTACTTGTTCTTCTCCAAATATGTCTGGCTCATTCCTGCAGTCCTTGTCTTTTTATAAGCTGTTCTCTTGATTTATAATATTTTTCCTCACCTTGTTTCATTTGCTTTAAGTAAACTTCTAATTATTGTACAAACCAGCTCAAAATTCAACCCCTCTGTTGACACTAGCTCTCCCACACTTAGTCAGATAGTGTTATGCATGCTTCTTCATGGAGCTTGAATGAAGATGTGTATTAACAAATCATATATCATATCTCGATCCCTCCCTCCCTCCTTCCTTAGCATAGTGGATATCTTAGAGGCAAGGGTCATCTGCACTTCCAATCTAACCATCATATGCATGAGAAATATAGATACATAGATAGTTGTAAAGATATCCAAACTAGCATGATAGTTTTAGTATAAACAGAATGCTTCTTTTTCACCCTCATCTTGTCTCCGACCCAAGAGCATAGGCATTTACTTATTACTTAACTTATATACCTCTTTTTTCTTTTTTAGTACCTAATGGTACTTAATTCATCAGACTGTTGGAATGAATAAATAAAATATTACAGAGTCTAGCACATGGTATGTGTGAAAGAAATCCTAGCAACTTCATTATTTTCACATAATTATAAAAGTTTTTACATGGAGTCATAATACCATGTGTATTTTTGTATACACAGACAATTAGAAATATAAAAGGCAAAATGAACTAAAGATTATCTGAAAGCTGTGTATTTCCTTCATTTTATCTATATAATAGCTGAACCACACAGAAATAGCTTTCCTTTAACCCTACAGTTCAAGGTTATGGAAGAGTTAAAAACTAGAGTCCATTTTACTTTGTATCTTTTGATTTTATGCACGTCATTCGAAATCCACTTATTCAAATAATTTGATGCTGGCATTATAAGGATACTTTTAATATCTACTTGTAGGACATCCTTACCAGCACCCTAGAATCTGAGCTTCATAAAGACAAAAATGATATGAACTTCCTTGATGACTCTGTGAAGTGCTCCTTGGCAATTGCTATATATTCACTAAATATGATAGAAGAAATATCTATGTTTGTTTTAATATTCTGGAAAAACTTCCTCATAGGCACACCTAAATCAGCTTCTTAGGGTTTATTATTTAATTTTCTCAAAGCTTGTCTAACATAATTTGTCTCCCAGAATGTTGGCTATTATCCTCAATATCCAGAACTCATGTATTCCATGTTCTATTAAAAGATACATTTTTCTTGCACCATTCTTTCCTCCATAAGTTGCTCAGAAAGCTACCTTAAATTCCTGTAAATATTACCACATTTACAAGGAACCAAGACATTCCTCTCACATGATATCCTTGAAAAACCACACTGAGGCTAGACCTTACCACAGACTCTCAGAAATCACCCTGAACTGTGTATTTCTAGACTCTCCTTTAGAAATATTTCTCTTTTTTTCATTTTCTAAAAAAGCAATTATATGGAAATTAGCATTTCTCCCTTAAGTTTTTTTTTTTTTCTTTCTCTTACTTCCCAGCTATAATTTGGAAATGGCTATCTATATATTTGGATGAAAAGAAAAGAAAAAATGAGAAGAAAAGAAAGAGAGAAAGGAAAGAGAGGGAGGGAGGAGGGGAGAAGGAAGAAGTTAGTTGGGATCCACGTCCTCAGAAAACCTCTACTCATAAGCCTACAGTTCCAGATAAAGCTAGGAAATATGTTTTCTTCAGCTCCCAAAGTACCCAAAGAGAACTTCAAGTTTATCACCTGCAGTACTAACAAATTATTATTATTAATTGTATTATTTATTGATATAGACTCAGTTATTTTTGCTGTGTCAGCACCTGACACAGAGCTTCAGACATCACAGGTAGTCAACACAGTTGCTGTTTGATCTGAAGTCTAGAATACATTTTCTAATCCCAAACAATAATTTCCTAATTTATTTTGCAGATAAATCATCTTCTCAATCTTATAATAACATCTCCAGCCATTATATTTGGTACCAAGTGGGTTATTCCATTGTGCATGTTAAAATGTTTAAGGCTAGAAATGTCCATATATGGATACATGAGTAAATCTTGCATAAGATTTAACAATTCTATTATGTGGTTCATAAACAGCAAAGTGAATGCAATTAGAAATATATGCTGCTTACTTGATTAAAATTGTTCCTCATTTAAGCTAATAACAACTGACTTCATTGATTGAGCACTTAGTGTGTGCTAAGCAAGTATATTTATAATTGCATTGAACTTTTGCCATGTTTTCATTATTCTGTCTTCACTGGTGAGGGGTTTGAGGATTAAACAAGTTAGATAATATGCATAAAATTACCCATTTCTTTTGTAAAGCTTATCTTTGAATAATACTCTTTAACGAGGTGATAGATTGGCTATATCTTAGTTGGTTGAAATACATGAGTATGCTAAACGGCTTCCTATCTCACTTCAAAACTAAAGCCTTAGGTTACCCAGGGCTGTCATCTTCCTTTTGGCAACACACACACACACACACGCACACACCCCTTCTGTCTTTCTCTCTTACTCATCCCCTCTTTCATCCATGGCACCTAAATTGGCCTCCTTGTTTTTAAACTCTCCAAGTTCACTTTTTTTTTTTTTTAAGATTTTATTTGTTTATTAGAGAGAAAGCACATGCTCGCACAACTGAGTTAGAGAGATAAAGAGGGAGAGAGAGAGAGAGCAAGAGCAGGGGCAGAGGGAGATGGAAGCAGACTCCCTCCTGAGCAGGAAGCCCTATGTGGGGCTCAATCTCAAGACTCTGGGATCATGACCTGAGCATGAAACTTAACCAACTGAGCCACCCAGGTCTCCCTCCAAGCTCACGTTTGACAGTTGTTTACATGGAAAATGGAAACATTTTTTAGCCTTAAATGTTCTTATGTAGATACCTTCATGATAATTTGACCTATTTTGTGTATCTAATAAAACTTTATCAGTGACTATCCACATTTAAGTAGCAATCCCCTTAGCTTTCCCAATAATGTCTGTCTGATGTATTTTCCTCTATGACCCTTTTTATCACCTGACACATATAGTCTTTTTCTTAAAAATATATGTCTTCTCTCTGTTATAGGCTTTACAGGCATAAGAATTCTTGTCTGTTTGGTCTAATACTATATCCCTAGGCCACAGGTTAATATTTGTTTCATATAATACTTGTGCTCAGATAATACTTGTGGAATGAATTAATCAATTCATTGGATTTGGTTAATTCAAAATAAAGAAAAATAAAATGCTTAAAAGTCCATAGTAATTTTGACAGAAACAACAGTTAGCACTGAACTGACTATAGCTGAGAGCTATATGAGTAGGGATATCTGGGTGGCGCAGTCAATTAGGCGTGCAATTCTTAATTTTGGTTCAAATCATGATCTCAGGTCATGGGATTGAGCCCCAGGTTGGGTTGTGCCTTGGGCATGGAGCCTGTTTAAGATTCTCTCTCTCCCTCTCCTTCTGCCCCTTCTCCCTTCTCTTACCTCATCCCTCTCTTGAAAAAAAAAAAAAAAAAAGAGCTACATGATTAATCAAAAATCACATCCTTAGAAGTCAGACAGGCTTAAATTTAAATTCACCCCTGCTTTTATCACCGTGTGACCATGGCAGACTAGTTAGTACATTCTTCAGACCTTCTATACACTAAGGTAAAAATGCTAATAATTCCTCACAGCCTTATTTTAAGTGCTGAATAAGAAGACGTGGACCAGTTAGTGGCATTTTCATCTTTCTTCTTTATACCCTATAGGGTATGATATACATACATAAAGTGAATATGGAATTTATCTTCCAAACCAGAACTTGCTAACAGTGAAAGGGGGATGACAGACACATGTCAGGATTGCCCCAAGTAAACTGGAACATATAATTAGCCTACCTAATAGGTACACATAAATTCAGATATCAAAAGGAATTAAAGGTACACCAAGTATGCTGAGCAGAGTGGATTAGCACTAGGCATCATTTACATTGTTTCCAGAGGCTGGAAAGTTAAAACATTTTCTCAAGATTCTCCTTCATTTAAGTTTTTGAGTATGCATAAAATTTTGCCAGTTAAATGCATAGTGTGAGATCTAGAAGGTAGAACTATGGGAGAGTGTTCTTTCATTTTGGCCATTGCTGCAAAGCACCACAGTATTACCAAGATTTTTTTTTTTTTTTTTTCAACAGAGCCCTGTGTCTCCTCACTGTGTGCTTTTGAGAGGACGCCGCTGCACTGGCAGCTTTCTGTCCTTGGATCTCAGCCACAGTGGTATTTTCTTGAAGTCAGACAGACATAGAAGCTCCCTAGCAAACTATTTCCGCACAGAGTGGTTCTGAGTGTTAAGCCTAGAGGTCCTTCAGGTGATGGGTAAGCATCTAAGTTCTCGTATATAAAATCTCTTTCTGCTACTAATTGCCTAGGCAGCTTTCTGTTTCCTGCAACTGAAAGCTAACGCACCAAGACAAACCACAGAGCCTCCTGATTCACCGCGCTGCTTCTCCCCTTAATGCTAATATAATCTTTTCATAAGTGGTTGTGGCTGATCTGCTTAAATAGTGTACTAATGAAAGCTGAAATATGTCTTCGCTTCAGTCATATCTCAAGAAGAAATATCACTCTCTCTAATTGGTTGCTCCTCAGAAGGTTTTACTGCAAATACCTCTATTATAAATAAATATTTCTGGAAAAAATAGATTATCTGTTGAATTACATGGAAAAGTGACACAGGGTCATTAACATTCTTACTTAATTTTAAACAGTTTTTCTAATGCTGAAAATACATAAACTACAAATTAAGTTAAGTTGCTAACAATTAATGTGGAGATGCTATGTAGTCTAGATAAAACTATGTTCACCTTCTAGAAGGTCAGTATTATCTATCCACAGGAACAATCTTTAATTAGTACTTAACTCAGGCTGATATCTTCTAGCCTCCCCTTTCATTAATAGGAAAAGATATGGTCGGTGTTTTAATAGATTTCCTGGGACAGTTCTCTATGATAAGTAGGAATTTTTGCTTACATCCTCAAATTCTTAGGTCACCATAATGCACGTAAATTAAGGTATTTTCAGAAGCCAATATATATGTATTAGATTTTGTTTATCTGACAGGTGTCCAGAGAGCCTTATTGTTAACATATTACAAGATTAAAATGTACATACAAAGAACACATATAGTATTTTCACATTTTCATGATTGAGACAAATGTTGCATCTGCCCACAGAAACAACAGAGTTTTCATGAAATGGTTTATATTTTTTGAGAATTTTCTAACTCTGAATGTGAAATGATAAGCAGTACTTTTTAATAATTCAATATTTCAATAAAATATTTTAGCCTTAGGTGAAGCTGAGTCGATGAGAACTCCCTACAGCCTATATTAAGACCCCAGAGTCAGGGGAACAAAGATGTTTAGGGCCAATTTGTTTGCTTCAATATTGAATGAAATCCAATTGTGCCTACACTGTGATGACAAATATGTAAAATTCATGAATGCAAATGGACAGCAGTTGGAAAGGAACAAATCTGTCACTGTAGTCGAGTGGATGGAATGGTAGGATTTGGAATATTTTGTTTTCAATTCTGTTATTGGTACAATAAACACCAATAAAAAGTATACTGAATTAAACTTTCTAGCATTTCATTCCAGAAGGTAACTGCTGATATTTGAAAATGTACTATATATTAGAGTAACCATTTGAAGTATACAGTCTGGTCAGGTGGCCGCGTGGTATCTGCAGTGATTCAATTATGCTTCATTTAGGAATGGAGGAAGGAAGTCCCTAGGACATTGGGGCTTACACGACAAAACAGCTCCCGACTGTATCTGGAAATGCCAGAATTAACAAATTTAACCCCAGCAGCAAACTCTTCCAGGGTAACCAAGCAGGTCTATTAAAAAAGGTATTTCAAGGGGCGCCTGGGTGGCTCAGTGGGTTAAAGCCTCTGCTTTCAGATCAGGTCATGATCTCAGGGTCCTGGGATCGAGCCCCGCATCAGTGTCTCTCCTCAGCAGGGAGCCTGATTCCCCCTCTCTCTCTGCCTGCCTCTCTGCCTACTTGTGACCTCTGTCAGATAAATAAATAAAATCTTTAAAAAAAAAAAAAAGGTATTTCAAGTCTATAACTTTTTTTTTTTTTACAGTTAAAAACTACCTAAATAATCATATACTACTCTTGGCATACAAATAGATAAGAAAATGGCACAAACTGGGCAAGAATATAGAAGGGAAAATAAGGACATTAAAATTTCATTATATTGCCTCCGGCTTTCACAAACTATTTCAAAGATGCAAGGACTTCTTTCATATAAAATTTTAGAAAATCAAAATCAAAATATTTCCTAAGAAGTTTCCAGAAAGTTCATGTTTTAAATAGCATTATGCCTTTAGGACTACATATTTCACATAAAATACTAAGAAACTAGAGAACAAAGTAAAAGACCCCCAGGGACTTCAAACCCTCAGATTTACTTTAAAATGTTTTTTTGAGGAAATGAGTTTCCCATAAAGGGACACTCGGGCTATCAAAACATCTACTGAAAAGAAAGCAAATGAAATATTCAATGACTTTTCTCTCAATAACAAAAGTAATAAAGAAAACGATTGGCAACAGTAACCCATTTTGGAGAAAAAACTCCTTTCAGGCTGAGCTCTTTATTTTTCTTCTCTCTTCATTTCAGTGATGCTATATGCCATTGAATAACTGAACTCTATTTATCAGGATCAACACATCTGCTAATAAATAACAACATCAGCTTTCAGCTTTGCATTTTTAAGTTTTATACTGAACTTAAATAGTACTAAAATGTTTAACTCTTCCTTTATTTCATTCTGAGACCAGTTATAGCTTATTTAAGCAGTTTTTCTGTGAAAATATATTCTGTACATAATATGAGTTCAATAAACCTTCAAGAATAGTTCAAAATCTCAAGAACGAAAATTCAAATAAAATTAATTTGCTTAAAATTATTTATTGCTCTCCAATGCAAAAAATACACTTTAAAATATTTGTTTACTATCTTCCTAGAAAAAGTCTCCAAGTTTCTTAATGCTATCCAATCTTCAATATTCAGAAATCATTTAAAATTATTTAGCATATAGATTTCAGTCTCTCCCTTTACCTTATCCTACCAATAAATCAGTACAGTTTGAATTCATATTATTTTGACATACCAAAGATAGGTAATCACAAGGAAGAAATAGCTCAAATATTTTATAAAATCCTTTAAGACTCATTAATAATCCAGTGTATATTCTTGGATTGAGTACTTTGTATATGCAGGCACATGAAACACAAAAAAGACAAAAAGGAGTAAATGTTGCCTATGAGATTGGAAAACATCTTTTTTTTTTTTAAAGAGAGAGAGGAGCACACGTGCGAGCAAGTTGTGGGGGGGTGGGCAGGAGGAGGAGTGGGAGAGAGAAAATCTTAAGCAGGCTCCACCCTAAGCGCCGAGCCCAACTGGTATCTTGATCTCAGGACCCGGAGATTATGACTTGAGTGGAAATCGAGAGTCAGATGTTTAACCAACTGAGCCACCCAAGAGTCCCAGGAAACATCTTTTTAAAGAAAACAACATTGCAATGGTGAGCTTATGAATTTGGAAATCTTAAATAATGTCAATTATATTATAAAATGGTGAAATACATTTAATATAACTGGGCCAGATTAAACATTTTGTGTCCTCTTTGACTCAGCATTCACAATCTTGGGAATATTTTATGAAGATAAGTTACACAATTTTACAAAGCCAAGTAAAACAAGGGAGTTCTTTGCAATTTTTCTTTTATGTTCTAAAACTGATATACCTGTGCATTTATTTTCAGTGATATTTTCATATTTTACCAATGTCAACAATACAGAAGTACTAAGTATAATAAAATCGTTATCTTCTATTGAAATCCCACTTCTTACTATAGGCAGAGTAACAATTTGGAAACTAAGTTTTTCACAGTTTTTATACAAGCTTACACATGTTTTTTCAAGGAAACATTATTATAGGAAAATAGTCTGTACTTTGCATTTTTAACTTAACAATATGTTTTCTCAATATAAATATATATAAATATATAAAAATTGACTCCAGACATTGATTCAGCAAAATTTATTCAGCATTTCCCAAGTGATGGATCTTCAAATCACTTTTGCTTTTATTTTTTCCATTTCAAATAAAGTATAAATATAAAAGATAATAATATATTAAAAAATCATAAAAATAATATTATTGGGGCACCTGGGTGGCAGTCAGTTAAGCATCTGCTTTTGGCTCTGGTCATGATCTCAGGGTCCGAGGATGGAGTCCTGCATCTGGGCTCCTTGCTCAGCGGGGATCCTGCTTTTCCCTCTCCCTCTGCCTGCAGCTCCCCCTGCTTGTGCTCTCTTTCTTGCTATCTCTCTTTCTCTCTCTGTCAAATAAATAAGTAAGATCTTTAAAAAAATGAAAAAAAATATCATCCATGTGGTAATACTTCAGTTTCTGTTGCACCAGGCCCAGATAAAATTATTGGTTCAATGGGTATGTACACTTTAATGTTTAAAAATGCTGCCAGACAAATTCCACAAACTTTAGAGTGATGTCCAATTTTATTTGCCAAAGGTTATGGTTGTTTGTGTTCCATCCCTGGCAGTAATGAATTTGATCAATCTTTCAGATTTCTGTCAACCTGATTTAAAAAAAAAAAAAAAATCTCATTGTTTCAATCATCTTGCCCTTGATGACTAGTGAAGTGGAATTTACTTTCATTAGAAGGCCATTTGCATTTTCTGTTCTGTGAATTTCATTATTATATTCCTTGCTCATTTTTCCTGTGGCTGTTTTTTTCCTTTCGTTTCATTAACATGTATAATTTTTGATGTAAAGTAGAAATATTAATTCCTTAGGTGGTAAATGTCACAAATAGGTCAAACGATATGCATTTACCAATTTATGACAATTTTTTTTTCAATTTTAGAGAGGGAGCACATACGTAGGGGGAGGGCCAGAGGAATAGAGATAGGAAAAAGAGACTACCCACTGAATAGGGATCCCAACAAGGGGCTCAACTTCAGGACCCTGGGACCATGATCTGAGCTGAAACCAAGAGTCTGATGTTCAACTGACTGAGCCACCCAGAGGCCCCAGTTTGGGACAAATTTTGATTTACCAAATGGCAATTCAGATAGCTCTCTCAAACATTTTATTTCAGTCTATCGTTTGTCTTTTGACTTTTTTAATAGTTTCTTTATCAAATAAAAATTTTAATTTCTTGTAATCACTACATATATTTTCTTATATTTTGTTTTAACATTATAGTTTTTTATTATAAGCCTCATACGTAATAGTATAATTCTTTCCATTCAAAGAGATTTTCTTATTTCTTCAAATTAATTCATTAAATTTTAATTTATATGCAGAACTAGAAAAATGACTCCAAACCAAACTGCTTTTATGATTCTAGAATGAATTTAACATTTAAAAAATTATTAAATATGTACATTTCATTAACTAGGTGTTCTAGTTTTCTTATGATTATGGTTACCATATAATGTGAAATGCAAAATGATCACCCTGATTAAATTGAAGTTTCACACAACAATAATAGTAACACAAATCACATTAATTAAAAGTGAAAAATGATGGTTCGGCCTAGAGCTTGCCTGTCATTTGCAGTGGGAAAATGTTACTGATGGCTATGGTTCCTTTTCTTTTCTTTTTTTTTTTTTTTTAAAGATATTATTTATTCACTTGACAGGCAGAGATCAGAAGTAGGCAGAGAGGCAGACAGAGAGAGAGGGGGAAGCAGGCTCCCCGCTGAGCAGAGAGCCCGATGCGGGGCTCGATCCCAGGACCCTGGGACCATGACCCGAGCCGAAGGCAGAGGCTTAACCAACCGAGCCACCCAGGCGCCCCTATGGTTCCTTTTCTTATGTCACTGACTTCTTCATACTTCAGTGGATCATGTGTTGCCTCAATATTTTGAGCCTCCTTAACTTACAAAACATTTACTCAATCTACAGCTTATTGTGATATTACTGTCACTTGTCCCTAAGGCATCATGAAGACCATCTCTGTTATTTTCCAAAGAGCTTGCAAGTTTAAAATTTAAAATAAAAATACTCGGAAGTAACATGTTTCCAAGCACAAAAAAAAGTTCAGGCCTTAAACTCAGTCACTCAATGACTCAGAATAGCTTCTATATTTTATTATTCATATTTAAACAAAAGAAACAAAGTGCAAAAATTGTAGAGAACTTTTAGAAGCATGGGTATAAGCCTAGGATACACTTTCTAGAATACTGACTTGGGAGCCCCTCTCTCATTCCTACTAACAAAAGTTCACAGTGCAGCTGTGCAGATAGAAGCCAGAGTAAAAGCAGACCACGTACATTTTACACCAGGAGTGTGTGACACTTCACTAGGTGGTCTCTAGCCACAATCTTGCCCACCCTACAATCTTGCAAACCCTACAGATGCACACATTCATCATGACCATTTATCAAAGATGAAAATGAAGTTCAGAGAAATTTTAAGAATTTCCCCAAACAACACAATTGTTAGGCAGGAGACTTAGGTTTCCGACTGAAGTGCATCTTTTTCAAAGCCCCTGTCTGTCTGCTTCTACCCCTGGAGCAATGACTCAGCTGCGTGTTTGCTATTTAACTGGTTCCTGCTCACTACATACGGCTTCATTCCACTGCTCTCATATCTGCTGAAAAATGTTAGAAGAGGCAAACACCTTATTGAAGAAATGAGCCTATGGCAGTCAATTTAATTCCAAAGCTTTTCAAAACCCTGCCAATAATTTTAGCTGTTTTTTTTTTTATTTTTCCATACGTGTATGGCATCATATTTGTGAAAAATATTAAAAATAAAATACTCTTGTCATAATTAACAGCAATATGATTATGCAGATGGCCTAAACCTACACAGGCACACAACAAAATGACATAAATGAAGAAACAAACAAACAAAAAAAAAATGTGGGGAATCAGACTGGCATGTTTAATTCCCTGAATTTTAACCTAAATTGGATTCAGGGGTACTTTCAGCAAACTCCCTCCTGCTTTACACCTGAAAGCAGATGGAGGCAGATTGCATCGTGAGTTCAGTCCTTTCAAATTACAATAGTTTATGATGCTCATCTGCATTTTAATCAGATATAAAGGATTTATTTCTTAAATGTATCAAGAAAGCCTATTTTCAGTACCTGGAAATGCATCAGAGAGTTTATAGCCAATCTAGTAAAATATGTTGCACACTTTTACTTTGTGTCTCTTTCTCTTGAGTATATAATATTACATGGATAGAGGTGTCAGCAGTTTTATTAAAAACTGTCTATAATCCTTTCAAAATAGGTATGGAGAGGCGATTTCATACTCAAAAATCACTTTTATTAGGATTTGACTCCTGTTTTAAAAGGAGTTCAATTTGTCATCCAATTTAATAAAATAATTTAAAGTATGTTTTACATTAATAACAAACAGCATATTCAGCAAATTGGAGCTTTGTATCTATGACAACCTTCTTTAGATCACATCAGAATTGGTCAGCATGCATCCAGCCCCTGGAAATTAAATGAGGCACCAGAATACTAGGTTCATGGTAGTGTTTTAGTGGTGTAGCATTCTGTGTCACTCCTGTGAAAGAGCTCTTCATTTTCCAAGTATACTATCCACTCATAATTTATGGCTATTATTAATAAGATAAAAACATAATCTTAAATATAGTACATCTGCCTCATTGGATAAAACATACCTGAGCTCCGTACCTTGCATTCTATTAAAAATTACTTCATGCACTGATATTTCATATCACTAGGTTTTTAGATCTTACTGGAAGATAAAAGAAAGGTGTATAATGGCAACAAAATTACTAAGGTTCTAAAACAAATGTTGAAAAAGGAGAATACGAATGCCTTATTATATTAACATGTTTTTATGAAAATGATATGGTTCAATACAATACATATTCACTTATATATTTTGCCTTTAAATGCATTTTAAGTAGATATGCAAATATTCTAGAATTTAAATCATCTGATATACAATAATCTATAACCCTTTGACAAATTGGATCCCACAAAGAAATCAATTACCAGTATAAATTTCAAACAACCTTCTCAATTTTCTTTGTAATCCAAGTTATTTATTATCTGCACTTTCTTAAATGAGAAATTATTACCTTTTTACTTTTTATTTAAGATATTTACCACTTTATTGTTTTTTTAAAAAAAAAGAAAGAACATTGCCCACATACCTTATTCTTCACTAAATCAAATAGTCTTCCAATATATAAATTTACTCATTTTTTTAAAAGGAAGTTATATTTATCTTTTGATAGCAGTATGGAAGACATAGTAGCTATATAGAGTGGAAAGCATATGTTAGTGAAAGCAAATTAATGCAGAGATTTGCAACTAGAGGTATAACATTTATTTTATGAGAAGTTGATTGAATCAAGTCTCAAATCAAATATAGGCCTCAGTTTTTATAAAAATAGAGGATTTTCTTAGAAGGAGCTGTGATAGAACATAACCCACAGCCTTTCTTTAGAAGACTTAAATTTCCTTTTTGGCTTAAATAGTAATCACTGTGTAATTTGAACATGGCATTGCCCCATTGAGACTCAGTAATCAAGGCTGTAAAATGAACACTATGTTCACCTCCCAAAATAGTTGTTAAAGTTTAATTATATATATATATATATATATACACATACATACATATATATATATATATATGCCTTTAAAAACTGTTCAGTGAGATAGAAATGTTAAGTATTATATCTTTTGTATACTTTTTCTGGGGGGTGGTGAATTCACAGCCACCAAATTCTAGTCTCCTGTACATTTCTCAGAATACATTTCCTATAGTTTCTTAGATTTATCAATGAGAGGTACATGTTCAGGATTTGTGAGGGGGAGGAAGATATGCCATTAAATGAATAGCCAGAGGATCTACAGTCAGACCTGCGAGCAGAGGAAATCCCGGTAGGTTCTTAGAAACTGGTCTTGGCTCTTCAAGCTGAGATCTTTCCTATTGATTCCCCCAAACTTCACTGACTCCATCACAATTTTTACTCCCCCAGTTCTAAAGATTGTGTATTTTCCCCTAATATTAAATACTTTTCACCTAACATATATTGAATTACTTCTCTTTATCTGGTGAGACCATGAATAATATATCAATGTTTTTTTTTTTTCTATCTGTAACAAATATTGGTAACTTAGGGAAAATGTAGCAGTCATTTGTGAACACAAAGTAATCAGTTTAATATCAAGAAGATGCAAGTATATAACGCCATAATTAAGTAAGCATTGGCAGTATTTATAAACTTTCCGCTGTGAAGTTAACTTCTTACTGTCTTCCCAGCATCTGTGTGTGTGTGGGTATGTGTGGCGTGGGGGGAGTGTTTTCCTTGATTTTCTAGGATGTTTTTCATTTCATCTAAGTTGTCTATTTTATTGACATACAATTACTCATAGTATTTCTTTATAACCTTTTTTTTTTAATTTCAGCAAAGTCAGAGAAATGATATTTCTTTCATTTCTGATTCTAGGGATTTTAGTCTTGTCCCTTTGTTTCTTGGTCAATCTGGCTATAGGTTTGTTCACTAAAAAAATACCTTTTCAAATAACCAGCTTTTGGTTTCATTGATTTTTCTCTATTGTTTTTTTGTTTTCTGTTTCATTAAGTTTTGCTCTAATCTTTATTCTTTCCTTCTTTCTGTTAGCTTTAGATTTAATTTGATCTTCTTTATCTAGAGTCATCAGTTGAAGTTTAGGTTTTTGATTTGATATCTTCTTTCTTTATCAATATAGGCATTTTACAGCTATAAATTTCCTTCTAACCCCTACTTTATTGCATCCCATAAATTTTGATGTCATGTCCCTTCATTTTTATCCATCTCAAAATATTTTCTAACTTCCCATGTGATGTTTTTCTTTGACTTATCTGTTATTTGGGATTATGTTGTTTAGTTTCCACCTATTTGTGAGTTTCCCAAATATCTTTCTAATAATTGTTGTCTCATTCCATTCTATTGTTGTCAGACAACATACCTTCTTATTATTTCCAAATATACTGAGGTGAGTTTTTTGACTGGGTACTTGTTCTTTTCTGATGAATGTTCCATTTGCTCTTAAGAAGGATATACATTTTTCTCTTGGTAGATGGAGTATTCTATAAATTTTCATTAGGTCTTATTGACAAGGATTTAGTCTCTGTTCTATACCTGCTTCTTTCCCTGAGACAGAGTCTCCAGACAACAACCCCAATGTTGAGGGAGGTGAAGATGGAGATAGTGGCCTGCTTCTCTCTAAGTAACACTTTGACTTTAGGAGCTGAGAACTTGGTACATGGAGGCAGCAGCCACAGGTCTCCTTGGTTTGCCTGTCTCAGCATGGAACCTCCACTAAAAAATCTGGGCCAGGATGGTCAGGGTCCCAGTTTATTTAGCAGCACTAAATAGCCCACTGACTGGGAGCTGGGGAGAGAGGGAGATTATGATTTTACTGTTTCATTCTGAAGTAGAACTCACATTGCACTAAACAAGGAGGAGTAGAAATGACAAAGATTTTGGTTTAAATACCATGGAATCACACACCTTACCATAACTTTAGAGTTCATTAATTTTTTTGTTTTGTTTTTTTTATCTGCTATATGCCTATAAATCCACTGCCAAAGAAGATAATGCTTTTTTTTTTTTTTTAAGATTTTATTTATTTGTTTGACAGACAGAGATCACAAGTAGGCAGAGAGGCAGACAGAGAGAGAGGGGGGAAGCAGGCTCCCTGCTGAGCAGAGAGACCGATGCGGGGCTCAATCCCAGGACCCTGAGATCATGACCTGAGCCGAAGGCAGAGGCTTTAACCCACTGAGCCACCCAGGCACCCCAGATAATACTTTTTTTAATTTGGATTTTGTACATTCATCTGTCCCTTTCCAATAGTGTTAGCACTATTATCAGAAAGAATATTACTTTTTTATTCCATTTTAGATTTTTATATTGTGAGCCATAATCAAAATCATCATCAATAATAATGATAATATTATCAGGGGATAAAAATACCTGTTTTTTTTTTTTTAAGATTTGATTTATTTATTTGTCAGAGAGATTGAGAGAGAGAGAGAATGAAAACAAACAGGGGAAGTGGCAGGCAGTGGGAGAAGCAGGCTTTCTGCTGAGTAAGGAGTCTGATGAGGGACTCAATCCTAACATCCTGAGATCATGACCTGAGCCAAAGGCAGATGCTTAACGAATTGAACCACCCAGACATCCCCAAATACCCTGTTTTTAAATACTTCTCAGATTCAAACAAGTCAATTAAAAAAAAAAAAAAGTACTCTGGGATGCTACTGACTGCTTCATGGTTCTCCCTACTACCAGTTCACAGACTCCATCAGGAAGTCTGTCCATAGTCACTGGGTAAGCTTCATCTGTGAACCTCCTAACTGGTCCATGGACATCCTTAACACTCTAAATGCTTCACTCATCTCTTCATGGCTCACTCCCAGCACATGCTCCTATCAACGATGAGAGTAAGTTTTTGCAGACTGCTAGCATGCAAGTACAGAGAGCTAGTCCAACTTTATGGGAGTCAAGAGACTCACAAACTTGAGCATGTGCTTTTCAGGGCATTGCCTCAGATAAACAAAGAGAAGGCTTGCAACACCAAGCCTGGATTTGCAAGATTGGGAGAAGGCATACAATCCTAAGAATTCCACCCTTCACCACCACCAACAGGGAACAGAAGTGTAAAGCAGGCATATCTCTAGAAAGGGTCTGAGAAAGCCTCAGAATACCTTCAACTTGGAATAATAGGTGAAGGTAACACTCTTCTGAAGCTAGTCAGTAAAGACTGGAAAAGATAGCTCTTTATTCAAATGTGAAAACAATAGTGCAAGATTTCAAGGAACTCAAATAGTCCAGGAAATATGACACCACCAAAGGAGAACAATAAATTTCTAGTATCTGACTCCAAAGAAATGGAAATTTATAAATTGGCTGGCGAAGGTTTAAAATGGTTATTTTAAGAAAATTCAACAAGCTACCATAGACAACTCAAAATCAAGATAACAAGATTCAAAAGAGACAGAGATTAAAAAAAAAAAGGAACAGAAATCCTGGATTTAAAGAATATAATTTATGAAATAAAAATAATGCAGTAGAAAGTTCATCAAACTTGAAGAAGCAGTAGAGATAGTCCATGAACTTGAAGACAGGACATTTGAAAGAATTCATTCAGAGAGGAAAAGAGTAAAAAAGAATAAAAATGACTGATACAAGCTTTGGTGAATTATGGGACACCTTCACAAGAAATGGTAATCTCATTATGGGAGCCCAGAAAGAGAAAACACAGAAAATGACAGAAAGCTTATGTAAACAAATGATGGATGAATATACTTCCCAAAGCTGGGAGAGGTGTGGATATTCAGGTACATGAAAGGATAGCATCCCATGCAGATTTGACAAAAAAAAACAAGCAAAAAACTCTCCATACAATGGAAACACCATATTGGTATCAGTAGATTTCCCAAGCAAATCTTGGTAGACCATAGGAGAGTGGCATGATAAAGTCAAAATTCTAAAAGAAAAAGAGCAAAAACAATTGCCAATCAAGAATATGTAGCAAAACGGAGGAATCAAGATGGTGGAGAAGTAGCAGGCTGAAACGACATCGGGTGGCAGGAGATCAGCTAGATAGCTTATCTAACCATTGTGAACACCTACAAATCCAACGGGAAATCGAAGAGAAGAAGAGCAACAATTCTAGAAACAGAAAATCTATCACTTTCTGAAAGGTAGGAACTGCGGAGAAGTGAATCCAAAGCGATGGGAAGATAGACCCCGGGGGGAGGGGCCGGCTCTCGGCAAGTGGCAGAGCAACGGAGCACAAAATCGGGACTTTTAAAAGTCGGCTCTACTGGGAGACATCGCTCCAGAGGCTAAACTGGGGGGAAACCCTGGTGGGGTCAGCATAACCCCAGGTCCCGCGGGGTCACAGAAGGACTGGGGGTGTCTGAGTGCCACAGAGCTCGCAGGTATTAGAGCGGGGAAGCCGGCTACAGCGACAAAGCCGAGGAGTGAGCTCTCAGCCCGGGGTTACCTTGTGCCGGTCACAGGCTGGGTGGGCTCGGAGCGCGGCTGGAGGCTGCAGAGACAGAAGCGACCCGGCGCTTTTCTCCAGTTCCAGCAATTGACTGCTTTCCTCAAGGTGCGACCGCAGGCCAGGGAGGCGGGGCGGTTGGGCGCTTTGCTCTGAGAGCGCACTGAGGAGTGGAACCCCAAGCTCTCGGCTCCTCCGGGCCGGAGATTGGGAGGCCCCCATCTTCATTCCAGTCCTCCGGAACTCTACGGAAAGAGCTCAGGGAACAAAAGCTCCTGAAAACAAACCCCAGCGGATTACTTAGCCCGGCCTCTGGCAAGGGCGGTGCAATTCCACCTGTGACAAAGACACTTGAGAATCACTACAACAGGCCCCTCCCCCAGAAGATCAACAAGAAACCCATCCAAAACCAACTTCAGTCACCAAGAACAGTGGAATTCCACAGCAGGAGAAAGCAAATCCTACCTGGACAAAATGACAAGGCGGAAAAACTCTCCTCAAAAAAAAGAACAAGAGGCCGTACCGAAGGCTAGAGACCTAATCAATACGGACATTGGTAACATGACAGATCTAGAGTTCAGAATGACAATTCTCAAGGTTCTAGCCAGGCTCGAAAAAGGCATAGAAGATATTAGAGAAACCCTCTCCGGAGAGATAAAAGCCCTTTCTGGAGAAATAAAAGAACTAAAATCTAACCAAGTTGAAATAAAAAAAAGCTATTAATGAGGTGCAATCAAAAATGGAAGCTCTCACTGCTAGGATAAATGAGGCAGAAGAAAGAATTAGTGATATAGAAGACCAAATGACAGAGAACAAAGAAGCTGAGCAAAAGAGAGACAAACAAATACTGGACCACGAGGAGAGAATTTGAGAGATAAGCGACACCATAAGACGACACAACATTAGAATAATTGGGATTCCAGAAGAAGAAGAAAGAGAGAGGGGAGCAGAAGGTATATTGGAGACAATTATTGAGAGAATTTCCCTAATATGGCAAGGGGAACAAACATCAAAATCCAGGAGATGCTAAGAACGCCCCTCAAAATCAATAAAAATAGGTCCACACCTGGTCACCTGATAGTAAAATTTACAAGTCTTAGCGACAAAGAGAAAATCCTGAAAGCAGCCCGGGAAAAGAAGTTGGTAACATACAAGGGTAAAAACATTAGATTGGCAGCGGACCTATCCACAGAGACCTGGCAGGCCAGAAAGAACTGGCATGATATATTCAGAGCACTAAACGAGAAAAAAATGCAGCCAAGAATACTATATCCGGCTAGGCTATCATTGAAAATAGAAGGAGAGATAAAGAGCTTCCAGGACAAACAAAAGCTGAAAGAATTTGCAAACACCAAACCAGCTCTACAGGAAATATTGGAAGGGGTCATCTAAGCAAAGAGAGACCCTAAAAGGAGTAGATCAGAAAGAAACAGAGACAATATACAGTATCAGTCACCTTACAGGCAATAATAATGTCACTAAATTCATATCTCTCAATAGTTACCCTGAATGTTAATGGGCTCAATGCCCCAATCAAAAGACACAGGGTATCAGAATGGATAAAAAAACAAAACCCATCAATATGCTGCCTACAAGAAACTCATTTTAGACCCGAAGACACCTCCAGATTTAAAGTGAGGGGGTGGAAAACAATGTACCATGCTAATGGACATCAGAAGAAAGCTGCGGTGGCAATCCTTCTATCAGATCAATTAGATTTTAAGCCAAAGACTATAATAAGAGATGAGGAAGGACACTATATCATACTCAAAGGGTCTGTCCAACAAGAAGACCTAACAATCTTAAATATCTATGCCCCTAACATGGGAGCAGCCAACTATATAAACCAATTAATAACAAAATCAAAGAAATACATCAACAGTAATACAATAATAGCAGGGGACTTTAACACTCCCCTCACTGAAATGGACAGATCATTTAAGCAAAAGATCAATAAGGAAATAAAGGCCTTAAATGACACACTGGACCAGATGGACATCACCGATATATTCAGAACATTCCATCCCAAAGCAACTGAATATACATTCTTCTCTAGTGCACATGGAACATTCTCCAGAATAGACCACATCCTGGGTCATAAATCAGGTCTCAATTGGTACCAAAAGATTGAGATCATTCCCTGCATATTTTCAGACCACAATGCTCTGAAGCTAGAACTCAATCACAAGAGGAAATTTGGAAAGAACGCAAATACATGGAGACTAAACAGCATCCTTCTAAAAAATGAATGGGTCAACCAGGAAATTAAAGAAGAATTGAAAAAATTATGGAAACAAATGATAATGAAAACACAACGGTTCAAAATCTGTGGGACACAACAAAGGCAGTCCTGAGAGGAAAATATATAGCAGTGCAAGCCTTTCTCAAGAAACAAGAAAGGTCTCAAATACACAACCTAACCCTACACCTAAAGGAGCTGGAGAGAGAACAACAAAGAAAGCCTAAACCCAGCAGGAGAAGAGAAATCATAAAGATCAGAGCAGAAATCAATGAAATAGAAACTAAAAAAACGATAGAACAAATCAACAAAACTAGGAGCTGGTTCTTTGAAAGAATTAATAAGATTGATAAGCCCCTGGCCAGACTTATCAAAAAGAAAAGAGAAAGGACGCAAATAAATAAAATCATGAATGAAAGAGGAGAGATCACAACCAACACCAAAGAAATACAAACAATTATAAGAACATACTACGAGCAACTCTACGCCAACAAATTTGACAATCTGGAAGAAATGGATACATTTCTAGAGACGTATAAACTACCACAATTGAACCAGGAAGAAATAGATAACCTGAACAGATCCATAACCAGTAAGGAGATTGAAACAGTCATCAAAAATCTCCAAACAAAAGTCCAGCACCAGATGGCTTCCCAGGGGAATTCTACCAAACATTTAAAGAAGAATTAATTCCTATTCTCCTGAAACTGTTCCAAAAAATAGAAATGGAAGGAAAACTTCCAAACTCATTCTATGAGGCCAGCATCACCTTGATCCCAAAACCAGACAAGGATCCCACCAAAAAAGAGAATTACAGACCAATATCCTTGATGAACACAGATGCGAAAATTCTCACCAAAATACTGGCCAATAGGATCCAACAGTACATTAAAAGGATTATTCACCACGACCAAGTGGGATTTATTCCAGGGCTGCAAGGTTGGTTCAACATCTGCAAATCCATCAATGTGATACAATACATTAATAAAAGAAAGAATAAGAACCATATGATACTCTCAATAGATGCTGAAAAAGCGTTTGACAAAGTGCAGCATCCCTTCCTGATTAAAACTCTTCAAAGTGTAGGGATAGAAGGCACATACCTCAATATTATCAAAGCCATCTATGAAAAACCCACCGCAAATATCATTCTCAATGGAGAAAAACTGAAAGCTTTTCCGCTAAGGTCAGGAACACGGCAGGGATGTCCGTTATCACCACTGCTGTTCAACATAGTACTAGAAGTCCTAGCCTCAGCAATCAGACAACAAAAAGAAATTAAAGGCATCCAAATTGGCAAAGAAGAAGTCAAACTCTCACTCTTTGCAGATGATATGATACTATATGTGGAAAACCCAAAAGGCTCCACTCCAAAACTGCTAGAATTTATACAGGAATTCAGTAAAGTGTCAGGATATAAAGTCAATGCACAGAAATCAGTCGCATTTCTTTACACTAACAACAAGACAGAAGAAAGAGAAATTGAGGAGTCAGTCCCATTTACAATCGCACCCAAAACCATAAGATACCTAGGAATAAATCTAACCAAAGAGGCAAGGAATCTATACTCAGAAAACTATAAAGTACTCATGAAAGAAATTGAGGAAGACACAAAGAAATGGAAAAATATTCCATGCTCATGGATTGGCAGAACAAATATTGTGAAAATGTCTATTCTACCTAAAGCAATCTACACATTTAATGCAATCCCTATCAAAATCCCATCCATTTTTTTCAAAGAAATAGAACAAATAATCCTAAAATTTATATGGAACCAGAAAAGACCTCGAATAGCCAAAGGAATATTGAAAAAGAAAGCCAAAGTCGGTGGCATCACAATTCCAGACTTCAAGCTCTATTACAAAGCTGTCATCATCAAGACAGTATGGTACTGGCACAAAAACAGACATATAGACTAATGGAACAGAATAGAGAGCCCAGAAATAGACCCTCAACTCTATGGTCAACTAATCTTCGACAAAGCAGGAAAGAATATCCAATGGAAAAAAGACAGCCTCTTCAACAAATGGTGCTGGGAAAATTGGACAGCCACATGCAGAAAAATGAAATTGGACTATTTCCTTACACCACACATGAAAATAGACTCAAAATGGATGAAGGACCTCAATGTGAGAAAGGAATCTATCAAAATCCTTGAGGAGAATGCAGGCAGCAACCTCTTTGACCTCAACTGCAGCAACTTCTTCCTAGGAACATCGCCAAAGGCAACAGAAGCAAGGGCAAAAATGAACTATTGGGATTTCTTCAAGATCAAAAGCTTTTGCACAGCAAAGGAAACAGTTAACAAAACCAAAAGACAACTGACAGTATGGGAGAAGATATTTGCAAACGACATATCAGATAAAGGGCTAGTATCCAAAATCTATAAAGAGCTTATCAAACTCAATACCCAAAGAACAAATAATCCAGTCAAGAAATGGGCAGAGGACATGAACAGACATTTCTGCAAAGAAGACATCCAGATGGCCAACAGACACATGAAAAAATGCTCCACATCCCTCGGCATCAGGGAAATAAAAATCAAAACCACAATGAGATACCACCTCACACCAGTCAGAATGGCTAAAATTAACAAGTCAAGAAATGACAGATGCTGGCGAGGATGTGGAGAGAGGGGAACCCTCCTACACTGTTGGTGGGAATGCAAGCTGGTGCAACCACTCTGGAAAACAGTGTGGAGGTTCCTCAAAAAACTGAAAATAGAGCTACCCTATGACCCAGCAATTGCACTACTGGGTATATATCCTAAAGATACAAATGTGATGCTCCGAAGGGGCACGTGCACCCGAATGTTTATAGCAGCAAGGTCCATAAGAGCCAAACTTTGGAAAGAGCCTAGATGTCCATCAATAGATGAATGGATAAAGAAGAGGTGGTATATATACACAATGGAATACTATGCAGCCATCAAAAGACATGAAATCTTGCCATTTGCGACAATGTGGATGGAACTAGAGGGTATCATGCTTAGCGAAATAAGTCAATCGGAGAAAGACAACTATCATATGATCTCTTTGATATGAGGAAGTGGAGATGCAAGGCAGGGGGGGTTGGGGGGAGGTAGGAAAAGAAAAAATGAAAAGATGGGATTGGGAGGGAGACAAACTATAAAAGACTCAATCTCAAGAAAGAGACTGAGGGTTGCTGGGGGGAGGGGAGACGGGAGATGGTGGTGGGGAAATGGACATTGGAGAGGGTATGTGCTATGATGAGTGCTGTGAAATGTGTAAACCTGGAGATTCACAGACCTGTACCCCTGGGGATAAAAATACATTATATGTTTATTAAAATAAAAAAAATTTAAAAAAAAGAATATGTAGCAAAATTGCCTTACAAAGTTATTAAAGAGAAAGACTTTCCCAGATAAAGCTGAGAGAGTTTATCACTACTACGCCTGTCTTACAAGAAATGCTAAAGGGAGTTCTTCGAGCTGAAATTAAATGATGCTAATTAGTAAAATGAGATCATAAAAGTACAAACACACTGGCAAAGGTATATAGATGGTCAAATTCAGAATATTCTAATAGTGTAATGGTATGATAATTCATAAATCTCTTAACAGTAGAATAAATATTAAAAACAAAAGTAATAAAATTCTATAGATACAGAAATTTATTAATGAATATACAATATATTATTATATAAATATATAAATTATTACATTAAAACACAAAAACAAGGGAGTAACAGGGTAGAGTTTCTATAGATGATTAAAGTGAAATTATTATCAGCATAAAATAGACTATAATGACTACAAAATACTCTGTGCAAGACTCATGGTAACCACAAACCAAAAACCTACAGTAGATATACAAAAGATAAAGAGAAAGGATTCAAAGTATATGAGTATAGAAAATTATCAGATCACAAAGGAAGACAGCACGGGGAAGGAAGGAACAAAACAAATAAAAAACAGCCAGAAAACAGTAAGTTAGCAATAATATATCCTTAACTGTCAACAATTATTTTAAATGTAATAAACTAGATTCTCCAATCACAAGATAGTGACAGAATGTATATATAAAAATAGTGACTGAATGGATATAAAAGTATATGCTGCCTATAAGATACTAATTTCAGCTCTAAGGATACATATAGGCTAAACTGAAGAAATGCAAAAAGACATTTCATGCAAATGGAAACCCAAAAGAATAGAAATAGCTATACTTTTATCAGACAAAAGAAGTAAAAAAACCTAAAAAAAAAAAAAAAAAGTCGGGGCACCTGGGTGGTTCAGTGGGTTAAAGCCTCTGCTTTTGGCTCAGGTCATGGTCCCAGGGTCCTGGGATCAAGCCCCACATCAGGCTCTCTGCTCAGCAGGGAGCCTGCTTCCCTCCCGCTATGCCTGCCTCTTTGCCTACTTATGATCTCTGTCTGTCAAATAAATAAAATCTTAAAAAAAAAAAAAGTCATCACATAATGATAAAGGGGTCAATTCATCAAGAGGAAGTAACAATTTATAAATATACATGCACTCAAAATTGGAGCAACCAAATATATTAAACAAGATAATAACAAATCTGAAGGCAAAAATAGTACTGCAATAGTAGTAGCAGATTTCAATACCCTATTTTCAACAATGGATAGATCATCCAGACAAAAAATCAATAAGGAAATAATGGACTTGAACTACACTTTAGCTCAAATGAAACTAACAGACATATAGAGAATGTTCCATCCCACAGTAGCAGAAAACACATTCTTCAAGCACAAACAGAACATTCTCTAGGATGGATCATATGTTAGGTCACAAATTAAGTCTAACATATTTAAGAAGACTGTTGCTACCAAGCAGCTTTTCTAACTACAATAATATGAAATTAGAACTCAGTAACAGGAAGAAAGGTGGAAAATTCACAAACGCATGGAAATTAAACAACACACTCAGAAAAACGAATGGATCAAAGAAGTAGCAAAAGGGAAATAAGTAAAGGAAAATGGAAGTAGAAACTTCCATGTAAGTGGAAACACAACATACCAAAACTTATGGGATGTAGCAAAAACAGTTCTGAAAGGGAAATTTACAGCTATTAATCCCTACGTAAGAGAAAAGAAACATCTCAAAAAGACAGACTAATTTTGTACCTCAAGGTATGGAGAAGAACAAATTAAGCCCAAATTTAGTGGAAGGAAGGAAATAACAAAAATCAGAGCAGATAAGCAAAATAAGTCAGTCAGAGAAAGACAAATATGGTATGATTTCATTCATATGTGGAATTTAAGACATGAATAGTTAAGGAAAAAGAGAGAGAGAGAGAGAGAGAGAGAAACCAAGAAATAGATTCTTAATGGAGAACAAAGTGACGGTTACCAGAAGAACAGTAGGTGGGGGGATGGGTGAAATAGGTGACAGGGATTAAGGAGGGTGCTTGTCAGGATGAGCACTGAATGATGCATAGAAGTGTTGAATCATTATATTGTACACCTGGAACTAATATAATACTGTATGTTAACCATATTGGAGTTAAAATAAAAAACCTAATCTAAACAGAACAAAACAATCCACTTCCAAAAAAATCAGAGCAGAAAAACTGAAACAGATTAGAAGAAATAGGGGGGAAAAAAAAAACACCTAAGAGATGATTTTTTTAAAAGACAAAAAAATTGAAAAACCATTAGCTCAACTAAGAAAAAAAAATAGAAAATCCAAATAAATAAAATCAAAACTGTCAATATAACTGATGTCACAGAAATTAAAATTTCCATGAGACTACTATAAACAATTGTATGCCAAAAATTGGACATCTCAGAAGAAACGAATAAATTTCTAGAAATATACAACCCACCAAGACTGAATCATAAAAAAATAAAAAATCCAAATAACTGTAAAAACTTAAATAGCTATAACTGGTAAGGTGATTGAATCAATAATTTAAAATGTCCCCTACAAAGAAAAGCCCAGGACTAGATGGCTTCACTGGTGAATTCAACCAAACATTCAGAGAAGAGTTAATACCAGTCTTTACTAAAGTCTAAAAAACTTTGCAAGAAATGAACACTCCTAAACTTATTTTAGGAAATCAGCATTACACCAATAACAAAACCAGACAAGAAATTACAAGACATTGCAAGAAACCACAAGACACTTATAAGAAGGTTATAGGCCAATATCCTTGAGGATTATAGATATGAAAATCCTCAACACAATACCAGCAAACTAAATTCAACGGTGCACTGAAAGGCTTATTCACCATGACCGAGTGGGATTTATCCATGTGTTACAAAAATGGTTGAACACATCCAAGTCAATTAATGGGATGCACAACATTAACAGAGTGAACGATAAAAATCATGTGGTTAACTCAAAAGCTACAGACAAAGCATTTGACAAAATTTAACATCCTTTCATGAAAAAAACTCTCAACAAATTAGGTATAGAAAGAATGTATCTCAATGTATTAAATGTCATTATGGCAAGCTCACAGCTAACATTATACTAAATGGTGAAGAGCTGTAAAGTTTTTCCTCCAAGATCAGGAAACAGACCAAGATGCACACTCTAGCCACTTCTATTCAACATACTAACGGAAGCCTTTATCATAGCAATTAGGTAAGGAAAAAATAATAAAAGGCCTTCAAATTGGAAAATAAGTAAAATTGTCTCTGATGACAGATGACTTGATCTTATATATAGAAAACCCCCAAAGACTCACCAACAAACTGGAAGAAATAATCAAGGAATTCCGTAAAATAACAGGATTTAAAATCAACTTACAAAAATCAATGCATTTCTATACACTAACAACGAACTGATTGAAAGGGAATTTAAGAAAGCAATGCTATTTATAATACCATCAAAAATAAAACTCTTTCAGATTCACGGGCTACAAAAGAACTGAGTATTTTTTTTTTAAAGATGTTACTTATTTATTTGTCAGAGAGAGAAAGAGAGAGCACAAGCAGGGGGGAGCAGTAGGCAGAGGGAGAAGCAGGCTTCCTGCTGGGCAAGGAGCTCAATGCGGGACTCAGTCCCAAGACCCTGGGATCATGACCTGAGTGAAAGGCAGACTTAACCGACAGAGCCACCCCCGCATCCCAAGAGCTAAGTATTTCTTTTGCTATCCAAACATTCTTCAATATGCATTTTAAAAGCATATGTAATCTAAACGGTTATGGAGTTCCAAAGGCGCTTAATATTTTAAATAAATTTCTACCTGCAATTAGTTGATATAAAATTCAAATAACTATAATCATTCTGTAAGTCATTATGATAATTACTTATTTGTACATGATTGTTGGCAATTATTTTTCTTAAAATTCTTTACTTATTTCTGTGCAAGTTATTTAAAAAGTATTTTATATATTCTTAAATGAATTCAAAGTACATTTATTCATTTCATTGCAAAAATATTTAATAGACTTCATACATATGGATATGTATAAGTTTATATATGTGGATATAACATTAAATATATAATAATTACACTTCTTCCCAAAAAACAGTATAAATACAAAGTATATTTGTTATAAATTAGCCATAAATTGCGGTTCCTTATAAGAATAGAGAAATGGAGTCTTTAAAGCTTAAAAAACAAATGGACAAACAAAAAAAGCTACTCTAGTTTCTAACTGTACAGTAGAAATTGCCAAAAAAAACTCCTTTCATCACAAAACCTAAGTAGGTTGCATTATATTTATATTTTTGTTGCTGGGATTGTCATATCAAGTAAGTTTATCAAGAAAACTCATTTCCTTTATCTCTTTATAGTTTTACTGTGGGTAATTCTTCCAAAATATAAAATTAATCATGTTACTAAACTCTTGTTTAGCACCTTGTTTAGTTCAGTGCCTCCACAGTGTATAGTGGATAAAGCTTAAACTCCCTGTAGGCAAAGACCACTTGATTACCTCTTTTGCTTTTTGTAGTAATGTTCATATATATTCATATAATACAATAAATTGTATGTATTTTATATACAGCATTTTGTTTATACAGGAAATACTTGACACTCTAAAATAAGTAAATAAGCTCTCATTGACAGGATTAGAGAATCTATGAATGGAGGAGAGAGCTGATTTGTGTCCTTTGAGGAATATACAATATATAAAAATAATATAAATACACTTTTCCTTCTTCATGGCATATAAACTGCTAAAAGTAGCAAGGAGAGTATGTTATCTGTCCATTTACCTAGTCTTGTTATACATTTTTTATATTTACCAGCTTTGGAAGTTCAGGAAAAATGCATAGATCCTGTAAGCCTATTTCCTCATCCATAAAATAGATAGTAAAAATATACATTTCACAGGATGGTTGATTAGAGTAAGTAAGATATGTAAATTTATTCACATAGTGCCTGCCACATTATGGACACTCAAGAATGCCATCTATTATTATGATTTTCATTATGCTATCTGGGAACATTATAATTTAAATTCTAGCTCTTCATTGGAAATCTAACTCAGTTGCAGAAATCAATACCGGTCAACAAATATATAATAAACCAATCCAAATGAGATTAAAGTTTTGAACATTTTGAACCACTATGAATGTTCTACATAATTTGATTTAGCCTGAAAAACAAATTAACAATGCTAAGTGAGAAATAAGGGTGATTGCTAATTGTCACTATATGACAAAGAGTGGGACCATACATTGTTATGGTGCTGTAGAGTTTGGCATTAGTGACACATATCTGAGCTCAAGACACGGGTTGGGGTGAATATTTTCTCATTTTTAAACTGAGGAAATTGGGCTATAAATTGGACTATGAAGAAGTTAATTACTTTCTAAGTTTGCAGAGATAGAAAGTGGCTCTTGGCATTTCAGAGCATTGCTGAACTGTCTTAGAAAAAAACAGAGTTAAAAATATCAGGAGTTAACTTTGAGGAGAAATGAAGAAAAACTCATGGTTTTATATAATGTCTGCTAAATATATTTATTCATTCTAAAATATTTCTCAAAGGTTAGACATGGTTCTATTGGCTCAGCTCCCTCTGTGAACAAGACAGACAGGGTATCTTTCCCCTCTGAGCTTATAGTAGTGCAGGAGATCGAAAATCAGATTAAAACAAACAAACAAACAAACAAAAACCTGATCTTGCATGTGATTAAGTTCAAGGAAAGCAGCAAACAGGTTGCCAAGAGAAAAGAAACACAACTGGGCTGAGTGGAACTTGTTCTAGAAAGGATAATCAGGTAAGGTTATCTGTTAGAAGTGACACTGAAGCAGAGATACAAAGGAGGACAAGTAGGTAGAACATTTCAAAGAAAGAAAGACCATTATGATAAGTGCTTTGTGGTGGGATATATACTGAAAGCCTGTTATCTATAACTGGAACACAAGACGGGAAGGGCCCAGGTTGAGTCTTAGCAAGTAGGTAGGAGGTATAGCAGCAGGTAGATCATAGTAAGAAGTTTAGATTTGATTTCCCATTTGATGGAGGGCAGTTATTGGTTTTAAACAGGACAATGGCATGATCTCCTTTATATCATAAAAGATCATTTTTAAGAAGACCTATTTGAGTTGTGGAGAATGTTAGCAGGGAAATCAATTAGGAGGCTTTTGTTGTTGTTTGAGTGTTAAATTCTTATCTGGCCTGGACTGGGGTTGGGGGTGGGGTGAAGCTACCCATGGAGTAAAGTAGACACAATAGAGATGTATTTAGGAGGAAGAATTGATGGATTGGAGGTATGGAATGAGAAAAAAGGAGGAATTAATGATGACTACCATTTTCTCTTTTAATTTGAGGATAATAGGATTTATTGATCGGGGCAGATGGGAAGGAACAGATTCATGTCATGAAGAGAACTTAAATTGAGGTGACAAAGACAGTGTACAATTTATCATCAAACAGGCACAATTTTGAGACTGCTAGAAGAGATTTTCAGTAAGTATTGCAGGACAATTTTCATGAACTAGGGTTGTCACCCTAGAGATAAGTAATATCAATAGGTTGAAATAAAGAATAATATCTAGTATTTTTGAAGGACTATATGCCAGACTCATACTTTTTAAAAATATTCATTAATATGTTTCTCCCCACATTTCATTGTTACTATAGACATTTTGCAGATGAGAACACTGCAAGAGAAAATGGAGTAATTTGCATGGGTCACAAAGCTAGTATAGGGTGGTCCTGGGCTGTCACCTCCAGCAGCCCAACTCTCAAGCCTGTACTTATAAACAGTAAATTGTATGGCCTTCACAGGAAGCATTGTCATCACAAAGTGGTGTCTCTTGTTTGAGAATGGAAATCATCTTCTAAAGTGATAGAACACGTGCATAAAGGATATGATCTGAACATTCTGAGGTGTGATTCTGAGCACTGCATAGTATATCAAAGGGCACAATGTCATCCTTACAAAATGTTCATGTTTTATATCTTGGTTTAAAAATCTGGCTTAGAGAAACCAACAGTCTGACATAAGAAAATCACTAACATGAGAGTAAATACTTTTATTTTGAAAAGTTACCGAGGGTAACTTCCAGTCCCCCCAAATGATTCCAATTCTATTGGAATTATTATTTTTTTTTATGTCTTCTGTACTTCTAATTACAAGTCTCCCTTAAAATTCTCCTCCTCATTTTTGTAGGCAGCAAATTAAGTCTGCAGTGCCAGGAAAAAAAAAAAAAAAAACCTCTTCAAATTCTTAATCAACAGGAATGGTTCTTTGTTATTATTTTACTACTTGTAATGAGTTGATTTAATTAAGATTGTTGTAGTTGTAAACAACAGAAACTGACTTTGCCTAACTTAATGAGAAAGGGACTTTACTGGAGAGAGCTCGGCTGTTCATGGAATCCCAGGAACAGCTAAGAAAATACACTCCTGCTAGGGGTGCTGATGACACCTGACAGACATAAGGAATCTGGGCCTACCAGCACTTCTCACTTCAGTGACACCTTTACCAAAGCTCAACTCTAATGGTTTCCGGTTTCTTGATCTCTCCATTCAAGTTTTAAAATTCCCGGAAGATATGATAGTACAGCTGGGCTTTGGTCTACATTTTGATCATTCATTAAGTGCTGGAGATATAAGGCACCAAAAGGGACTTAGGTCTTTGAAGTTCTTTTAAGGAAAGGGAAATTCCAGAAGTTCAACCTAATTGGCATCTTCTAGCATTCTACCATATGTATATTGTTACCACATCCACACACATGCATAGACATATACACAAGATAACACACTATGTTACCTCCCCCTATTCAGAAAGTACCTGCTTAACACAACCCAACCCTATTACCCAGGACTCTTCTTCACCAAAGGAGGTAACTGGAAGTCACATCCAACTACTCTCATCAGAGATGATAGAATAGAGTTTACATATAAGGATATTGTATATGTCAATATTCAAAAACCTTAGAAACAAATTAAAATTAACATCTATCCTATTTTATACAGTGAAAAAAGAAGAAATACAAGAAAATACATAATCTTCAGTACAAAATAGAATAAAATGGAAAAATGATTCCACTCAGAAAATAAGACAAAATTTAGTCCTCTTACTTGCAAGTGTGACAAAACCCTAGGGAGCATATATCACTTTTCCTCTCAATTTTGTTTTGCCTTCAGTTTTTATTCTAGCTGACTGGGGTAGAAGTATTTCTCCTTCGGGAATTTCCTTCTAAGACCACTAGCTAAGCGCGTAGTCAAAGTACAGAAAGTTAAAGTTTATGGACTATTAAGTGTGAAGCTAAGAAATGTTACTACATGGATTCTGGTCCATTTATTTTGATTAAGGGACACTATTTCACAGAATATTTTGAATTCTGAAAAATACCTGCCAATCTTCATGAAGTGTGGTCTGCTTATAACTGACCTTATAACTGAATTTTGAATATGGAATTCAATTGTTACATAAGGTTAGATGTTTCTAGATTAAATGTGCTTGGTAAGAATGGTACAGCTGGTTCCTTAATTTTCTGATAGATACAGATTTTTGTTGGTTTTAGGGAAAGGTGTTTTATGCTGTTAACCCTACAAATTTCAGCTCTGCATTTATGGCCATTTTTTTCACCCATTTAATAAGTATTTATTTTTTTGATGAGTATACATGATCATTGGCATTTACTAAATAGGGTATCATGTCCGTAAGATTGTTGGTAGCAATGATAATCTCCTGTTAATGAATTATCAATATTTCTAGTCTCTAGGTTTTTTGAGAAATCCATTTCCAGGCCAACTCTCAATTTTTCATTTCAGCGCTCTCACTATCCAAGTCACTTATATCTAACAATTGTTACCCTCAACATGACATAGACCTTGCATTAGGGCTATCCATCCAGGGAAACCAAGCAATGATAAGTACTTCCGGAATTTCTGACCACTTGGAGAAATTCTGTTTTGAGAGAAATTCAGGAACATTCCATCCCAGGAAGTGCTGGCATAATTGAGAATCATTGCCAACCTTGATCAAGTTCTTTTTTCACTTTGGTTGGCTAGATGGAATCCCCTGAGATTGCAGTTGTGGACTAAGAGAGGGTCCATATTGGGCAAGCATAGGCAATTATATGCTAAATGTACACAGTACATATGAACTCTGACTATTACTGCACCTCTAATGTTCTACATTTCTGCACCACTGGAATTTGTGTGATGGGGGCATCGAGTATATTCCCATTTTTAAAGTTTAAGTCATTATATTTCTTTCATATCCTCTTAAATGCCATCTGTATGTAAATATGTAAAAATATAGATTCTCGGGCGCCTGGGTGGCTCAGTTGGTTGAGCGAGTGCCTTCGGCTCAGTTCATGATCCCAAACTTCCAGGATCGAGTCCCGCATCGGAATCCCAGCTCCTTGGGGAGTCTGCTTCTCCCTCTGACCTTCTCCTCTCTCATGCTCTCTCTCACTCATTCTCTCTCAAGTAAATAAATGAAACTCAAAAAAAAAAATATAGATTCTCATACCTTTCCATTATTCTTCCGTAATTAGCAATGAATACAAAAAATAACAGACATTTGGGACCTCATTTGGCTTGTGCAGCTCCCTTCTTGTGGTAGAGCAGAGCATAAGCAGCTTGCCTGCTGATTGAGGAGTTCCTAGCTTCAGTCCCTGCTAACTCAGAAAACACAGCTGTGCCTTTTACCTCTGAATGCCCACTTCCAGAAGATGCATTTTTAACATCTACTGTTCTCATTGGCATTCAGTATTACATGATAAAAGCAAACAACTACCAGGATTGCTGGGAAGAAGAAGATCACATTACCTTAGATAAAGCAATTCTATTGGCATTGAATCTCTGTCCACTTGGAGATTATTCTGACACATGATTTCTACATGAATTTCTTCTATATAAAATGGCAGGTTGCACACACACAGATTTTGGATATTGCTTAGTTTGAAAATCTACCTATTAGCATTACAATATTTAAATAATTTGTAACATGTTTCAATAGCGAACACATTGAATTTTTAGAACACCTTTCCTGGGAAATGATATTTGTCCTTCCTATTTCAGTAAGCATATGATACACTACATCTAAAAAGATATTGAATTTTTTCTTCATAGATATTCTTTTATTATTTATTTGAGAGAGAGAGAGAGAGAGTGAGAGAGAGCATGAGAGCAGAGAAGGTCAGAGGGAGAAGCAGATTCCCCAGGGAGCTGGGAGCCCAATGTGGGACTCGATCCGGGGACTCTGGGATCATGACCTGGGCTGAAGGCAGTTGCTTAACCAACTGAAAGATCCAGGTGCCTGATATTGAATATTTTTAAATGGCTAATTCATAAAGAGTGACTTAGAATTGAGGAAAAGGAAAATTCTCATGTACTTTTTTTTCTTGTCATTAGAAACATATGCCATTTACCTCCTTTAAAAGGTATTATGTTCTGAAATTAAAATCCTACCACTCTTGATGTATATAGAGTTAGGTACAACAACAGTATTTTTATATAAAACATGATTTTATCTCTTCAGTAATTTTAAATAATAAAGTATCTTCAGGGGAAAATTGATTTTGGAAACATTGTAACAAAAATAAAGAAATTCAGGACAATAGTTTTCTCCATAGAGGAGGAAAGTGGATATGCTGGGTGGCATATATAGGAAATATAAAAATCTTAGGACTTCTATTCCATAAAGTAAATTGCAGGTATATAGGGGTCTAATTTTTTTATTATTATTTGTGATTATTTTTTAGAATGAACTTTAAATTTATGTAAATAGTTTTTAAGTGTAATAATATTTTTCCAATTTTATTTCATTTTTATTTTCATAGTTTTTTGCCATTACCAAAGTTTGCAAATTTTACGTAGTCAAATCTATTTGTGGTTCTTGGTATGCTTGGTTGGGAAGATCTACATCACAAGTTTATAAAAATATTCTCCTGTATTTTCTTCTATAAGTTATACATTGTTTTGTTGTTGTTTCGAAGAACTTTTTTTAGAGCAATGAAAAATTTCACAGTAAAATTGGGAAAAAGTTACAGAGATTTCTCATATATTGCTTTCCCCTCCTACATGCATAGCCTCCTTCATTATTAACATCACTTTTCTGAATGGGGCATTTTTATCAAGGATGAACCTGTATCAATACATCATAATCATCCAAAGTCCATAGTTTACATTAGACTTCACTCTTGATGTTGTGTATTTTATGAATTTGGGTAAATGTAAAATGACATGTTCCCATCATTATGATGTTGTATGGAGTATATTTTCAGTGTTCTGTGATCGATCTCTTCATCCTCCTCCCCACCGCCCTACCTAGCAGCTAGTATCATTTTTAACCACATATATCATTAATTTTTTTAAACTAATTTTTGGCCCAATAGATATTAGGTAATGATTATGAATATAAATGTTAAAAATACTGCTAAATGTTAAAGCTTATAATCTCTCTCAGCACTAAAAATTCTTTGTAAAGTATATATGACATACTGAATTAGACCCTACTTGTTAAAAAAAAAAAAAACAACTTAGAGCAATTATATCTTATGTCTCTTTTGTGTCTGCATCTCTTTATGTCATGTCCATAACAACACTGACACTAGCACGAGACATTATTCTTCACAAATCTTCTCTGCACAACTTTATTTCATGTTCACAGAAAATAATGTGAATGGTGGTATCTTGAGTTATGCTAGATGAAAGTTACTAACATCTGTACTTTTTATTATGTAAACAGTACCTTAGAGAAAAAAATAAATAAAAGGGTAAAACTAGAGGGAAGGTAGACTTTGAAAATTTATTTAAGTGAGGGTTTATTTTGACCCACCATCCATACTTCTCTTTGAGTACTTTTTCTCAATCTATGAATTCTGCTGGATAGCAAAGCTTACTAAGGCAGATTAAGTCATAACACCTGTTTCATACCCTTAAGCTATCAATATTTTGCTATGCATCTTACATTCAGTTGAAGAAACTTTAATTTGAAGTTGTGTCTTTCATGATTTGTTGACAAAAAGACAATATGATGAAAAATAAAACATAACACCTGCCTTTAGTGAATTAGTAATCTGATGAAGAAGATAAATAGGGGGCCCTAACAATCACCCTACAAGATAAAATCAGTAATGAAAAGAGGCCCAAAAGAGATTCATCAGGCAGCATATAAGAAAATTCTACAAAAAAATCTAATTCTGCAGGAAAAGTTAAAAAAACGAAGAAGATTTGACCTTTTAACACATTAAAATATGCTTGTATTTTACAGAACGTACATAGCTCTCAAGCTCTTGACCAAACTTTATATAGGAAACAACTGTATTCACTTTTCCAAAACACAATGCATTATTTTAAATAAGTGAATTTGTGGGACCAGAAAACCAACTTGAACTATATCCCCAAGCACAACTCAAAGAATTTTAGAATTACATGAAGACTGTTTGAAATGCACTTTCAGTGTTGTGATGGTGGTGGGAATAAGAAAGACATCAGAATGTCACACTTGGTGTGAAACTTTCTTGGCGTTTTTGTACTTGTCTCAAATACTTTTCCACAGTATCTGTTATATTTAGCTTTTGTTTTTGTCTACTGTTCTACAATGAATCATAAAACAGTTGAAAATGTTATAAAGAAAAATGTGGAAATCAAAGCAAAGCAAGTGAGAAAGCTTTATTTCAATGAAATAAAGCTAAAATTGTTTCAATGAAACAATTCTTCGCCCTTCTGAGCACAGTAAAGAAATTGCATGTATGTTGAAGAATAAATTATCAGGGTGTGCACCATTACGATAATAATGAAATAATAATTAAAAGAATTGTGAATCAGCATCAACAGGCATGATGTGACAAGAATATCGCACTCTTTGTTGGAAAAGCATGCAAAATAATTGGCAAGATGGGGAGAGAGACAAGGTACTTAAGGTCTCAGATTCTTTACCATCATTAATTCAGAAGAAGACAATAATGTCTGAGAAGTTAAACGTGAAGGCAATGGGAGAGAAAAATTAGTTGGCAAAGGAGTTGTCTTTTAAAGCAAACCTGAGAAGTTCAACAGTATCAAAAGCCAAGCTATGCTCCTGTTATGGAAACACTATTTGTATCCTCTCAAAATTGGTATGTTGAAGACTTAAGCCCTAATGTGATAGGGGCCTTTTAGAGCTGGGGCCTTTGGGAGGTCACTAGGTTTAAATGAAACTGTGAGGTTGGGGCCTTTATGATGGGATTCGTTCCCTTATCAGAAGAGGATGGAAGACCAGAGCTCTCTTTCCCTCTCCTTGAACACACAGAAGAGGTAATATGAATTCATAGCAAGATGCTGGTTTTCTTCAAGTCAGGAAGAGGGCCATTACCAAACCACAAATTTGCTGGCATCTTGATCTTTGAGTTGGACTTCTCAGCCTCTAGAATCATGAGAAATAAATGTCTTATTTAAGCCCCCCACTCTATGGTATTGTGTTATAGCAGCCTGAGCAGGCTAAGACAGCTCATATCATCAAAATAATACTGAAAGCTGCCTTAACTCTCTATGAAGAAATTGTTATTTTCCTGTACTAACTATATACAAAAAAAAAAGAAGTTGTGCTGCTAAAAAAATTTTGTTGTAGATAAAACAGGATTGTATTGAAAGCAATATTGTCCTGTAGGTTTATCCTTCAGGAGAACAAAATACATGGGTATGAAGGCTTCTATTTATCCAGGCATTTGTGCTAATAATATTATGTGAAGCCAAAATTAACTACCACGAATTCTGAAAAATATATTTACTCCAAAATATGTCAAGGAAAACATAAATTGTCTGGAAATCCTTAAAGCATACTTGACACAGGAGAATTTTTGAGAATCATATACAATCTTATCTCTGAGCTTTAAACAAAAAATATTTGTAAAAAAAAGAAGTCCTAAATATTTTTGATTCCCAACATTTAGCTAAGAATGTAAATTGTAGTGCTAACATCCACGTGATTTTTTTCCCTTCAAATATTACGTTACATGTGTAACCCATGGATCTTGAGTTTATAGTCCATATGATCATGGCATTCATCCAGACTGATTATCAATTCATTATGCAAAATCTGGTCCAGGATACAGGTGTCAAACAGAAGCTTTACCTTTAAAAATTTTTTTGAAACTTCTGACACAAAAAAGAGGGCTTTATAATTTATCAACCAGGTATGGCAAAAAAATTTTCTACATTGACAACAAGGGATACAAGAATCCAACTCCACAACTGTGGTTTATTTGAAAGGTTTTGTAAAGATGGTTGTGGAAGAATGAAAGTTGATGTCCCCAAAGAAGAATATTAATTTTGATGAAACTGATGAAAAGATGCCAGAGAGCTCTTGAAAACACATGCAGAGAAATTAATAGCTATACTTGTTGAGAAGGATATAATCCTTGTTTGAAGAAATGGAGACAACACAACTTTAAGAGGCACACTGTAAAACCACAGGTGCCATACACTTTTTTTTTTAAGATTTTATTTATTTATTTGACAGACAGAGATCACAAGTAGGCAGAGAGGCAGGCAGAGAGAGAGGAGGAAGCAGGCTCCCTGCTGAGCAGAGAGCCTGATGCGGGGCTCGATCCCAGGACCCTGGGACCATGACCTGGGCCTAAGGCAGAGGCTTTAACCCACTCAGCCACCCAGGCGCCCAGGTGCCATACACTTTGAAGGAATGTATGGACCATGCAAATATAATCCTAAACATTATCCTTTTTAAATGTACAGGCTAGATGAAAAGTCCTATTTGAATACGGTTTTATGTCTCTTACTGTGATAGTTCAGATGCTCCAGAAGCAGACACCAAGGCAGAAGAGTAAAAGGGCAACAGATATATTGAGAGAAATACTTAGGAAGATAAAGGAGTGAGGGATCAGAAGTAGGTGGGTATTGACTTCAGACCACAATGGAGTTCTGACATTAGTGATGAGGGAATGAAGACCATCTAGAAAGAGCCTCAGACTTTGAGAAAGTCTTGGGAAGTTGTTGGGGAGACATGGAGCACAGATTCCCCACTGAAGGCAACATACATGGGTCAGAAATGGCTGACTCTGATAAGTATCCTTGCTGTGCTCACTCATGGGGGAGGAACAGTCTGAAGCTTGCGGTTCTGGACTCTCTATAGCAGTAACAGAATGATAAGAAAAATATGTCCGTTCTGCTGGATCTGACAGTTTATCCGAAGTTTCCCTTTCCTCACCTAACTCCTCTGCATGTCACCCTCAACAATTCATCCACTGACTGCTTCAAAAACCTTTGCCTCCTCCCATCTCAACTTTCTTTACTATCAAGCTCATTTAATAATGACTTAATATAGGAAGTTGCTTTTTAATGTATTTTTTGAATCTTCTTATAATGTTTATTATTATATTTTAGTCATAGTTTTTTAAGTATAGATTTTACCTTACAATATCAATGTGTAAATTATACTATTTTGCATGCAATTTTTTTGTTAACAACAATATTAATTGTTCAGGAACAGAGACAATATTTTTTTAGGATATTATTTGTTTATTTGAGAGAGAGAGCACAAGCAGAGAAAGTGGCAGAGAGAGAAAGAGAAGCAGGCTCTCCACTGAGCAAGGAGCCTGACACAGGGCTCGATCCTAGGACCCTGGTATCATGACCTGAGCCCAAGGAAGATGCTCAACTGACTGAGTCACCCAGGCACCCCAACAGGCAATATTTTAAATGCTTGACATCATATCATATTATGATATAATGTAGATACATGATAGACGGTAGTTAGATAGAGAGATGGTAGATGTTTTTAATGTTTTAATTACATTATAAAAACAAATTTGAAATTTGGATTTATGTAGGAAGTTGTCAGGAAAAAATGCCATTATTTGCTGTAAAGTATTTGGCAACTTGGAGGATATCTAAGTTATAGTGACCTTTGGCCACAGGGTATACTCAAACTCAACATCTTATTCTAGGGACCTCTATCCAGTTCTCAGACCAACTTCCTCATTCATGACATCACATCACACATGTTATTCTATAGTACTAATGAAGAGCTTATAGTTACTTGAATGCATTATTCTGCTTCAGATTTGCATTCCTTTAGTTATGCTATTTTCCATTATAGAGTGCTCCCATTTACTTCCATCTTCCACAACCTGGTTAAATGACACACATTCTTAAAATCTTGGCTTAACTATCATTTCTCCTAGTTAGTTGCATTCTCTCTTCTGTCTTTCATGTTCCATAGATGCCTGCTATGTATTTATCTTATCCCTTAGTTTTCAAGGTCAAGAGTGAGCACTTATTCTTAGGTTCTAAAGGTCTATCTCTTTCTTTCTCTCTTCTCAAGGCTTTTTTTCTGCTTTTAAAAAAAAATGAATTCCAGTATATTTAACATACAGTGTTATATCAGTTTCAGGTGTACAGTACAATGAACAAAGAATTCTATGCATTACTCAGTGCTTGTTGTGATAAGTGCACTCTTAATTCCCTTCACCCACTTCACCCATTCCCCCGGTTGCCTCATCTCTGGGGACCATCATATCAAGCCATTTTTTAATTTTTTTTTAAGTATTTTATTTATTTATTTGACACAGAGAAAGAGACAGTGAGAGAGGGAACACAAGCCAGGGGAGAGGAAGAGGGAGAAGCAGGCTTCCTGCTGAGCAGGGAGCCTGATGGGTGGCTCAATCCCAGGACCCTGGGATCATGACCTGAGCTGAAGGCAGAAGCTTAATGACTGAGCCACCGAGGTCCCTCTTACCAAGGCATTTTTTAAAGAACAAAGAATAATTATTAAAAAAAAAATTCTGCTCACAAAAATCACTATCTTTTATTGTGCTTGCTATAATTCCTAAAAGCTCTTCTGTAACTACAAAACCTTCCATAGCTAGTGTTCTCTTCCCAACCTAAAGTGCTTATTGGATGAATTCGAAAAATATAAATCAACTCATTTGCATGTCTTTCATAACATGACCAGACTTCATGATTTGTACTTGAAGTTCATTTTTCTCTAAAAGGATCAATTACATAATCCTTTTCCCTGTAAATGATAAATAAGTTAATAATTTCAACTTCCACAGTAATATACCTAAATTAAAAGAGTTACTTGGGGATAGCTGAAACAGCTTTTTAATTAATATTTGATGATGATCATACCAAGTCATATGAAATCTCTGCTGTCTATAATTGTTGATGTAAAAAGAAAAATAATTATTAAAATGGCTGGTTTTAAAATTACTTAACATAAATTTTTCTATATGTAGTGTATCCCAACATATAATTACAAAAGAAAGTAACCTTGTATTTTTCAAACTACCTACTTATATTTTATATATTTTATCTGCTTATCTCAACTTTTGGGTAAGGCGGCAATGAATCTGACAAGATAGGTATCAGACTTAATTAATCAGGAAATACGGGATGCTCTGAAGTTGTTGTATACATGTCAGGATTGGCAAAATATCCACTTTCTACAAGCAAGAAAAAGTCATATTTCACAGTTATGATGCAATTACATTGTTATTTCACAGCTGTCAAAAAGCATAGTCTTGAAATATGACTTTTTAAAGTATGTACTTAAAAACTTTTCAATGTTTTAACACATAATATTTCAGAGACCCTATGAATATTGTAACTGCAAGCACCTTAAAGAAAGAAGATTAGCTAATAAAATCGTTTATATAATTTTCAATAGAACAAAAAACCCCTCTATATTATAGATTCGATGGGTATCACGTAGCCTTAAGTGTATATATATCAAACAGAACATGTAAGGTGAGCTAACAAAATTATAGATATTTAGTCTGACAAAGACAAATTTAAGTATCATTCAAAACAAGAAACAAATTTGAAACTTGGTAAGGGATGATTATTTTTTTTATATTTCCTTTATAACCCTCACCCATAGTTAAGACACAAAGTGAAAGTTGTATAGAAATACAACACAAGGGGCACCTGGGTGGCTCACTGAGTTAAGCATCTGCCTTCAGCTCAGGTCATGATTCTAGTGTCCTGGGATTAAGTCCCACATCCAGCTCCCTATTCAGTGAGGAGTCTGCTTCTCCCTCTCCATCTGCCCCTCCCCCTGCTCCTTCTCTCTCTTAGATAAATAAAAAAAAAATCTTTGAAAAAGAAGAAAAACCAAGAAATACAACATAAAAATATACTTAAGGAGATTGGGACAAATGGATAGGAGTACAAGAATGAATAGAAATCAAGCTGATTTTAGTACACAAAATGTGTACTCTAACATACTCTGCAATTGCTAAAAGTCAATTCAAATTAAGCTTTAAACTTCCTAATAGACAATAGAAAGAAGCATTATTACATAAAATATTTACAGCATCCATGATGTAAAATATAGACCAGAATGTCAGAAGCCAGGCATTAATATCCTCGTTCTGCATTCTGACAGAAATAATCCTGATGGGTTGACAGGTCACTCTGTAATACCAAATCTTCCACAGCACACCTAAAATAATGCTGGTGCAGTAAGCAGCCTCTAAAATGGAATTAAAGTAAAAAAAAAGGAATAAAAAAAAAGTTTTAAAAAAGGAGCCTGAAAAGAATAAAATAAAATTACAATATTAAAACAAAGAAATAAAAAAGATAAAAGTGGAAGTTGTGTACGTAGAAACACTAATTTTTTTTAATCTAACCATTTTATCAAGAATAATCTCCACAAGGTAGCCTCATAAAGAATGTTTTTTGCCTCTGCATCTCACACCTCTCCAGCAGCTCACCCCTAAATTATCATATATTATAAATGTACTTCATGTTTGTACTGTGGTTACATCAAAGAAGCATAAAAATACAGCACAGAAGCATAAAATAATAAAAAATATTTCAAAAATATGAAAAGAGCTTAAAATTGTCCCTGTTTTACTAACTTAAAATTATTCAATTTTTATCAATAGACATGGTGTTTATAAGAGGCTAATGCAGTGCACTTCACAACTAATTCCTTTTTGCTAAGTCTACTATTTAATGACATCACTGAAAACTCTAGTCTCACCTTGCACCTTTGCTTGAGATGACAAAAAGAGCTAGTAATACCAAAGATCAATTATTTATCTTCTGCCATGTTTTACTGTGAAGCCCAACTTAGCATTTTATTAAGAGGAAATTAGCTAGAAAATTTTGAGTGTTGGAACAGTGTTCAGTACACTAACATTATGATTTGGAAGAAATAAAGTTGACTTATTTTAACCAAAGATGGAGCATCATTCATCAAAACATGTTTCAAGCAACATTAATCCTGTGAGATATTGTGCAATTTCAAGAAATGAAAAACTAGAGAGCCACAAGTCACATTATCAAATCCATGGCTCTGTGAAATACTGGAGGAATTATTTTGGCATCTTCCGGAATTCATATAACCTCAGCATTTCTTTTTTTTAATTTATGCAAAACACTGTAGTCAAAAGTAGAACAGATCAGGCTTAGACTGGTTAGACAGAAACACAGCTAGAAAGTTAATAAACATAAAAAATGTAGTGAATGGTGAAACCCACAACTGAGACAGATTCTTGCTGCTCAGTTCTAGAAATAGAAAATACTCCTAAAATCTTTTATTGAGCTGGATCCTTTAAGCCAGTTTCTAGTAAGGAAGTTGTAAAATGTCTACAAAATTCTGGTTAGTTTTGTTGAGCTCATAGTTCTTATTTACTTCACAAATAAAGATATGCACAAAATGCCTTAGATAGTAATGATTTAGATCTAAAATTGGTATTCATGAAGAATTAGAGTAATGATTTGAATCATTAAGGTATAGTGTCAGTGTTTGTTACTACCAGCCTGATTTATAATTTTTAGGTCTAGTCTTCGGAACCTCTACTGTACTTGAAACAAATTGCTTCCTTTCCTTTATACTTGGGATTGTTGACATCTATCCTTTGAAAAAATGAATGATTCTAAGTTAGAAAAATTTATTAGAATATTCATTTGAATGAAACTTTCATTAAAAGTAAAAGCAATATAAATATAATTAAATATCTACAGACATAAGCAATCATTGAATTATAAACCTTGTAGCAATGAGAACAAGAATGAGGAAGAGTGAAATTTACCATTTGTGTGGACATTTCAGAAGTTTAGTTCATATGAGTTATAGTTTGATGACCAGAAAATGTATCATTTCAGTTTTTATCTTACTGGAATAAACAATAAAAATCTTCTTTAAAAAATGACATTTTACACAGAACATGCAACTCATTTATTTCTCTATGCTGTATGCTGTTCATGTGAACTGACTTTTATTAGAATTGACAGAACTTATTTTTTCTCCCTGAAGTTCAGTGAAAACACCTTTCTCTCAACATGTTTGTCACAACCTTTGGACATATGAAAGCCCAGGGAGAAAAAAGTAAACGAAGGCATATACATATCTATCAATATTTTGATATAACAAACCATTCAAGCAAGGAACTAGATGTTTAGAAGACTAGCAAAGGGACATAAGTCTTTCCTATGCAGGTCACCTGCATAAACTTTCTTCTTAAAAACACATGACTTGTGCTCAACTATTGTTAACATGTCACTGGAGAAAAGAGAGCCCAGCAAGAAATAATAATTTTAGCAATTAACAAAACACAATTCATTAATTAAATAACTACACTAAAAGACCAAATTTTAAAGTATTTAATAATCTCTTTTATTTAGAAAACCTGTTTCCCCTTGTGGACTGAAACAGGTTGGCTTAGTTGGTTAGCATTTGGTAATAAATCAGAGGTCCAAGCAAACTCCGAAAATGAGTTAGTATTAGTAATTTTCCCCCTGCAATCTGCCTCAGTGTTGGCCAGTTGTTTAATAGTTTTGTTTTGTGTTTTTTAATCATTGTCTAGATATGTTTAGAATTCACGTAATTATTTTAACAATCTAACTTAATCTTCTTAAAAGCTACATATTATCTTTATGTCTATATGTATTATTTTCATTGTAACAAAACTTGATTTTTTCCCTTTTAAACTTTCTTCCATCTCTTAATTCTTTTATTTATTATAATGCCATTGCTACCACAGTAACTCCAGAGCAATAGCCTCAAGAAACTTTAATTTCATTATTTTTGTTGTTCTTTCTATCATGGCCATACACCACATTACATAAATAGGACAAAGTATTTGCAACTAAGTTTGATTCTAATTATCTCCCTCTTTCCATGGCCCTCACTGTTGACAAAGGTAGTCTCAACATCCAAGTGGTATTCATATCTTCCCATATTATTTTATTTTTTTCTAAGACTTGATTTTTTTAAAAATATTTTCCTTTATGTATTCTGTACAACCATGACAACAGGTCATTTTTCACACTGCCCCACTCCACCTCCCCTTCCAGCTTACAATCTTTTTTTCTTAACTTTTCTTTTCTTTTTTTTTTTTTTTTTTAACACAGCTTCCTTTTCTTCTGTCAAAACTCTTCACATTTTTCATCTGTAAAATCCTACCAGTCAGTGAAAGAGAAAATAAAATAGCATCTTTATATCACAGACCTAGTTTCCCGGCTGGCAGAAGCAACCTGAAGAAACCTAAAAAAAAAAAACTGTTTTTATACTTTTCTGTTTTTTACCACTAGTCTGCAAATTAATTACAGGGAAAAAATTGTATGAATCTTCTGGTAGATATTAAGAATAAACCTAAATTTGGAAAAATGATATATATTTGTTGAAGTAATAAATTAATTAAAAATATAATTTTCTATGGTACCTAGTAATTTTCTATATGAAATAAATTATTAGATACATAGTAGATATTCAAAAATAGCTTTAAAAGAAAAGAAACTAGTTAAATATGGAACTGTAGAAAGAGATGTTTGTTTCTGGCTAAGATGGTGTAACATACCGGATTTATCCTCAGACTTGAGATAAATAAAAGTCTGGATAAATAATTGAGATAATGATTTTCAGATATTGGGACAGTATGCTCTATAGGACAGTGATCTCTGAACAAGGAGAACTAAAAGAGATAAACCCTATAAGTGCCTATAGCCTACTACATTAAGAGTGTATCCACACCCTACAGCAGTGAAAAGAAAATAAAGACAAGTTGGGGACTGTCTCTAAAATGAGGAGATTAAGGTAGGGATCTAGGAAGTGAAAGCTGCAAGAGTTTTCTAGGAAGAGTATTGGAGGTAAGAGGTCTATACAGAGAGTGCTCTGGAGTTCTGCAGAGGGTTCCCTTGAGTCTCTCCTATTTTCTGCCCAACTCATCCATTCAAAAAAACTAGACCAGGTCTTGGAAAGAACTAACACCACAAATTAGAACAAACCTTAGAACTCATACAATGATGGAAATAATTCCTATCCTCCATTAAAAACAAGGAAACACTGGTAAAAATTGTAAAAATCAGCTTTTACAGAAACCTGAAAGCTAACATCAGGCTTGCAACAATCTGAGAAGCATGTGTTCAACAAAATTAAATCAATCTTGGTAAGAGCAGTGGTGTTTTAATTTAGTCTACCCTCATCCCTCTCTCTTCAGCTATATGAAACCTTGAGAACCATCAGCTTTGCAATCATGGTAACTGTGAATACATGTAACTTAGCAGCTAATAAAGGCAACAAAATGGGTTTAAATCTCCCCCCCAACAATTTCATCATCAGAGAATTTTAACTGACATTTTACTTCTGCAAAATTATCATGCAAGTATGAAGGAGAGAGGGAAGATGGAAGATGGTGGTAGAATAGGAGAATCCTAGGCTCCCCTTATTCCACGTATACAACTAGATAACTATCAAGTCATCCTAAATACCCCAGAAATTGACCTGAAGACTGGAAGAACAAACTCTGCAACTAAAGACAGAGAAGAGGCCACATCGAAGAAGTTAGGAAATGCTGAGACATGGTTTGGGGGAGAAGGAGATTGTACCCACTGTGATCAAGAGGGAGCTGTTGTCTCAGAAACAGACTAGTACACAGGGAGCACAAGGGGAAAATAAATGCTCATAGCAGTTGACTTGGAAAAGGAGAATGGCTGAGTCTTGTGAATTCCTACAACCAGTGGAGCTTAAAGCCTAGAGTTTTAAAAGTCAGTGAGTTTGGTTAGGATAGAGCCCAGAGGGCTCTGTGGTTGCTCCTAGTGAAAAAGCAGGTAAACAACCTAGGGGCAGACAGTGTAGGAAGAGGATCTGAAGAACACCTGGGGCACACAGCAGGAGGGAGATTACTCCTTCTTCTGGGAGCTTGTCCCTGAGAGGAAGCATTCAAGGCAACACCTCACCAGGAATAAAGGAGCTGACTGGCATCATTTACCTCCCCCACTCCTCAGCATAAACACAGAGCCACCTGCAGGAACCAGCCCAGTCCCACACTCACTAATGAACTTGCTACACCAAGTTCTGACACACTGCTAATCTGGTAGAACTGCCTCTCCCAGTCATGCTTGCCTCAGTCCCAGCATAGCAGACCCATTGCCCAGAAAACTGCCCCAAACACCTGCCAACACCACGTGTCCTGACCTGATAGTTTTGTGAGGTCTTGGTTCTGGTGGTAGTGGCGACAAGTCTCATTTCACAAACAGACCAGAGCACAACTAGTTAAAATGTAACGCATTCTGTCCAGGGACCAAACATTACCTGCAACAGGCCAAGAGAGCTTCTGCAGATAACTGGCCTGAAGACCAAAGCAATCAGAACAAAACAGCAGAGTACACAAAGCACATACTGGAGATACTCTCAGAAGCACTAGGCCCTGGGGAACAAGGGACACTTGGCACTACAGGAACTCTTCTTCATAAGGCCATTACCTTCAAAAACAGGAGACATAGCCAACTTTCCTAATACAGAGAATACACACAGAGTCTTAGACAAAATAAGAAGGCAGAGAAATTTATCCCAAATGAAAGAACAGGACAAGGCCACAGCCAGAAACCTAAGTGAAACAGATATAAGTATCATGCCTGATAGAGAATTTAAAATAACGATTGTGAGGATACTAACTGATTTGAGAAAAGAGTGGAAGATATGAGTGAGACCCTTAACACAGAAATAAGGAATAACATAGCAGAAATAAAGGCTCAGTAAATGAAAAGAGAAACACATTTAATGGAATAAACAGTAGGATGGAAGAAGCCAAGGAACAAAGTAGTAACCTAGAGGGTAGAGTAATAGAAATTAATAAAGTTGAGCAAAAGAGAGAAAAAAGAATTATACAAAATGAGAACAGATTAGGGAACTCAGTGACTCCATCAAACATAATAGCATCATATTCTAAGAGTCCCAGAAGAGGAGAGAAAAGGGGGAAGAAAATTTATTTGAAGAAATTATAGCTGAGAACATTCCTAATTGGGGGGAGGGACAGATATCTAACCCCTGAGGGCAGAGAGAACTCCCATTAAAATCAACAAAAGCACATCCACACCAAGACAAGTTGTATTTAAATTGGCAAAATAACGATAATGAAAAAAATTTAAAAGCAGTAAGACAAAAGAAGACAGAAACTTCCAAGGGAAAATCCATAAGGCTAGAAAAAGATTTCTCAACAGAAACTTGGCAAGCAAGAAGAGAGTGGCATGATTTATCTGAAGGGCTGAATGGGAAAAATCTGCAGCAAAGAATACTCTATTAAGCAAGGCGATCATTCAGAAGAGGAAGAGAGATAAAGAGTTTCCCAGATAAATGAAACTACTGGAGGTTTTTTTTGGCAGGTGGTCAGGCATGACCACTAAGCTAGCTTTGCATGAAAAGTTAAGAGGAATATAAAGGTATAAAGGTAGGAAATACAAAAGCAAAGAAAAAAAAAGTATATTTCTGTAAAAACAAAACAAAACAAAAAACAGTCAAGGAGCTCACAAAATAAAAGGATGCAAAATATAACAACATATACCTAAAGGTAGGGTGGAGAGGAGAAAAGAATGGGTTCAAACTTAAATAACCATCAACTCAATATAGACTGCTATATGTGGAAGAGGTTATATACTAACCTAATGGGAACCATATATCAAAAACCAGTAAAACATGCACAGAACAAAGAGAAAGAAATCAAATATATCACTAAAGAAAATCAGCAAACCATGAAAGAAAGAAAGACAAGAAAAGATCAGAAAAAATCTTCAGAATAACAACAAAACAATAAAATGACAATAAATACATACCTATCAATAATTACTTTGAATATAAATGGACTGAACACTCCAATCAAAAGACATAGGGTGAAAAAAAAAAAAAAAGACAGTGTGACATACTGGATTAAAAAAAAAAGAGACCCAACTATATGTTGCCAAAAAGAGATTCATTTTAGAACTAAAGACACCTGCAGACTGAATGTGAAGTGATGGAGAAATAGCTATCATGCAAAGGGTTATCAAAAGAAAGTAACAGTAGCAGTATTTATATTGGACAAAATAGACTTTAAAACACACTGTAACAAGAGACAAAGAAAATTATAAAATAATAAAGGGCATAATCCAACAAGAAGATATAACAATTGTAAATATTTATACACCCAACATGGGAGCACCCAAATACATAAAACAGTTAATAACAAACATGAAGGAACTAATCGATAATAATACAATAATAGTAGGGGACTTAATACACACTTACATCAATGGATAAATCATCTAAACAGAAAATCAACAAGGGAACAATGGATTTGAATGACACACTGACCAGATGGACTTAACAGATATATTCAGAATATTCTATCCCAAAACAGCAGAATACATATTTTTTTTAAGTACACATGGAGCATTCTCCAGAACAGATCACACATTTAGGCCATAAAACAAGCCTCAACAAATTCACAAAGATCAAATTCCATATCATGCATTTTTTCTGGCCACAATGCTAGGAAACTAGAATTTAACCATAAAGAAAAATTTGGAAAGACCATAAATATATGGAGGTTAAATAACATGCTAGTAAAACAATAAATGAGTCAACAAGGAAATAAGAGAAGAAATAAAAAATTGAACAAAAATGAAAATGAAAATACAATGGTCCAAAACCTTTGGGATGCAGCAAAGCAGTTCTGAGAGAGAAATTTATAAGCAATACAGGCCTAACTCAAAAAGCAAGAAAAATCTCAAATAAACAACCTAACCTTACCTTTAAAGGAGCAAGAAAAATAACAACAACAAAAGAAACTGAAACCAAGAGAAGGAAGGAAATAAAGACTAGAGCAGAAATAAATGGTATACAAATTAAAACAAACAAAAAACAGTAGAATACATCAATGAAAAGAGGAGCTGGTTCTTTGAAGGAAAAAAAAAAAAAAACCTGATAAACCTCTAGCCAGAATTATCAAGAAAAAAAAGAGAGAATGGACTCAAGTAAAATTACAAATGAAAGGGGAGAAATAACAACCAACACCACAGAAATACCAAGTTATAACAGAACATTATTAATAAAACTGTATGCCAAAAAATTGAATAGCCTAGCAAGGAAGACATCCAGTTGGCCAACAGACACATGAAAAAATGTTCAACATCCCTCTTCATCATGGAAATAATGCAAATCAAAACTACAATGAAATATCATGTCACACCTGATGGCTAACATCAGAAACACAAGAAAATACAAGTGTTGACAAGGATGTATAGAAAAAGGAATTTTCTTGCACTGCTGGTAGGAATGCAAACTGGTGCAGCTACTGTGTAAAAGAGTATGGAGGTTCCACAAAAAAGTGAAAAATAGATATATCCTATGATCCAGCAATTGTACTACTGAGTTTTTCTCCAAAGAATACAAAAACACTAATTCAACAGTATACATTCACCCCTACCTTTATATCAGCACTGTTTACAATAGTCAAATTATGAAAGCAACCATACACACACACACACACTGGAATATTATTCAGCCACAAAAAGAATGAAATTTCATCATAGAAGGAGCAAGAGAGTATAACTCTAAACAGTATAAGTCAGTCAGAGAAAGAAAAATATCATATGATTTGACTCATGTAGAATGAAGAAACAAAACAAATGAGCAAAGGGAAAAAAGAGAGAGAGAGAAAAATTAAGAAAGAGACTCAACTATAGAAACAAACTGGTGGTTACCAGAGGGAAGTTGGGTGGGAGAATGGGTGAAATAGGTGATGGGGATAAAGGGGTGCACCTGTGATGAGCAGTGGGTGATATACGGAAGTGTTGAATCACTATATTGTATACCCAAAGCTAATATACTAGTCTATGTTAACTAACAGGAATTAAAATAAAAAATGCAAATATGAAGGAGAAATTAGATATTCTCAGATAAACAAAAACAGGGAGAATCCATATGTCCACAGAAAAACTTATATATAAATATTCATAGCAGCATTATTCATAGTAGAGAAAATAAGGAAATAACCAAAATGTTCATCAGTAGATGAATGGATAAACAAAATTTAGCATAGGGCACCTAGGTGGCTTAGTTGGTTGAGTGACTGCCTTTAGCTCGGGTCGTGATCCTGGAGTCCTGGGATGGAGTCTTGGGATGGAGTCCCACATCAGGCTCTCTGCTCAGCAGGGAGTCTGCTTCTCCCACTGGTATCTCTCCTCTCATGCTCTTTCTCTCTCATTTTCTCTCTCTCTCCCACATAAATAAATAAATAATAAATTGATAAATAAATAAAATCTTTCTAAAAAGGGGGGGTGAAATACTGATATATACTATAACATGAATGAAGCTTGGAAACACTATGCCAATTGAAAGAAGCTAATCACAAAAGACCACATATGATATCATTTATACAGTGTATCCTTAGTAAATCTATAGAGACAAAAGTAGATCAGTGTTTGTCATGGGTTGGGATGAGAAGGGTATCAGGTCTGAATACTTGAGCATGGAGCTTCTTTTTCTGTAATGAAAATATTCTAAAATTAGCTGTGATGCTTACACAACTCTGAATATCCTAAATATTAGTTACTCTTATACTTTAAAAGGATAAATTTTATCATATATACATATATATTATATATGTATATATGTAATATATACATATACACATTATATTTCAATAAAACTTTTATGAAAAATCCCTCTGTTAAAAAAAAAGTGAAATAAAGGATTTTCCAGATACTCAAAACCTGAAAGAATTTACTACTTGCAAGACGTGCATTTATAAGTGAATATTAAATTACATCACTCAGATAGAGAGAAAATGACATCATATGGAAATCCAGATTTACACAAAAAATAAAGAACATTACCAGTAGTAAATATGTGAGTAAATACAGAATTTTTTAAAATTCTACAAATATCTTTAAAGACTTAAAGCAAACAAATGAAAAGTATTGTATGTGTTCACAAAATATAAAGAAATAAATTATGTTCCAATAGTGTAAACTCTGATAGATATAGGAAAACACTTAAAAGTTCATACATTATATCTGAAGTACTGACTTTTACTCTAAGTTGACTAGGCTAAGATAAATATTTTATAAATCCTAAACCAACCACTAAAAATAATACAACATAAAATTAGGTCTATTAAGCCAATTTTTAAAGTAAAATAAAATTATAAAAAAATCCTCTTCTCATAAAAAATGGATTAAAAGCAGGAAAAATAAATGAATAAATGAACAGATGGAGAAAAATATGAAACTAATAGAAAGTTGAAAAATATAAACATATCCATTTAAATAATTGCATTAAATTTAAATGGACTAAATGTCCCATTTAAAAGGGAGAGTGTCAGATTGAATAAAAAAGCAACATATAACTATATACTCCTTTCAAGCAATCTTTTTAAAATATAAAGATACAGATTTTCAAAAACCAAAAAAAAGGAAGGATACACAAATGAATTAAAAGAAAGCAAACGTGACTGTATTAAGGCAAGACTGAGACTACACCAGATAAAGTAACAAAATTGTTATGCAACACAACCAGAGGATATAAGAATTGGATGAATATGAGTCATAAAAAGAAAAAAATATTATATTTGATATGTGCATGTAAATAGTTCGATTCTTTTTTTAATAGTCCAATTTTTTTCTGAATTATTTCTTAAGTTAAAAGAAATTTTAAAATCTTATTTTATTTTCCTTGATAAGGATTATGCCCCAATAGGTGAAATAAACTTGAGTCAAGAACTTACTTTGTCCAAAGCAGACAACCTTAATATGTTCTAATTTTATCACACAACTTGTATTGTGGTGATTGTGGTGGTTTTTAGCCTGATGAAGAGAAAACTATACGGCAGTGTAGATCAGAGCAAAGGCATGGATGTGAAGTAATCCAGATACAGTTTGAATTCTGGTTTTAGAAATTACATACTTGGGGCGTCTGGGTGGCTCAGTTGGTTAAGCATCTGCCTTCATCTGGGGTTCTAATCTCAGGGTCCTGGGATTCAGCCCCACATTGGGATCCCTGCTCAGTGGGAGTCTGCTTCTTCCTCTCCCTCTGCCTCTGCCCCTAATTCATGCTCGCTCGCTCACTCTCTCTTAAATAAACAAATAAAATCTTTAAAAAAGAACAAAGAAATTACATGCTTAGGCAGGTTTCTATGACTTTCTAATATTTCCTAGTATTACTTAGAGGATGATAGATACTAAATTATTCACAAAACACTCTGGAAATCGTACTAAATGAATAGTAATTAATATTATTATGTCATAAAGCACTGAAAAATTGTGTGGGGGAAATTCTATTGGAACTTAATTTCTAAGATAAAATGCTTACACTCAAAAAGAGTTATTAATGGGGGCACCTGGGTGGCTCACTGGGTTAAGCCTCTGCCTTCGGCTCAGGTCATGATCTCGGGGTCCTGGGATCGAGCCTCGCATTGGGCTCTCTGCTCAGCAGGGAGCCTGCTTCCATATCTCTCCCTGCCTGCCTCTCTGCCTACTTGTAATCTCTGTCTGACTTGTGATCTCTGTCTGTGAAATAAATAAATAAAATCTTTTATTTTATTTTTTTTTTTTAAAGATTTTATTTATTTATTTGTCAGAGAGAGAAAGAGCGAGAGAGCACAGGGAGACAGAGTGGCAGGCAGAGTCAGAGGGAGAAGCAGGCTCCCTGCCGAGCAAGGAGCCCGATGCGGGACTCGATCCCAGGACGCTGGGATCATGACCTGAGCCGAAGGCAGCTGCTTAACCAACTGAGCCACCCAGGCGTCCCAAATAAAATCTTTTAAAAAAAAAAGAGTTATTAATGTGTAAATTCTGTAAATGTACTTTTATATATAATATTTATTAGTAAATTTAAAGGGATAGTGCATTAAACATCACATTTTATGAAGCTAATTATTTTATATTCTATCATGTGTGATTATAATAGAAAGTAATAAATATCTTTTAAAAATAATCTGTTATTCCAGGTTTTCAGCTAAGAAGGCTTGAGACATAATGGAATGTTGGCAATGAACCATAGATTATTTCCCTTCTCACCCATGTTAATATTTTAAAAATATTTTAAATTATGTGACCATAAAAATATTCTAACATTATCTAATCCTAAAATACAATTAGGCTCTATTCACTATCTCTTTGTTTCCAATTATTTTAGTAATATAGATGATGTAAAAATTAACTATGGGAACTGTCTTTCCTTTTTAGACTTGTAGGAATACTTAATATTATTCTTTCAGCATCTCCTAAATTCCAAAGCTGGTGGAACTTTTGAAGTGCCTAGCAAGGTACTATGACAGGAATCCCCTCAAATTCTCATTATTAAGAGAATAATGCAACTTAATCTGACTTTTCTCCTTTAGGATGAAAACAAACAAACAAAAACCCTATAATCTCAATTATAATTAGATATAGTAAATTTGTACAAATTCCCTCTCAACATTGTAGTTCTGTAACTATAATGTGCCAGTTCAGTTGCGTTAAAAAATTTAAGTATCTAAAGATGTGATCATTTAGTTTCATTATTATTGTGCTTATATTAAAATGTTTACCTAAAACCCAATGGGTAAATTGGACTTTAAAATTAAATAATATTGTGTTATTTAGCTATAACATCTTAGAAGCTCTGGGATGAAATGAAATTCTTAGATTGTTAAGATGTCCCCCTCTATAATTCCATATACAATGTATGAATTCCTTCATTTTACCCAAGGTGTTTCTTACTGTAGTAACAAACAATAGCATATATATTTTTAATTTCCCATAGATGTTCCTAACTCACTAAGGTGTTTTGGGAACAGAAGAAAAAAATATTTTCTGAGTAACATAATTAAAATTCCCATGTATTGTAAATATACATGGGAATATAAAAATAAGGAAACATTCTCAACAAGCATGTTGAGAATTAGAAAATAATTCATAGTCATTTAGGCAATATAATAGATTTGTAGCTTATCAGCAGTTCTGGCTATTTAACAGTGAATTTTCTAGTTTTCTATAGATCAAGTTAGGATTATAGGCATCCATTCTCATCTTTGTGCCACTTGGTGTCAAGATTCTAGTTCTACCATTTATTAGCTGTGCAAACTTGAAGTTATTTAATTGGTCCATTGTTCAATTATCATATCAGAAATAAGATGAAATAAAAAATAGTACTGAATCTGTGGATTTTTTTTAGTATATTTGACATACAGCATCACATTGGTTTCAGGTGTATAACATAGTGATTTGATAACTTTACACATAACACTATGTTCACTACAAGTGTAGCTACCATCGGTCCTGATATATCACTATTATGGTATCACTGAATATTCCTTATGCTGTCTGTGCCTTTTATTCCCATGACTTATTTATGCCATAACTGGAAGACTATACCTCCCACTCCCTTTTATCCATTTTGTCCAACCCCCTCTCACCTCCCTTCTGGCAACCATCAGTGGGGTGGTTTAAAATGTATTGATTATCTATTTTTTGTAACAAATTACCACCGATTTAGTAGACTAAAACAACATACATTTCATATTTTATGGTTTCTGTGAATCAGGAGCCTGGACATAGGTCTCCTGTTTAGGATCACATAAGGCTGCAATCAAGATTTTGGCTAGGCTGAATTCCTTTCAGGAGTTTGATGTCTCTTCAAAATTACAGCAGTTGAATTCAGTGTCTTGTGTTTATGAGACTGAAGTCCTTGTTTTCTTGCTGACTGTCATCTTAGCTTGGCTCTCAGCTCTGGAAGGCCTCCTATAATCACGCCAAGAAGACCTCTCACAGGTCCTCTGACAATAAAACAACTTACTTCTTCAAGGCCAGCTGGAGAACTTCCTATTTCTGTCTGCTAAGATGAGATCTTATTTAAGCTAAATTAATCACAGGGATAATTACCTCATGATTTTTGCCATAATCTGTTGGTTAACAGCAAGGAACCCATTCTGTCCATCATAAAGGGAAGATTATATAAGCACATGAATCACTGAGATGTCACCTTGGTTTTTCTAACACATGAGGATTAAATTAACTGATACAGGCAAAAGATTTATAATATTGTTCGGTAAAAGCACATTCTCAGTGATTTTAGCTCTTAGGTACTACTGCTGTTGTTACATAGTAAAACTTTCTACTTTCTATCATATGCTTCTGTTTGCTTTATGAATTCAATGGCTTCAACTGTTAGGCGGCCATAAAAGTTTCCTTATGGTCTTCTCTCTAAAGAGTCTCTCTCTTTCTGGGGTGCATGCCTGGTTCAGTCGATAGACCCTGTGACTCTTGATCATGGTGTCATAAGTTCAAGCCCTATGTTGAGTGGAGAGTTTCCTTAAAAAAATAAATTTAAAAAAATCTTTGGGGGAATAAAACAAGTCCCTTTTACTGGGCCACTGGCCCCTGGCTCTCTATGCATTGAAACTGTTATCAAAAAAGTGATGATGACTGATGAAAAGATACCAATTGAGAGATAAATTAAACATATGTCTTTAATAAGGGTGGAGGTTAAAACAACTTACTCTTATTTATCCTTATGAACAGGGAGACCATATTGCACAATGGATACAATAGCACGCTACCAGCTAGTCATGTCATTCTTTGGTTTTTGCATCCCCTGAAAGTCAAATGTAGATTTCATAACTCATGAGGGTGAAGACCGAAACAGTTCCTCTGACAGGTGGAATGGAAAGAGAGGGTTAAACTGATATGGCCACTCCCAAACAAATGAGGACATAGAGCAATTCCAGACAGTATCAGCCCATTTCTGTTAGTGCAACCATGGATCAATTAATAATATATCTTTTTCTAGGAATATCACATCTATCTTCCTTATCAGCATGGTAACTTGTCTGTACAGGTACTTGCCATTGTCAATAGGTGTTTTAGACTAGGTTGGATTGTAGGTGAGTGTCCCAGTGGTTTTCCCTGAGGTTCCTTTTATAAACAGGTAATGTATCTCCTGGTCTGCAATTTCCTATAGTCATCTTAACATCCCATCAGTGCTGCTCTTTACAAAACTTCTATAATCACGATAATATCCTTGATAATATCCCAAACATTTTTTATTACTATGTCAATACCTGCATGAAATATCCAAAAAGATGATTAGATTAAGAAAAAATAGGATCAGATAAATATAGTTTTCCATTTTCTTTGAGAAGGAGATTCATATTATTTAATCAACTGAAAAACTTGTGCTTCACCTTTTTGTATCAACAGGTATTGCTTTTAGCAAGTAGAGTGATTTACTGATTTGTGACTTTATCTTCAATCATACATAACTTGGATAGTTGTTTTCTATATTTTGGAGAACTAGGAGATTATCATTTCAAGTTATCAATGTACATCAGTTACACAATGCTATCAAAATGTTTATTCCATATACATTCATTGTGTCTCATAATAAATTCATACTATCAGTATAATTCAATATATAAGTAATTTACTGATACCAAGTGTTGGTCATTATTAAGGATATTTCCTTTCCAGAAATACCCTCTTTTTTGACACCTTACCAGATAGAAAGAGGACTATAACCAAGAGGGCAAATTTAAGTAATTACATTCCAAAATATTTCTGGGGTCATAACCACTGGCTGATTATAAAAGGACAGTTCCATAAAGAAATGAGTTGTGAAGTAGCATGCATTAATTACAGACCATTGATTGCCCCTGGGCATTAACCTCTCATCTTCTACAATCTGGATCATTTCTACTAACTGTATAATGAACATAAATATTTATTCAGGCTACTTAAACTGTTAGGAAGCTGTACTGCAGGCTTACTTTCATTTTATATTTTCAAATACTCTGAGTTCCATACCATCGTAATTTTTTTTTTTTTTAGTTTGGTATTCTAGAATTTCAGACTATACAATTCTGATTCCATTTCTGTTAACATACTAAAAATTTCTTCTAGATGAATAACTAGAATCATTTTAAAAATTGAGTTCTAGCCAAACAGGCCCAAATATTGAGGTTATAATAGGCCAAATTTATAAAACTTCTTCTCCTCATTGTGGAACCTTATTTCCAACTTGATTTCTGAATCAGAAAATTTTTCTTTTCAATTTTTCAATTTTTCCTTCCCACCACTTTATTTTTAAATATATTACTTATAATTTGTGGAAGTACCACAGGCCAGTTAAAATGACACTCAGATTTATGCCCTGTGATTATCTAGACAATGATCTTTAAGTCTTAATAATCTCACTGTTTTTCCCATAAATTGTATTAGCCCTAAAATCCCCAAAACTACTCAATCTCTAATATTTCTTTCTTTAAGAGTACACAGATTTCATCCACATTGTCTACTTAACCCACAGTCTGAGAGGACTACAAAAATTTTCACGACTCCTGTTTCCATATCATAGGAGTTTGGATAATTCCTTCTTTCCACGTTCATTTTTTTTTTTCTAACCAAATGAGTAAGGTGTTATATACCATTTGTGGATGATTAGTTTCAATGAACACAGCATATGAAGCTGGAGAGCAGGTAGTTTGACCTTTTAAACAGACTTACTTTTTTCTTGTTTAACATTTTTTTCTATCCCTTTATTTCTTTAATCATTTTATTACTTCCATCTATAAACTAATTACCTTTTGATTTGAATCTGACAATAAGTCAAATGCTGGGAATCACTGTATCTACTATGGCAAGAATTAAATCTCAAAAGGTTATCAAACTGTTTCGGAGCATGTAGGAACTTCTTATATCAAAACCCAACACCTTACTAAAAATAAATCAGCTCAATTTAATTAGAGAGCTTTGTTAATCACTGACTTCCAAATGAGATAGTTTTTCTATTATAATCCAGGACATTTGTTCATATCCCTCAAAGTGGTAAGTCAGCATATACCAAGTACCTGTTATGGACTGAATGTTATGTTTTCCCATAATTCATATGTTAAGGCACTAACCCTCAATGTGATGATATTTAGAAATGGGGTCACTAAGAGGTAATTAGGTTTGGTGACGTCATGAAGTGGGGATTAATGCCTTTAAAAAAAGAGACACCAGAGAATTTGCTCTCTTTCTCTCACAGTGAGGAAAGGCCGTGTGAGCACACAGAGAGAAGGCAGCCACCCACAAGCAAGAAAGAGAGCACTCAGCAGGAACCACATTCACCAGCCCATTGATCTTGGACTTCCCAACCTCCAGAACTGTGAGAAATAACTTTCTGTTGTTTGACTTACCCAGTCTATGATATTTTTGTTATGACAACCTGGGATGACTGAAAGGGTTTCTCCAAATAGTCATATATATATGTAAGGATCCTTCAAAATCCAGATTCAGTTCAGTTCTTCTCATTTTGAAGTAGTTCAAAAACAAAAATAAATTACTAGATAATGCTTCTAACAACTCCAACCTAAGTAATTTTTCTTTTGTTATTTAAGCTCTCGAATCTTTAGATGACTATAAGCCAATCCTACTCTGTCTTTTGAGCTACCCTCAGTTTTAAATATTTTTTCAAATTTAAAAATTATTATATCATCAATGTAGTTGAGTATATTCTCTGGAACTATCACTGAATCCAAGTCATCTGGCACTGGCTGATTACAACAGATATTCTTGAAACAAGATTATGAAAAATTACTGCATGCCTAACCATGTAAAGGAAAAATGAGATTTGATTTTCTTCTGCAATTCAAATGAAAAAGAAAATAGTTTGCTTGTCTTTCTTTCTTTCTTTCTTTCTTTCTTTCTTTCTTTCAGATCAATGACAGCTCAGTATTGTACAGCAGCCTTCTTAATTTTCTGGACCCATAATTTTGCTTTCTACTAAATTATATAATCCTCATCACATAGAAAGTAGTTCTCAGCCAATGGTGCCCTCAGGGGATATTTGGTAATGTATGGAGATATCTTTGGTTGTCACAATTGGGATGTGTGTATATGAGAGTGGTACTACTGGTATATAGTGATTAGAGGCCCAGGATGTTGCTAAATGCCCTACAGTGCCCAGAATAGCTTCCCAAATGAATAATGACCCAGTTCAAAATGTCAAAGCTTCCAAGCTTTAGAACCCAAATTCATATCCTTTTTAGACAAGTCAAAGGTGACTGTTGCCCCCAAAAAACTCATGTAATAAAATAGACTTAAAAGAAACACTGCTAACTAAAACATTGGTTTCCATAATATCTTCAACTAAAGCATACATTTTTGTCATTGCCATGATTCCTTATCATTATTTATATTTTCTGTAGTAGTTTTAGTACAACAGAATATTTCCCACTTAGTATGCCTTATGACTCTACTTAAAAAAAAAAGTTACCTTCTCTAGACTCATTCTTCCTTTGAAATTCAAATTTTATTTAAATAATATATTAAACAAAACATCACCTCTCGGAGGAGAGAAAATGGCAATATTCACATGTATGGTGTGACTTACTCCATAAGAAATAGAAATGGACTCTTCCCTTGGAATAATTCATTTCTATAATCTCTCAGATCAGCCACACTTCCTTTAATGTGATATAATCATGGCTTTTTATATTTTCTGTATAATTGTATCTTTTTTCTATTGCTGCTATACCAAAATACCAACAATTTAGCAGCTTGAAGCAACACACGTGTTATCTCACAGTGTGTGGAATTAGAAGCCCAGCATGGATTTCACTGGGCAAAAATCAAGATGTTGTCAAGGCTTCTTTTCTTTCTGAAAGTTCTGGGGGAAAATCTTCATCAAATTAAAAAAAAAAAAAAATAGAGGGGCACCTGGGTGGCTCAGTGGGTTAAAGCCTCTGCCTTCAGCTCAGGTCATGGTCTCAGGGTCCTGGGATCGAGCCCCACATTGGGCTCTCTGCTCAGCGGGGAGCCTGCTTCCCTTCCTCTCTCTCTCTGCCTGACTCTCTGCCTACTTATGATCTCTGTCAAATAAATAAAATCTTTAAAAAAAAATAGACAATCTGGGTTATTGGTAGAATTCAGTTTCATACAGTTGTAGGATTGAGGTTTCCATTTCCTTGCTGCCTATCAACAGGGTGCCCATATTCCTTGGGCTCTCGTCCAGCCTTTTCCATTACCTTCAAAGAAAGCATGCACAGGGAGGGTTCTTCTCTTATGCTTTGAATCTCTCTAACTTCACTTTCTGCCTCATCTCTCCTCTCCTTTCCTCTTCTGCTTCTAAGGACTCTCACATGACTACATGAGGGCTACTTAGGTACTCTAAGACAGTCTCCCTGTTTTAAGATTGGCTGATTAGTGACCTTAATACAACTGCAAAATTCCCTTCACATCAGAACCTAAATGAGGGTTTGATTGCAAAATCAGAAATGGGAATCTTGGGAAATATCTGTAGAACACTGTCTACCACAGCACTATAATTTGAATATTAAATATATGGTTCCCCAAAGAACCCCAAAGAACCATATCATATAATACTTTAGATCCCCAATTAGGGGTGTTGCAAGAATATCCTATCTTTCCCATAGGACAGAGGGAAACCCCAGAGTCTTAGTCTTCCCTCTTATGCTAACAGAATGCATTCATTTTGAACCTACCAGTTTAAAAAAGGAAGAGGTTATTTTAATTCTCTTCTCAAAGGGGTTTTTGTACTCTCATTTTCTTCCTCCAGATATCACTTTAAAGAGTTTTCTTTAACTCTTGTAATTCATGATAGTATCTTGAAAGGTTACTTGAGTAGGGCTACTGGGATTTCTGTTTTTATTTCTGTGTGCCTTTGCTCAGGTTTTACTTATATTTGTTTGTGAGGTCCTAGAACATTAATTAGCAAAGGCAATATCTACAAATAACAAATGAAATATTAAATAAGCCTATTGAAATGTCATGCCTTTTATAACTGAATTACATTTAGTAGACATTCATTTTTTTTTAATCTGTCCGGAAGCCATTCTTCCTTCCAAACTTCTAATAAGGTGACTTTCATTCCCTTGCTGTCAGAAAATAATTCCTTTGCCTACTACAGTCATAAATTTAGTAGGAAGTCACCAATTATAGTACCTCATCACCTTCCTCACAGGTGACTTTTTTAGAGTTTAACCATCGTGTAAGACACTTTTGATCAACATATCCAACAATTTTCAATTCTCTTCTATGTTATCTGCCTCCACCATAAGAGCTGAAAAAGTTACATAACTCTTTTTAAATGTGAAAATCTTATGAAGGTTAAAATGATTAGGTCTTTTTTACTCATCAAGGTAAAATTTTGGCATATTATTGTATCAGAGTCAATTAGGATAGATATAGCACATGGATGAAGTGTTTGAATTTGGTGGTTACAGGAGTCCCTAAGTAATGTGGCCAGTGGCTGGGAAGTGCCAAAATTTTCAAAATGATACTGAAATGAGTGACTTGTTTTAATTAGAAGCAAAAAGATATTAGACTTTCTCTAGTTTAAAATTTTATTTGGGGGCATTCATTCATTTTATTTACTCTGTCAACTGGTATTAATTAAGCACTTACTTTGTGCAAGGTACTGCTTTAAGAACTGGGGAGGCATGCTAAATAGGACACGCATCCAACATTTATCAAGTGCTTTAGGTACCAGGCTATCTAAAGGTTTATGATATGTCAGTAAAATCTATGACTTCAGTAAATTTTTCCCCATTTTGCATATTAGAAAATTAATAAAAAGTCTAGTTATTTACAACAAATAATAGCTCTATAAGAGAAGGAACAAGGATTAATGACCAAGAAATCTGACTATAGAAATTAATTATGAACATGAAAATGTTTTATAATTAATACAAAGACCATATTAAAAAACTTTTTCCTTAAGCATATTGTATTTAATGAAAATGTGTTTTTCTCTAGGTCCTAAAGCCCATATTCCAATTTATTCCCTTGCTATAGTCATACTTCTATTATAACACTCATCAGTGACATTCAGTTATTGATTTTCCTTTTCCAACTCTTCATACTAAAATCTTTGAGAGCCATAAAAAAACCTCCTCATTATAGTGCAATACAATATAAGAGAATGGAAAAGATTCTTTATTTGGCAGATAGAAATATTATAAAGAACAATTTGAGAATCTTAATAATCACTTTGGCCATTTTTGTTTCAAATTGAGCTCTAGTTCCTTCATCCTTTGGTCTACTCTGCTCTCTACTGCACAATCTCATCAACCCAAAATTTTTTGCTTTACTCAGTATACAACAATAATTTGGTTTCTTATAAAAATTCATCTGAGGACATTGGGAAGTGTATGTGCTATTGTGAGTACTGTGAAGTGTGTAAACCTGGTGATTCACAGACCTATACCCCTGGGGCTAATAATGCATTACATGTTAATAAAAAAAAAGAAGAAGAAGAAGATGAGTGGCTGCCAGGGATGGTGGGAAGGGTGAGTGAATAAGCAGAGTAGAGGGGACTTATAGGACAGTGACAATACGCTATGTGATGGTATAATAATGGATCTGTGTCATTACATAATTGTTCAAACCCATAGAATGTATAGCAAGAATGAACTGTAAAATAAACTAAGGACATCTGATAATAAAGGCTATATTTCAAAATAATTAAAGTAGACTTACATTATTGTTTTTATGTATTAATTTACATATGACATCAAGCAATGTATTCTTTAATACTATTTCATCACAATCTTGCAGAATTATCTAAAGGAGATGAACTTGAAAATACCTATTAACAAACAAAAGAAAGCACAATAAGACCTATAATTGTGAAGAATAAACTGATGGTTGTCAGAGGGGAGAGGCATTGGGGATAGACAAAATACGTAAAGGACAGTGGGAGATAAAGGTTTCCAGTTATGAGGAATGAATAAATCATGGTAATAGGAGGCACAGTATAGGGAATACAGTCAATGATACTGCAATAGCCTTGTATGGTGACAGGATGGTAGCTACACTTGTGGAGAGCACAGTATAATTTAAACAAAAGTTTAATCACTATGTTGTATACCTCAAACCAATGCAACATTGTGTGTTGACTACACTCAAGTAAAAAAAAAAAAAATTAAAAAGAAAAAAATCTACCAGCACAAGAACTTTGTAGAAGTATTTTCTACTTTTGTTTTTAGGTCATTGTTGATGGACAGAAAAACAAATGTTTTCTGTGGATTTCCAAGACAATTTAGGTAAAACAAAAAGAGAAAACACAAAGCAAACCTATCAATGATTTAGGAAAATACAAATAGTGGCAGCCAGAATCATACCAATAGTGTATATATTTGATTTGATGAAATAAATGGTTTAAAAAGGATCTTAAGTTTTGAACCTCAAAACTGATCCATTCCTAATCACTTAGTACAATGAACTAAATATTTATGTCCTCCCAAATTTTTATGTTGAAATGTTAACCCCCAAAATGATGGTAATTAGAGGTGGGGCTTTTGGAAAGTGATTAGGTCCTGAGGAACCCCCATGGAACACTCGCGAATGAGATTAGTGATCTTAAGGACTCCACAGGAGCACCTGGGTGGCACAGTGGGTTAAGCACCTGACTCTTGGTTTCTGCTCAGGTTGTGGCCTCAGGGCTGTGATCTCAGGGTCCTGATCTCAGGGTCATGAGATCGAGCCCCATGTTCACCATGGAGTCTGCTTGGGATTCTCTCTCTCTCTCCTTCTGCTTCTCCCCCCTCCTGTGCACATGCTCTTTCACTCCCACTCAAATAAATAAATCTTTAAAAAAAAAAAAAAAAAAGGACTCCACAGAGCTCTTTTACTCTCCTCCTACTGTGTGAGGATACAGGGAAAGAAGGGCATCTGTAAACCAGAAGTAGGCTCTCAAAAGACAGTACGTCTATCAGCGCCTTTATCTTGGAATTCCAGCCTCCAGAACTGTGAGAAATAAATAGCTGTCATTTAAGCTACAGAGTCTATGGTATTTTTTTACTGAAGTCAAAATGATTAAGACACCGAGAATTATTTTATTACCATTTGGCATAAGGTTTGCTCATAAATGCATGTTTGTACATTATATGCTCATATAAAATTTCCCAATGTGTCAGGGGAAATTTCTAAATAACATTGCATAACAGGAATTGAATAGCTGTTAATATGTACCAATGTTTAATTTTAGTTTTGACTGGAATCAATAGCTCAAAATTTCCCAACACTAGAATAGAAAATTTAATAACATCAAGATTATAAAGATTCTTAGATCCCTTTTCTCCTCTAACTGGCCTCCTGTGCTGGGTAGTAGATCAACTAATGATAGGCTTTGTTAAATATTTGATTTCTGACATTCACTTCATTCAATTTAATATGAAATTACAATTCTTTTTTTCAAATATATGTCATTTATGGCTCACCCATTTTTGTTTTTCCCTAATCAATTTTGCCTCATTTTTAATTATTCAAAAGATCTCTTTACTTACCATAGCCAAGAATTTTATATTCCCATAGGACTGATTTGAATATGCTTCATTAATTCTCAAGTTAAACCCATGAAGAGTATAACTATGTAAATAAACACTGGAGTTATTTTGATTGGATAAAGATTAAATAGAAAATATGTCAAACTTTTTAAAGTAGAAGTTCTAAAATAAATGGAGAATTATTTCAGACTGCCTATAACACTAAGTTTCAAGGATTCTAAGGTGAAGAACTGATCTCTGATAGGTATGCATGTGGAGAGAGGGGGGCAGCACTGATTTGATTGCTTTTCTGTAGCTGACAGAAGATAAAGAATAGAGTCTTGCAAAAACTCTATAAGCAACCATGCTTAGCTGGGAATATGATCACTATGATAAAGTCAGAAAAATGGGCAGATAATCAACAAATCAGCAAAGAATGTTTGGTGAAAACAAAGGGAAACATAATCACCACAAAAAAGGGAAAATAATTTGTATCATATTTGTATCAAAAATACCCCTGATTGCTGAGGGTGGGTAATATGTAAATAAGGAGAAATGATTAGGCTAGACAAAATATGAGTAAAGAAACTTGTCAATGGCTCTATATATGGTCATATTTGTTAGAAGTATTTTGCATATTTTAACTAAAACAATTTTGATAAAATAGTATGTATTTGGTCAGTAAAAGAGTCTGTCAGGGGCGCCTGGGTGGCTCAGTGGGTTAAGCCCCTGCCTTGGGCTCAAGTCCACGGTCCCAGGGTCCTGGAATCAAGCCCCACATCGGGCTCTCTGTCCAGCAGGGAGCCTGCTTCCTCCTCTCTCTCTGCCTGCCTCTCTACCCACTTGTGATCTCTGTCTGTCAAATAAATGAAATCTTTAAAAAAAAAAAAAAAAGAGTCTGTCAACAAGAAGTTGTTTGGGTCATGAAGAACATATCTGATAAGCTACTTACGAATACAAGAATAAAATGGGAACAACAAACAAAGTAAGTGTATCGTTCTGTCATTATTACAAGATAATATAAATAAGAATTTGAGACATGCATGAAAAAGAAATTTGTTCAAACTAGAAGCTGAAGAACATCTTGGGCATTTGTCTCTCATGCTATTTCCCTTGTTGGTATGCTCACAACCATTACAACTGACCAAGTGTACATGAATATATACTGCCTTTTCAATTTTACCTGCTAACAATACCGCATGGAAAGAAACTCTAAAATGATAGGGTCAGAGAGCTGTGAACAAGTTAGAATACCAAATTTATCAATAGTGAAATGCCTTGGACTGGAGTAGAACATGACAAAATACTATTCTGTATATTGATGAATTAAGGGTTGCAAGCTCTAGCATTTGCCCAAAGATAAACAGGATTTTCAGATTGGTCTCCTGACCCTTTTACAAGCGTCCTAAAACGACACTATTAAGTTGATAATTTCAACTTAATAGTGTCGTTTTAGGACGCTTGTAAAAGGGTCAGGAGACCTAATTACACCAGTTACCACAAATTTGACATTAGTGACTTCATTCAACCTCATTAGACATTCAGCTTTATGGTTCTTTCTTTCCCTTTCCATCTTAGATTACATTGCTCATCACATCATTGTTCTATTGGCAACATTTTGGCAATCTTTAAAAAGTTAAACGTAGACTTACCCTATGACCCAGAAATTCTAGATACATACCCAGGAGAATTGAAAATATATATAAACACAAAACTTGTACAGAAATTTTCCTAACCATATTATTCATAATTGCCAAAAGTAGAAAGAACAATGTCCACTAACTGATGAATGGGTAAATAAAATGTTGTATGCCCATAAAAAGGAATCGTACTGAACCAAAATAAGACTGGCATAATAAGACATACCACAACATGGATGAACTTTGAATTTATTATGCTAAATGGAAGAAGCCAAATACAAAAGGTGAATTATTGTACGATTCTATTTATAGGAAATGTCCAGATTAGACAAATTCACAGAGACAGGAAGTAACTTAGTGACATAAGGAGTTGCCAGGGAGGAGAAAATGAGGAATGACTGATAATGGGTACCTGTCTTGTTTTTGTTTTGTTTTGGTTGAAGGAAATATTCTGGAATTAAAATTTTGTGAAAATACTAAAAGCCACTGAATTGTATACTTTTATAGGTAAACTTTTGTTATGTGAAGTTTATCTCAATAAAAATAATAAAATTAAATAAATTATATGTGAATTTTTAAAGTTAAATGTAAATGATAATTATGATTATAGATTCTTCTAAAGAGTCATGTTTATGTACTTGGATTAGAAAAAGATAAGGAAAACAACAAACCCTTTGACTACATTAGAGGTAAGACGTCTTCTTATCAAAAGAAACCATGTGTGAATGGAAAATAAACCCTCAAATGGACGAAGATATTCACAACTGATAAAGGTTTCATGTTAAGAAGTTTTCACAAATCCATGATAAAAAATAACCTTTTTAAAATTGGAAAATAAACATAAACAGGAATCAAAAAAAGGGTATACAAATGGTCAATAAATATATTTTAAAATGCTCAATCTCATTAGAAAATGCTCAGTATTCATCAGGAAGTTAAAATGAAAACTAAAATTATATACTATTGCATAAAGATCAGAATGAATAAAATTTTCAGAAACGGCAATATCAAATGTTGGCAACAATTTAAATTAGCCTATCTTCTGTGTTGCTGGTGGAAATTCAAATTGATACTACTGTTTTGGAAAACTCTTAGGCCTTAGCTACTAGAGATACACATATGCATATGCTGTGACCCAACAGCTCTACTCCTAAGTATCAGTCAACAAAATGCAAGCCTGTGTGTACCAAAAAACATATACAAGAACGTTCATAGTAGTGTTCTTTCAAACCAAAGTTCATCAATAGTAAAATGGATTATGTTACATTTTTATTATCATTGAAAATTAATGGCAACAAAAAAAGAGATTTAACCTCCCATATATTGTGTCTGTAAATGCAACCACATATGAAATTACCAATTTAATTAGAAATACATGCAAAATCCAATCTATGGTATTAGAAGTCATGATCATGATTTAAGAAGAAGGGAGCGTGGATTCACTGGAAGAGGGAATAGATAGGACTTTCTCACATGCTACTAATGTTCTATATCCTGAATTGGGTGGTGGTTATTCAATCACTAAGGAATCAATTATAATTTCTACATTCTTTTGGGTGTAGTACCTCATGATAATTTTTTTTTAAATTCAAGTTACCAAATAATAATAAACAGATGACTTATATATACTTCTGAACAAAACCATATCCATAAACTTATATAATACATGACATTAATATATCATGTATTTATAGTTTATAAATGCATCACATATATATGATATAGAAAATACAGATGTTTCATGTTTATAAATACAAGGGAAAACTCTAATTGGATGAAACAATATTTAGCAGTGCTTACCTCTAAGTATTTGCCTAGGATGGTGGATATAAACAGGGACTCACTATTTACTCCTGAAATATTAAAGTTTTATTTCACTGAGGTCAATCATGTGTCACTTATATAATGTTTAAATGCAAAATTATAAGCAACATTAAATACATTTTTTTTCTCACTAATGTCTTCAGAGTTACCAGTTTTAAATCACTTCAATGTAGCATGGGACCATTATTGAGGAAATGCTCTGTGGTAAAAATCAGTCACCTGTGTCAAGGCATTTTCAGACAGCGAAAAATATTCAGTAAGCAATAAAGTGAAATCTTGGTAATAATTTCTATTCCTATCCTCTATACCTTCTTAAATCTGCAAACTTTAAAATCTCAGCAAGTTTTTCAGGTATTCAGGGCTGTGGAATTACATGGAAGCATTTCTCTCATAAATCTGTTTTAAAATTTTACAATTCAATATTTTATGATCCTGCACCAAATCTATATCACAGACACTTTCTACATTTCATTCTTCTTGACAGCAGTGGCCTTTTACACTTATTTTCAAAAGAGAAATCTAACCACATCAGGAAGTTCAAAACAGCATTATACAGTGACTCTAGTAACCTTTCTCTACTCAAAATAGGTAATGATTACACTTAACATGCTCCTAGGTATTATTCTGCAATTATCAGAATTTCTGTTTTTCAATCTATATATTTAGTGATGTGCCAATTAGTTTTATTTAAAACTACATAACAGCATTTTTTTTGGAGTCTCATGAGTTTAGTTTAGAAGCAAGTTGAAGAGAAAAAGTAAATGATAGATAGATAGATTACAGCACTATTGAGTTGATCAAGTAGAGCACTATTTCTAAGTTTTCCATGCAAAATAATTGGGATGATAGAAAAACTCTATCAAGGCCATTAAGATCAATCAATGTGATACATCATATTAATAAATGAAAGGATAAAAACTATATGATCATTTTACTAGAGGCAGAAAAAGCATTTGACAAAGTACAACCTCCATTTATGACAAAAACTCCAATAAAATAGGTTTAAAGGAAACATACCTCAACATTATAAAGCCCACATATAAGAAACCCACAGCTAATATCATCCTCAATGGGAAAAAAAACTGAGCTTTTCCTTTATGGTCAGGAACAAGATAGGGATGTCCACTCTCACTGTTTCTATTCAAAATAGTAATGAAGTCCTAATCACCAGTCAACAAAAAGAAATAAAATACATCCAGACTGGCAAGGAAGAAGCCAAACTTTCACTATTTGCATATGACATGATACCATATACAGAAAATCCAAAAGACTCCATCAAAAAGCTGCTAGAACTGATAAAGGATTTCAGTAAGGTTGGATACAAAATCAATGTACAGAAATCTGTTGCATATCTATCCATCAGTAATGAAGTAGCAGAAAGAAATTAAGGAATCAATCCCATTTAGAATTCACACTGTAAAAGATACCTAGGAATAAACATGACCAATGAGGTAAAAGACCTATACTCTTAAAACTATAAAATATTAATGAAAGAAATTGAAGATGACACAAAAATGGAGACATCTCATGCTCATAGATTGGATGAACAAATATTGTTAAAATGTCTATAACAACCATAGTAATCTACAGATTTAATTCAATCTTTGCAAAATACATTCTTCACTGAGCTGGGAAAAAAAAATCTTAAAATTTGTATGGAACCACAAAAGACCTCAAATAGCCAAAGCAACCTTGAAAAAGGAAAGCAAAGCTGGAGGCATCACAATTTCAGAACTCAAGCTGTATTACAAAGCTGTAGTAATCAAAACAGGAACTATCAACAAAACTAAAATGGAACCTACAAAATGGGGGAAGATATTTGTAAATGATATATCTGATAAGGGACTAGTATCCAGAAACTATAAGGAACTCATCAAAATCAACACCCCAAAAATAAATAATATAGTTAAGAAATTGGCAGAAGACATAAACAAACATTTCTGCAAAGAAAACATACAAATGGCCAACAGACACATGAAAAAATGGTCATCGCTCATCATCAAGGAAATAAAAATCAAAACCACAATGAGATATCACCTCACAACCTATCAGAATGGCTGAAATTAAAAACAGGAAATAGATGTTGGCAAGGATGTGTAGAAAAAGAAATGCTCTTGCACTGTTTGTAGGAATTCAAACTGGTACAGCCACTGTAGAAAATAGTATGGAGATGCTTCAAAAAGTTAAAAATAGAACTCCCTAGATCCAGCAATCTCACTAGTAGGTATTTACCCAAAGAATATAAAAATAGTAATTCAAAGGGATACATGCACCCCAGCAGCATTAGGCACAATAGCCAAATAATGTAAACAGCCCAAGTGTCCATGGGTTGAGGAATGGATAAAGATGTGGTGTATGCATATACCTATATGTGTGCATACACACACACACACACACACACACACACACGCACACACCATGAAATATTACTGTGCCATAAAAAAGAATGAAATCCTGCCATTTGCAATGATGTGGATGGATGGAGCTAGAGAGTATACTGCTAAGCAAAATAAGTCAGTCAGAGAAAGACAAATACTATACGATTTCACTCATATGTGGAATTTAAGAAACAGAACAAATGTGCAGAAAGAAAGAGAGAGAGAGAGAGGCAAACCAAGAACAGTTTCTTAACACAGAGGAAAAACTGTTACCACAAGGGAGTTGGGTGGGAGGTGGTTAAATAGTTGATGGGGATTAAGGAGGGCTCTTGCTGTGAGGAGCACCAGGTGGTGTATGGCAGTGTTGAATCACTATACTGTACACCTGAAACTAATATTACACTGTGTTAACTAACTAGAATTGAAATTTTTTTAAAAGATTGTGCTAACTTAAAAAAAAAAAAGTCAGAGTGGACAATAATCAAACAAAATGTATTTTCCGAGTAGCCATAGCAAAAAAAAAAAAAAAAAAATGGTAAATAGCTATGGTTAAACACCAGGATAACTTAGTTTTCATCTGAACAAATCATTATTTTGGTGTTCTTGTATATTGGCTGGCATAAAAATTCACCTACTTTATTCAATAAATACTCACTGGCGTGCACTATATTAAGAAGAAGGGAAGAAGGTGGGTAAACATTTGATGTCTGCATAATACTATGAGAACATGGCTATGAAAGCTACTTTCTAGATCTCAAAAATCCAGAAATGACTATTATAATTCAATCTATTGAGCCAATCATTCAAGGTAGTATAAGTGAACTCCAACTACTCTTGAGAAAATGAAACATAAGATGCCAATAAAGGCATCTCATTTCTATATAATTTCATGAGTCTACCACATGACGCATTTTATGCAGCTCTGGCCACTTTACACTCTATTTTGCTCTCTGCTATTTTTTTTTTTTTTCCACTTCTGTTGTTTGCCTGAAACCTACTGTGGTAGATGGCAAAAATGTTTACACATTTCTCCCATCCCTGTATGTACCCTCTTCAGAGTATTACTTTGTAACTCCTGCAATCAAGAGGTGAAGTCTGTGTTTATATGCCAAAAATTTGGACTTGACCATGTCAATTCATTTGACCAGTGGGATGTAGCTAAGGTGACACAGGCAAAGACTTTCAAAGCAGTTGTTCACTGAGGCTTGCCCCCTCTTTCTGTCGGCAATCTTGGGCCTATGCTGTGATGAAAGATGAGAGACTTGAGGAAAAACTGCTGACCTAAGCATCCCAACCATTCCAGCTGCTGCCATTCCCCCGCTGACCCACCAGCTGACTGGAGCCCTACAAATAAGCCCAGGTGAGAACAGAGAACTCTCTGGCCTCCCAAAGAATCATCGGAAATAAATTATTCTTATTTTAAGTCACTACATTTTGGGGTAATTTTGTACAGCAAAAACTATCTGATACAACTACTTTGATAATTCCATGTATCACCAATTAGGATTTATTTAAAAAATTGAAATTAAGTCAAACCTAAATCAAACTCTTTTAAGGAACTGGGGAATTTTTGGCTTCACAAAATTAATAAATCCAGATACAACTAGGTTTTTATGTAAATTAATCAAGATTTCAAGTGATATTGGTTAATAAAACCCGATTTCCTCTTAATTTTATATATTTGCTATACATTCAACTTTCAATTAAGTCTATGCCTACCTTTAAGAGAGTGTATTTTCTAGAAAGCCTAAAAAATTTTGGCACCTGGATGGCTCAGTGGGTTAAGTGTCCAATTTTTTATTTTGGCTCAGGTCATGATCTCAGGTTGGTGAGACTGGGCCCCGCCTGGGCTCCATGCTGGGCATGGAGTCTGCTTAAGATTCTCTCTCCCTCTCCCTCCACACTTTCCCCCTCCTTGCTTCCACTTTGTCTTTCTCTATCTCTAAAAACAAAACAAAATAAAACGCAACAAAACAAAATAGAATTCCTAGAAAATTCCTCTTGGGTTTAATTACAATATGGGATATGCTGATTATCTTCAGTCTAGGTCAAATGTTATAATCTTTAGCTGAGTTACAACCGCAGCCTCATATGTATAGTTACCCAGAATGATAATGATATTTTACTGAATGAATGGCAAATAAATTCTAGGTTGGAAGAATACCAGATATTCGCTAGACAAAAAATTAGCTGACCCTCTAATGAAATTTTATTGACGAAATCTATTGTCTGATATTAATAGTTATTTAAGATGAATGAGATCTAGAGAAGGTAAGGTAATCACCAATTGTTTTCTGCAATATTGTATATATTATGATGTAGTTGTGCTGTGTGAATACTCTGTATCCTTCATATTTTTACCTTCTTTAACTCCCTGTTATCTGGAGAAATTTATTTAAATTTTTTACTGCAAGGATGGGTTTGCCAATTTCCCCTTTTTTCTATCAGTTTTTACTTCTTTAAAATAATGTTAGCTGTTCATTAGAGTTAAAAATGTCTAAATCTTTCAGATGAAATTTGTCTATATATGTGATTTTTGTTCTAAAATCTACTTTTTTCAAGTTATCTTTTTCTCAATAGAAAGAGAATATATAATTTTCAATAAGTGAAGAATGCATGGGCAGCTAAAGGAAGGGGAAATTGTGTGTTTAGCTATATTGCCAGGACCTGTGAGAGAGCACTTCCATTGAAAGACATTATTTATTTGAGATATATTCAGTAGTCACTACTGGGCACTTTTTTTTAAAGATTTTATTTATTTATTTGACAGATAGAGATCACAAGTAGGCAGAGAGGCAGGCAGAGAGGCAGGCAGAGAGAGAGAGAGGAGGAAGCAGGCTCCCTGCCGAGCAGCAGAGAGCCCAATGCAGGGCTCAATCCCAGGATGCCAGGATCATGACCTGAGCCGAACGCAGAGGCTTTAACCCACTGAGCCACCCAGGCGCCCCACTACTAGGCACTTTTATGTGAACTGGGGATACTGAACTAAACACACATATACCTGCTAGTCTTTAGTGTTTTAATTCAATCATAAGTCATATTGTGGCATTCGTTAATTTTGGCAATTTTAATATCCCTACTCAAAAATTTATCTTGTAAATGCTACTAATTTCTTATGTTTTAAAATTGTTCTCCACTATAACTTTTTTTTTTTCTATGTGTACTTCTGAAATTTGTAGTCCTCGATTTCATTGTGTGATTTCTTAAAAATCGATTGTAATTTTATTTGGGCATTCTATGGTAGGTCCTGCTACACTTAACTAGGAAATTAACACATGCAATTTTTTTCAATGGCTGTAATAATAACAACAATCAGTATCTATGAGGTGGTCTTTTTGAGATAACTGCGTGCCCTTCACATACCTAATATTTGTAACTCAGCATCTTCTGAGAGCCAACAATAGTGTTACTTCTTCCAGAAAACTTCAGGTTTTCAGACTGTTTAAAGATGCTACTTCTGAGTCTATAATTTTTAAAGTATTTTTATTTATTTAGTTAGTTAGTTAGTTAGTTACTTGAGAGAGACTGAGCAAGAGAGAAAGAGCATGAGCAAGGGGCAGGGCAAAGGGAGAGGGAGAGGCCAACTCCCTACTGAGCAAGGGAGACTCACACTGGGCTCCATCAGTCCCAGGACCCTGAAATGGTGACCTGAGCCAAAGGCAGACACTTAACCATCTGAGTGACCCAGGCATCCCAGTCTATATTTTTTTTTTAAATACCTTTATGTAACAATTCTATACTCTATTGAAATGATCTGTATATGGATTCTATTCACTCAACTGGCTCTAAGCTCCTTGATGGGAGAAGTAAAGTATCACTGAACATTTCATATCTTGTTATTACCAGATCTTTAATGTATGGGATGTTTATAAGACATTTCGAACTAAATCAGTTTACTTAGATATTAGACAATGATTTCTGATTCATGTACTATAGGATTTAAAGGATTTAAAATCTCAATGAACATGTGAGGGTGTGTGTGTGTGTATAACTTTTTCATTAGAAGACACCAAAGCATAGAGACATTAGTGTAAGCCTACCTAACAAATGTACTTTCTATATAAAATTAGATTGCATATCTTTAAGCTCATCCTTTACCAAGAATCAGATCAAAGGAAATATTAATATTTAAGTTAAGACCCGAACTCATTTAAATCTTCAGGCCATTATTTTATATATTCTTTTAAAACATTGAGTAAAGTTTCTATACTCCAGCAAGGTAATATTACACCTGTAGGGTGCTGATAATTTACATACATAAAAACTTTTGCCTAGTATATTTTGGATCGTATATTTTAAATCCTTATTTTTTAAAAATTGGAATATATAAAATATTTTAACAATATTAACAATGTTCTTAGAATTTCAAAGTCAGTAGGACAAGTCTTGCCAGACTTTCCCTACTGCAATGCACCATCAGTCTGGAAAATTGAAAAAAGTCAAGGTTTGCTAAATAACTGCTGCAGACTACAATTCTTAATTAAGCCATGCTTTTGAGTTATAAACTTTAATATACTTTTTCATGGCATTCTATATTTTACAATCACTGCTCACCTCAGAATATATTTCTCTGACAGAATTGGGTATATTTAGTCACTAATAAATGGTTTTGTGTTAGAAAAAGAAAAAAAAATTCTAAGTAAATTTTCCATTTATTCCACAACAAGGAATTACGTCAGACAGTGGGTTAATACTCATACTAAGCTTATAGTTCTACCAGGTATATCCTTTCTGGGTGTCCAAATATAATTGTGCTTCTGCTTCAGTAGAATTCTATGCTATGGACTCTGCTATGGACTTAAAAACCAACCTCTTTATTACAAAAGGAGCTTACTGATAAAGCAAAAATATTGCAATGTATCTCTTTCCACAACACAATAAATGTGTCTTCAGTGCTCTATTAAGTGTACAGAAATGCAGCAGTGACACATTTAAATACAAACTGCTGCAGAAAAAGGACTACTAGCATTTCTAAGGAACTGAAATTAGGTGGCTCAGATTTAAACTGTTGTTTCACTGTGAATTATGATTCCCTTGCCCTCTAGTGGATCCAGACATTGAAAATGATGTCTATATTATTATATATTTTCCAAGATTCTTCTGGAGACTGAACTGAAGAAGAAAAATTTTCAGTCTTCGGTCCCAGCAAAGCCCTCATTGACTTAAGAGAAATTTATCAATGTAAAGGGATTGGTTTATTACCACTTTAAAACCCTCATGCATCACAAAAGGATTTGCTAAATACTTTCATGGGGACTGCCTGTGCTTCCAAGGGGCTTTCGAAAGACACTGAACCTTTTGGTGATTGAAATGCACAGTCCCCCTGTAATGAATTAACATAATTGGAATCAGGACTAGATGTTTTTATAGGAGCTGATTACGTGAAGTTCCAATCGTATCATTACTTCAGCCTATCTTATCCTTGAGGGTATACGAAGACTTGGAAATGGGCTTTAAATATGATGGCTGCTCTGCAGGTGAGCAACTCTTTGGTGAGAGGTACATTAGCTGTAATTTATAAAGTGTAGTTGGTGGCATTTAACGTTCTAATTATATGTATTATTAAAATGTGTTAAGAGGTAATATATTGTGTGTGCTCTCTACCTTAGTAAAAAGCTCCGACCTATCTGTATTACTATGATTTAGCAGGGAAGTACAAGATTCTTCATGGTATATTAACCAAACGCAATGCTAGAGTAATGGAGACCAGAATCCATGTAATTGTAGATCTATTTATCTTTAAAAAAAATCATTAGTAGATCCACTTTCAACAAAGAGCAGGTAGCTATGTATTTGGCAAGTCAAATGAAAAGATCCAACCATTTAAGTTTCATGTGTATAGTATAATAGTTTTGTCAGTAATGTCCTCGTAGAATTGTTTCATTTCAGAAATCCATATAATACCTTACTCTTACAATTTGGAATATGTTTTTTAAATTGACAATCTAAAATTCATCTCAAGAATGGACTTGGTTATTACTTATAAGTAGATACAATAACTGTGAAAAGAAAAAAAGAATCCTGATATCCCTTAATGATTTCTTTCCCTCCATACAGAATGAATAACAGTATAAAAATCAGTACCACAAATATATCTCTCCAGCCCAGCAACCAGCAACTTCACTTTTTAATGATCTCACTTTTTCTAAGATGGTAAATAGTGTATAAATAAATGAAATCACTGGATTTCATTTGGATTAACATTTCAATCACTGAGTGGAAGAATGTTTCATTATAGAACAGGTTATCATAAAGGCTGAATGATTTAGATTTGTAAAAGAACTATATGAATTACAGAAAACATGTTAGGGTTTTTGTTTTTTGGAAGAAGTAGATATAGCAAATCAAGTAAGACTAAAATACATTATCTGAGTCTGTGACTTAATGACTGGGTGAAAATGGCTAAAGATGAATTTATCAAAGAACTCAAGTCAAAGTGGCCTGTTTCAAGACACACATGCCTGTTATGGAAATATTTTTTAAATAATTGAAACTGCTGAGTAAATACTTTCCTTGGAAATTATTTGTGGCACTCATCTTTATAGTGATAACTACCTCTTCCTCTAGACACTCTTTTTCAAACTTCAGTTGATCATAATTAGTATAATGTCAGTTAATATAGGAGAAACAGTAACCTAATTCTTATTTCAAATATGGTTCTTGATAGAAATAATTAAACCCACATGTGTACTCCTTTCCTCATAGGCACACTTTATGCTTTAGAATACCCAAGAGTTACCTAAAACATAATTCCTTCTTTCCTATATGATTTCTTTTTTAAGTTTGTTGCTAGATATCCCAGTTGTTGTCCTCCAGATAACATACCCACACCCAACCTCCCTTCAGATAAGGGAGAGGATTGGGAACCTAAGAATGAACACCTGATCCTCAATGGACAAATCATTAGTTTTTCTTCTTAGAATTTGGAATGATGATAGAAGAGTGAATTAGTTAGATGTCAAGATTAGTATCAAGGGTATTCGTATTACTGGCACTATTGTTGGTGCCAATGATGGCTAAAACAATGAATGGTCAAGTAAAAATTATGGTAAACAAAAATGAAACACCCTGCCTCAGAAGCCAGTCTTCAGAGAGAAAAACTGAACAAATGTATAGAGAGAGAAGAAGTGAAAAGATTCACAGCCACACGAAGAAATGGAGAAACTGTAAACTTACACTTAAATTGTGGTCACAACTTCTTGCAGTTAATCCCTTCATATTTTCCATATTACAATACATTCCTATTTTACTTAAACTCATTGGAATGGGTATCTACGATTTTATAATAAAACTCTCCATGATTATAATCCTATATTAACAAAGATAATCATACCTAAGGTTATTTCATTTTTGAACACTCCCAACTAATTATTCTTTTCTAGAGAGAGAAGGGTATATGAACGTTTGACATTTTAAATTAGTAGCTCATTGCTTTTTGCTTGTGGAGTGTACAGGTATTGTAGAATTATTTGAGAGACAAAGAATATTATAATGCTTAACTTTGTCTTTTACAGTATAATCATATTCATTTGTAATGCTGAGTTTGCAGTGTATGAAGTTTAAGTAATACCTAAGATTATTTCTCTTTTACACAATTTTCCAGGTAGGCAAGTTATCAAGGGCATCTCTACTTCATATCTTTATTCAGGGACTCAAGTTGGTAAGAACTTCTACTGTCCACAAAAAGTGATTTCCCACTCTGGGTCTAAGGTAGCACTTACAGGAATCTCAAGCTCATAGCCAGTGGAAAGGAATGAAGGATGAAATGAGTACAAGCAGTTTCCTTTTATGGAAATAACATGAAAGTTGCACAGAACACCTCTGCTTACATTTCTGTAGCAAGGGTTTCTCCACATGGTCATACCTAACTCTATGGGAGGTCTTTTAGCTTTAGCCATGGGACTTACTAGAAGTTGGGTGTGGAGGGTTCTATTACTAACAGGGAGAAAGAGATAACAATTGGTGAGAAATTAAAATCTCTGCCAAGAAATAATCTTCTGTTATAATCTATATATATATATATATATATATATATATATATACACACACACACACACATACACACACACACACACACACACACACACATATATATATCTCCTGTATCACAAACAAAAATACTTAGAAGTTGGCAGGAACAAAAATACCAGAGATTTTTATTGATGGCCAATTGAATATTATTTCACCCATTTAAAGACTCTGTTCAGGATACATGTATTAATAAGCATAAAACTTATCTAGAAACATACTATAATATAGTAAAATATGAAATGAGTATCATTGATTTTAAAGGCCAATCTATTTCATGACATAGTTCTTTTTAAAAATTATAACACTGTTGCAATTTTCTATTTAAATAAGGAATGCAAGTTTAAAAAAAAATAACTAGTATCTTACAAACCAGAGTGAATTATTTTGCCATAATGTTCTAAGGAAAACTTTGATGTTACAGAGCATTAAGCAGAAAAATGTCTATATATCTAAAATCACTACAGTTCCAAATTTTTAATCACTGATGAACAAAGGCTTATGGTTTAGGAGACACTGTAGAAAGTAAAAATGAGATGGTGTTTCCTGGATTAGAAAGGTAATGACCTTTCGATTCCCCATTTCATTTACACTGATTGCATCAGACAAGGAGAGTAAAGTCTACAAATTGTGGCTGATGTGAGAAAGATAGAAAAACCCTAAGGTAGAAGTTAGAAACTAATGAAAAATAAGTTTAAGGTCTTCTTTAAAGCCATAGAAATCAGCTTTCTTTTCAATGTGGTAGAGAAACAAAGTGAGATAAAAAGGATTGAAATAGGAAAATAAGTCTGATCTCTGTACCAGCAATCATATATCTTATTTTAGTCCAAGGGAAGGTTTTAGTTTGAAACTTCAGAGGTTTAAAAAAATAAAATTTTTCATTTGGATTTTTGGCTCACTATCAAGCAAATTAGCTTTTCAAATCAGTGTAGTTATATATGCTTCTAGCCAGACCTGTTTGTGGAATCTTTATTTTAGCTATAGGAACATGGATTTAGAATCCTGGGTCCTCAACCAGAAATATCAATATAATTACGTGATATGGGGCAAGGCCTTATTTCCCCATATTTATTTTTTACCCTCAAAATGATATATTAATGTGTTCTCTGACTTTCTCTCTGAGATGGATGTTTACTGAAGAAGCTGCATTATACTGTGGATAAGTTGCGCAGTGAAGATTGGAAAACCTTCATGATAAACGGGGAATATCTTTTAGGATCATCATTTATTTGAAGCTTTTGTGGGAGCGAGGACTACTCCTGATATATGAAAGCATACAAATTATGGAAGGTAAGATTTTTGCATTAAGTATTAGGAAAGATAATAAATATGTGGCTGTGCCTATTCTGGCAGGTTTTGCTCTTGACTTGAACACATCTTAAACACTACTCAGTTCTTAATCACTCCTCTCCCTCATCCCCTTCTAGCCCTATTCAAAAAAGCTTTGGTGAATACTATACATTTCATGTGTAGACCAAAGACATTACATACTGTAATACTTACAATAATACATACTATGTATATAATATACAGACTATCTCTTTTCACCTTCTAAATCTTTCCCACTTCTATATACCTCCCCGGGACTCAGTACCCAGGCTTTCTTCTCAGTCTTCCTTCACACAGCTACTACGTACCACAGTTTAGGTTCAAGCCCACAACACAAATGCCACATTCTATGACATGAGACTTTATTCAACCAAACTTATTTTGTCTAATAGTCCTCAAACATGCTCCTATAGACAAGTGAAAGAACATGTACCTTAGTTCATCGCACTATAGGTAAAATATCAATACTTCACTGAGGGATGCATGTTCATATTCTCCCTCTGAATTTAAGGAGAATGGTTAAGAGAACAAATTCTAAAGCTGTATTATATGGTTTCAAATCCTATCTCTGCCCTTTATTATTACACAGTGTAGTAACATAAATATCCTCTGTTACTACTGGTACTTAAGTTGAAAAGTTTTAGAAGCAGAGGACAGTGAACTCAAGTAGAACTCAGTTTTAATTCTGACTCTGATTCTCATTAGTTGCATGACTTGAGGGAAAAAACTACTTGCTAACACTGATAGTTTCTTTTTAAAAAATTTCGGGGAAATACAAACCTGACAAACTTATAAGGATAGGTGATAACACACACACACACACACAAAACAAACAAAAAAACACAAAAACACTAAACAAATGTTATCTATTACTGTTTCGGTATGTACTGAGAATGAAAATAAGGATAGAAGAAGATGTAAAAATAGTTTTAAGTAATATTTAGCACCAAAAAAAAAAAAAATGCAGGGAGGTTTACAGTCAGCATTCAACAAATGTCTTTTGTTTGCCTATTATGGGCCAGGCATAGAGCTCAGTATTAGACAGTGAACAACATCAAACATTGCCTTTTATTCTTTTTTCTTTTTTAAGATTTCATTTATTTATTTGAGAGAGAGAGTGAGAGGGAAAGAGAGGGCACAAGACAGGGTTGGGGGCGGTGGGGGGGTAGGGGCTGAGGGAGAGGGACAAACAGACTCCCTACTGAGCAGGGGACCCAATGTGGAAACCATCTGGAAAAGAGATAAAGGAAGATAGTAAAGTCCACTAATATGGATTCTAGGTAAACTTATTAGACAAATCATTAGAACTCTATAGTAGCTTAATTAAAAAATAATAAGTGGTACTTCTGTGGTCAATCATAGTATATTACTGATGAGTTTATTGACATATGTACTTTTGAAAATAAGTCAGAAAAGTATTTCAACAAGGCAAGAAACTAATGCCCAATATGCATATTTGAGGGGGTAGGATCAATGTTAAAAAGGGAAAATCAGCTGTCAACAAAGGAGACATGAGATGCTAACAAATCTGTGACTGTGTTCTTCCTAAACTCCTATGTTGTATTTCTGAATCAATATTAGCTAAATTTCAGAAAGAGTATTAACACAAGCCACATGAGGATTGTGTTCCTAAACGGGAATATTTCAGATACATGTACTAAAACCTTTCAAATATTTTACCATTTTTAAAAAATTCAATATTAAAAATTGAAATAGCAGTTTCAAGAAAACATTTTACGAGTACACTTGAGTACGAAAAGTGCTTCACAAGTTGAGAATAGATGGAAATCTTGTGTTTTTTTGTGGGGTATGGGAGCAGGCAATCTTCTGACGCTGAGGTAAATATGCTATTAGCCAAGGGTACCTTTGCTTTTCAAATTCAATACCTGAGAGTTTAATTAACACCTTCCTAATTAATTGACTTCCATATAAACAGAGCTTTAGTAAAGCCTTAGGACCACGTTTGAAATTATGTGGTTTTTTCTCTTCAATTTCAGTATCTGAACATAGTTTCAAGCATTTGTATTTTAACCAATTTGGAATAATATAACACTGGAAATCCCTATTAATCTTAGTATCCTGAAATTATGTCTATTATAATTATATAATAATATAAACATATACTTATTAATTTATAAATAATATAAACATAGTAAATAATATAAAATGTAAACTGACTTCAAAGTAAAATCCCATTTATCAATTCTGAGTCATGGAAAGTGAGGAGCAAAAAGCTAGAACACTTTCTTTATCTTCTATATTCTCACTTTGAGAATTCATGAACAAAAGTAGGGACCAGGATTACATAAAGATGGAATCTGGGCATAAAAGTCAATAAACCGGAAAAGATTAGAAGGGATCTGTGTGAAACAAAGAGATAAAAGTTTGTATTAAAACAATACAGTGCATGGGACTCTTCTTCGTGGCACTCTTGCATTACAATCCTATGCTGAAATCCATGATGATTAAAAGGAATGCCTCCATGACCACAGGAAAAAGTGGTCTTGTCTTCAACAGTTTCTATATAAAAGGAGAAAATAGTAAAGGAATTGAAGACGTGATGAAAAGAGCTTGGGAGTTTCCAGTAGCATTTTCTATCTTTGAACTTGAGGATAAAGAAAATAAATAAATGGAAAAAAATAGAAAATGAAAGTTAAAAGCAGAAATAAAGTGCTAAGAAAACTGGATAACTATAAGATTGACAAAACTAACATTTAATTCCTCAAAATACATTATATTGATAAGGTGCTGACAACTCTAATCAAGAGAGGAAACAAATTTACGGAGTTTAGAAATGAAAGCAAGTACAACTAGAATGGGAGCAATTAAAAAATATGAGAATGTTATGAATAATGCATACTTTTATAGAAAAATGTTGCTGAAAATCATTACATTTAAAAGAATTCTAATATTTAAGACAACGAGGAAAATTTATATTTAAGCCAATAAAGGAAATTAAAATACAGTGAAATACTTTCACTAAAAGAGCACCATGCTCAAGATTTTCATGAACATAAGAGCATTTGATAACCTCTAAACAGTGGTTACCCAGGTTTGTAGATAGTTATAACTGCAATTGTTTATAAATTATTCATTACTTTAAAAATCAGCAATAAAACATTAAAAATAAGTTTTGCCATGGAAAAGCTCAGAAGTTAGCATATAGATTAATCAAAGATCACATTTATTCATGTAACAAAAGCAAGATATAAATATGGCAAATATGACATAACATGGTTATATTATATATGTAGATATAAATGTAGATGAATAGTTTAAATTATTTATACAAAGTTAAATATTTGTATACGATATTAAACCAAATTCAGTTTGTATTGATTCATAAATTCTGTCTCTACATAGCAAGAAAAATTCATTTTAGAAAAGGATCAACTGAATAACAAGGTTTTTAATAAGACTCTCTCAGTGGCAAAATCAAGTGTATCTGAGAAAGTGTTTCACAAAAACAGACTTTTAGGATATTATGTTTAAAACACAAAACTTTCATTAAGTTTCAAGACAGATAAGCACTTAAGGAAGCTCCTATCCTCTTGTCTATTTGAATCATCATTCACTAGAATAATTATTATTAGGAAATGTGCCTGATTCATTTTTTTCACATGCTAACTATACATGACATGACATATCACAGCAATTACTGTCAAGAGAATTACTATTAAAAGAATCATTTTCTCTGTACTTAAAGTGTTTTCGCTTAAAACAAAAAGAATACAAGTAGTCTTTTTGTGCCTGTTATGGAGTGATCTCACCCTGGATATCCTCACAATTCCTTCATTTACTTCTTTCTTGTCTCACTGATCAGATAACACTTCCTTATAAAAGATTTTATCATCTATGTGAGGTTGTATTTTTGCTCACAGTTTATTCACTATCCCAGGAGGAGACTTGACTTTAGGTTTGGCCATACGACTTATTTTGTCCAACAACATGTGAAGGTAAGTGGTATGTGTTCTTCCAAGCAGAAGCTTTGAGAATCTTTACATTGTTGTTCGCATCTCATTTCCCACAGCCCAGATGCCTGCGATGGTGTGCATAGAAGCTGCTCTTAACCTGAGCCCTAGAGGTAAAAAAACATGCCCTGTGACTGACAGGGAGTTTCAGCCATAATTAAATATTTATTGTAGCAAACCTCTGAGATGTGGGGTCTGCTTATTATCACAGTATAACCAGCCTATTCCCAGGGATACAGTACCTCATATAAGCAGCAGATCTACTTCCTCTAATTTGCATCACTTTTTTTCTCATAGTAGGGTTTTTTTTTTTTTTTTTTGCCCTTTAACATCAATATCTATCCTTATTTATTGTCTGTTTCCATACATAAATATATAAGTTCCATGAGGGCAGAGACTTCAGTATATTCATTGCTGAGTCCCCAGTGCCTAGTTTAGTGACTGTGGTTAATTATTAGCCAGATGGAAGGTGCATGGGAAGAAAAAGGGCATTTCAACTTAAGGCGGCAATCTCTCCAAAATGCCAAAGGACAGATACAAGTTCCTGAACTGTGTCATTTTCACTTTTTTCTTCAGATGAAAAGAGAAAATGAATCAAAGTGGGAATGGTAGGAAACTGAAGGACTGGTATTATAGTTGTCTAAGAAGTCCGGATAAATCAAGAAAGAGAAACAACACAGCAATTTGAATAGGGGAAGTTCAATATATATAAGTATTAACTACAACAGAGAAGTGGAGTAATAGAAAATAGCCTAGTAAGAGATAAAGAGAACTTATAAAATGTAGGAATAGCAAATGGAAGGAGCAGACACAAATAACAATGGAAGAAAAAAAAAATATATATACACATATGTAGCACTAGGGCTGGGATAAGACCCCATTCCTTCCTCCGTCTCTCCATTTTCCATCCAGAGCTGAGACACAGACTTTACTGGAGGGCATGGTTCTGAAACACTGCATGTCAAAGAAATTACTATGGTGTTGCTCCTGGGGAACTTGCTGGAAATATGTCCTCTATGGTGCTGGGAAAGCTGTTAACTTGGCAGTGTCCTACTGAGGCACTCCACTGCAAAACCACTTAAGGAAGTGTCCCACAGAAATGCTGGCCATTATGAACTACAGGACTGGGTGATAAAGAAGCCACAGATGCTAACACACCTAACTAAGGAAATGAAAACCTGTTTCTCTTACAATGTCTATCTAACATCTTCTGCTGGAAAAGCTTACCGTCATGCCAACTGGCAAGAGAAAATAATTTAAAGATCCCAGATACATTTTTAAAGAGAAGGCAATGCGTGATGACTTTGGAATTGAGAGGCAATAAATTGATAACTGACATGCCAGGTAAGACACATTGGTCATCACTCCAAGAGCACGAAAAGGGAGGTGGACTATGTTTGTGGTTTGTAAAGCCATAGCAAGGTAGATTTGACAGAATTTGAATACAGATTGGACATGGGATGGAAGAAAAAGGAGGAGTCAAGAACCCTCAGATTCTACCATGGATGACTGATCACCTGAAATAGGAAACTCAAGAAGAAATGATCCTTGGGAAGATTAGTGGAATTAGCAAGCAACGTTGTAGACACATTGAATTAAAGGTACATATCAAATATCTAGGTGGATGTATCCTTACTTAGATAATTGAATACAAATGTCTGGAGGTCAGGAGAGAGATACAAACTGGAATATGGGTTTTATACTTTCCATATAAAATAATTATTAAATATTTGATACAAATACCAGCAGAGAGTTGCTAAGTAATATAATAGAAATTGGATTATATCAATCAAGAATGAAAAGAGTGAAAAGAGAAGGCTGCCAAAGACAGGTATCCCAGAAAAAAACTAGTATTTAATGGTATACTTTTGTTCCCTTGGCTTCCATCCGGACATTCAATACCAAGTATTCCTTTCACAGGTTCAGGTTTTATGCAGCACATGGAGGGTTTATCTCCACTGGAACAATCCAGGTAACATGTTTTTCCTGAATGATGGTAAACTATAACATGTGTGCCTCCTGCACATAAAATCCAGTAATTATTCACATTGTTGACAACAAGTTTTTAAAACAATTTCTCATACTATGACTGAACGATGTGAGCTATCTTTCAGAGGGCAACATCATCCTAATAAATCAAGAGTGACATCTGCATGGTGATTTCTAGCCCTGGGTGGAATTAACAAGATTTCCCAAGGTGAGTTTTCTTGGGGAACCATTCTTCGATGAGTTAGAAAATCCCCTTCAGGGGTCAGAGGGTTGCCATTGAAAAGTCTGCGGGTAAGAAAGCCCTCAGCCTCCCTTTGATGGTTTGGGCTTTTTTCATATTACCAGCATTAGAGTCATAATCCTGTCAGCAATCATAAAAGCAAAAACTATCCAGTAAGGAGAAAAAAGAAGAGGAAAAGGAGAAAAGCCAAATGAAAACTAGAATAAGAAAAAATCAGGTAAGGGGCGCCTGGGTGGCTCAGTGGGTTAAAGCCTCAGGTCATGGTCCAAGGGTCCTGGGATGGAGCCCTTCATCGGGCTCTCTGCTCAGCAGGGAGCCTGCTTCTCCCTCTCTCTCTCTGCCTGCTTCTCTGCCTACTTGTGATCTCTGTCAAAAAAAAAAAAAAAAAAATCTAAAAATCCAAAAAAAAAGAAAAAAGAAAAAAATCAGATAAAATTAAAACTTTAGAGTAAAAAAAAAAACTGAGACAAATAATTTTAAAACAGGTACACATAACTAGAAAATACAATATAAAATCTAAGTTAAAAGTTAAAGCAACAAGATTTAAAATAAGGATGATTATAATAGAGATGTATATCTAAACATGTGAAATAAATGAATAATCTTAAAACCTTCAGACAAAATATTAATATGAACCCATGAAATTATTAACCAAGGAACTATAAAGCACAAAACTATATTTCTTTAAAATTCACAAAGTGAGTTTATGAAGTATATATGAAGTATATTTGAATGAGAGGTGACAGGGTAGAAGTGAAGAAATCAAGCATAAGCAGGGCAGGGATTTAGATTCTTGTTAATATTTTCTATGTATCTGATATCTGTTGTACAGTCCACAGCCTTGGACTGACCTGGCCTGATTGCCCTGAAAAACGGCCTGTCGGTTTATCTTTTCCACTCTAGCTTTCAGTTCAAGTCAGAGAAAAGTAAGGACCTCCCAGTGACCTACTAAGACCCATACATTAATGACTTCAATGTTCTCAGAAACCCCAACAGCCTCAGAAAATCAGAGAAACAGATTTACTCATGCATACCATAAATCATTGGTATATACTAAAAATAATTATAAAATTATATTGTGGGAAAGAAAAAAACATAATGAACAAAAAAATTTTTAAAACTTGACAAATAGTCCTGATATAGCTGATGGTGGAAAATTCCTATTTGTATATTATATACTTACCTCAGAATGACTTGAAGAATAATTGCTCTATGAAAATTATAGGCAGAGAAGTTAAAGCAATGAGTTATGCATGATTTCAAACTTTGGTTCATCCTTCTGCCATGATTTAATAAATTATACAAGCATTTGTAATGGATAATGAAACATAAAGTAGTAGGTTTGAAATTTAAGTCTGTTCCTTACTCTGTGAGTTTTTCCCCTAATATCTCAGATTCCTCAGGCTTTTAATGTGTGCAACTTATAGGGCTATTTTCAAGACTAAAAATGATGTGTACAAAACATCTGGCACAATGTATCTCACAGAGTGAATAGTACCTCTCATTTTTTTTTTTTAAGATTTTATTTATTTAATTGACAGAGAGAGAGATCACAAGTAGGCAGAGAGACAGGCAGAGAGAGAGGGGGAAGCAGGCTCCCTGCTGAGCAGAGAGCCCGATGTGGGGCTCGATTCCAGGACCCTGAAATCATGACCTGAGCCGAAGGCAGAGGCTTAACCCACTGAGCCACCCAGGTGCCCCAGTACCTCTCATTTTTGTTGTTACACTTACTTAAAGGTACTGAGTTTGCCCTGTTCTGGAACTAGCACTAATCTTCAATCATAAGCTAACTTGATTATCAGCAAGGTTTTGAAAGGCCACAAACAAGCCAATTAACTCCATTAATTGGTGTCAAAAAATGAGCGCTGCTACTCTTTTTAAAAATTTTAGTGGCAGGGGGTGCCTGGGTGGCTCAGTGGGTTAAGCCTCTGCCTTCAGCTCAGGTCATGGTCTCAGGGTCCTGGGATCGAGGCCCGCATCGGGCTCTCTGCTCAGCAGAGAGCCTGCTTCCCCCTCTCTCTCTGCCTGCCTCTCTGCCTACTTGTGATCTCTCTCTCTCAAAAAAAAAAAAAAAAAAAAAAAAAATAATTAGTGACTTTCCCTTCAGATTATGTTGCAGTCATTGCACAATAAAATACATCTGATAATTGCAGTTAAAATATCTTCTGTGTTAATTCATGTATCCAAGTGTCTTTCACATTAGTGTATTCCTATTCAGGAACTAGTATTGTCAGGATTAATTGGTCTGATGACCATTCATATAAATATAAAAGAACATGATAAGTCAGACATGATATGGTCATAGCACATGGAGAATTTTAGTTATTTACCACAATAGGATTTCCCTCTAAGGTAAGAAAAGTTGTTTTAAGTATTATTGATTTTTATTTGGAAAATGTGTCCTATTGATTTTCCCATCTAGACCTTTAACTATGGCTTTTAATACACTATTCTTGTCTATAATGACAACCAACAGAAAATCAAGAACAGAAATGTGATGGCTACAGGTGGGTAAAATCAGGCTTTAAGGAAGTATATATGCCCCCCACCCCCTTACCACCCCTGCCCCTTCAAAAAGTGGTACTCACTTCTGAAACAGAAAACAAAGTTCTTAGCTTTTTGAGTGAAACCATGTGGCAAGTTTAAAAAATAAACAACCGAATTTACTGTTTCAAAGCTTCTATACTTCTGGGCAAAGAACTTCTGTGCTTCTGCCAAAAACGAAGTTCAAATTATATGGAGGGGTTGATTATTTGAGTTTCTGTATTTCTTTTAACCTGGCTTTGTTTTTCACAGCTGTCATTAGTCGGTTCTATTCTATTACCTTTTGGAACTTGGCATTCAAGCATTTAGAAATGTATTTATTCAGGGAAAGAAACAAACACCAATAAAACTGCTGGAATTCTGGAGAACACTTTATCATTTGGTACCTCGCAGTCAATATTCTTTGTTCTTCAAAGACCCTCCTTCTACACAGTTATCCAGGAGTAGCTGCTCTGGATAATGCTTTAATTTTCCTCTTTATTTCCACCTCCCAGCATCTTTTCTACTTCTCTCCTTTCTCTGTCTCTCCCCCTTTATTTTCTTCTCCCGTTTGCCTTTCTTCCTTCCTCTTTTCTGCATCTTATCTGTCTTGTTTCATTTAAATTTGAAAGTGCAAAAGAAATAATATAACTTAAAGTTCAAATATTTGGGCAAAAATTGTGCAATTTCATCAGGAAACAGACTTTATGATTTTATTTGTGCCAGATTTTGAGCAGAATAGAATGAAATTGCAAAGAAGACAATTCTGTTGCTATGCTAATAGAGGTCAGCAGTTTACGGTTTTAGTTCCTGTGCCACGAACAATCACTCCTCAGGCATGTCCACTCCAGTCTTCTGGGAACTTTAAGACTTACTTAGAATTTTGTAGTTAAGTGTGCTACATTGATGTTTTCCTCTGGCTCCATAGAGCAATTTGATTTCCAGACATTAATTACTGTCCAAAAGAAGATTAAAAGAAAAACAACAACAGAAAAGCCACCTAATAACTGGACAAGTTATTAAGCTATAGATCATTAAATTATCATTCAAAATATTAAAAAGCTTTAACTATATGAAGGATCCCATAGAATAAATTCCTATAGAAAAAAATTCTAAGCTTCTGCTAGGACATTTTAATTAACTAAATAAAAACATTCTGATGAGTGCTGTGAAATGTGTAGACCTGGCGATTCATAGACCTGTACCCCTGGGGATAAAAATACATTATATGTTTATTAAAATTAAAAAAAAATTCATAATAAATTTTTGGATAAAATCAGACACTATTCACATACTGTTGGCTGTTTAATTAGTTGTGTTCTAACATCTTATCAGGTTTCTTATATCCTTTTTGTATATTAGTATCCCTCATTTTATGCTTGATGATCATTGAGACAATATAAGTTGCCCATGGTCACATAGAGTAGAATTATCTACAGTCTAGCTCCCTTGTTCTGTCCACTCCATGTTGCACTTTAATTTTTTTTTAATTAGATAAACTGCTTTCAAGAAGATGGCATATGGAGTCAGTTTATTTTAATTAAGAGTCAAGTAGTTACACTGGACAATGGGATCGGCCCCCACTACTAGCAGCAGTGCCCATGGAACACAGTAGTCAGTGGGAGTCCAGCCTTACATGAGATGGCAAAACTATAATGGATTTAAAAAGCAGTTCTCAGCTGCCTTACAGTTTTCTCTAACTCTGGGGAAATGGTGAGACAACTTAAAATTATGTTGGAAATTTTATAGCAGTGTGATTTTTCTATTCAGAACCATGGCGGGGAGAGGATAAGAATGTCAAAAAAAAAAAAAAAAAGGAGAAGTGACGTTCAAGAAAGGGATCATTTTCAGGGCACTTTGGTGACTCGGTTGAACATGTGACTTGGTCCTGATCTTGGGGTCCTGGGGTAGAGACCAGTGTAGGGTTCACCACTCAGTGGGGAATCTGTTTCTTCCTCTCCCTCTGACCCTTCACGTGCTTGTGCTCACTCTTGCTCTGTCTCTCTCTCAAATAAATAAATAAAGTCTATAAGGAAGGAAGGGAGGGAGGAAGGAAGGGAAAAAAGGAAGGAAGAGGGAGGAAAGGAGTGATCATTTTCTCCTGGCAAAACTGAAGATGATTGATTATATTGCCTGAGGTTGAATTTATTTGTGTTTGCATCTTTATTTAAAGACAAAATATTAGAAGTAGTTCCAGAAAGTGAATAAAATAACAAAGCAATAATTCAGTCTATCTCTGGTTATTTTCTTTAGTCTTCTGAAGTCTTCCAGTTCAAGGAAACACGTACATTTTTAAAGACATGTTGTACAAAGTTGCCTTCTTTTTTTACCTGACCAATGAAACTGGAAAAGTGACAGTCAAAACTGCAGCTCCTCAGACAAGCTGAAGACAATTTTAGATTTAATCATTAAGAAAAAAAGTAGAAAAAAACAGACTTTCTTCCTCACACTTGTGCTTCTGTTTTTGCTGACAATGCCACAAAGATGGTGCACATCAGAGAAGGTCTCTGAAGCAGACTTTTAGATCACACCTCCAATTTTTAACTGTTCTTCTGAAGACCTGTACTCTGACACCATTAGTCTAATTCTTTTTTACAGCTCTGAGATCAGCACTGCCATTTAAACTAAAATAGCACACTTAAATATGATATAATAGTATTCATTCTCAAAAAGCCTCATAACTAAGAATGGACCTTTGTTAAATCCTGTTTGAAAGCAAGCAGGTAATTCATTCAGCCTGAAATGTTCTTGATGTGTCATGTCATACTTATGAAAGCATCTATTTTTCCACACAACCTTTTCCTTACCGTCTTCTGGTGTTCTATTCCTTGCTCTTTTTCTAAACCCAAACTGCAGAAATGTAGGGTCTAAGTTTACTGAGAATCAGTACTTTGTCAACCTTCATTTTTCCACAGACTCATCTTCTCTGACATGATTCACAAACAAAATTATTATTTTATCAAAAATAACGGGGATCATAACAAGGAACCCCTTGTTTCTCCATAAGTGTTTTGCTATTTAGAAACATGGAGACAGCACTGTGCTCTAAGAAGACCTTTGAGCAAAAAGTTTCAAGTATTCTCTCTGAGCTGGCAGGAGTTTAGCACACTGACCACTCCTTCCTACGCACTTTGAGTTAGATGTCCCTACACAATGAAACAGCAGCTTTTCCCCCAAACTGACATCTGGTGAGCATTTATCAATCTAATAAACATTAGCCAGATCATGTGAGTTAAAAAAAAAACAACAAAACAAAAACAGCTCTTGAAATATGTTATCTCCATTCAAACTCACTCTTACAGAGCCAAAACCCAACAAAACTTCTGCCAGACCCAGGTGTCAGCAGGATCAATGGCAGCCTGTAATGAATGATTGGCTACTTAGGGTAGAGGGATATGTGATGCATACACTTTAGGAAACATTGTGATCATGGAATATATCGAAATTGCTCTATGCTCCTGCTTCATGTCTATTTCTTATATTTTATCAAATATACTTCCACAGTACAAAAGAAATCAAGTCATTGAAGTATAGTCTATAAAACACACACCAGTGGAAATTGTGTTGCAAATATAAAGTAAAATTTTAAGAGGAAAAGGAGCGTATGAACTAAAAGTAAAATCAGGAGGAAGAGCTAAGAGCAGAGTCACTGTGAAGCCACAGGAGAGGCTTGTACCAGGAGAAGGGGATACTGGAATGCTCCTGAGGAATACTAAATTTGGTAGCAGACGAAAACTAGATTTGGTAGAATCAACACAGTAACCAAGGAAAAATCCAGGTCAATGTGTAAACCTTGAGTTTTAATTTTGATCCAGGAGGACAAATGGTCAGGGATACAATGACAGAGATCAAAAAATCTACAAACCACTGGAATTCATACACTTATTTTCTGAATAAGCAGTAATTGATTCACCACTTAACCCAGGGAAAGAAGATTTCGGTGTCTTAAGTGGTAGATGTTTTCCATAAAGATCTCAATATAAATGTTTTAGCCTTTGCAGGCCAGGTAGTATTTGTTATTACTACTCAAATCTATGCAGTGAGGATGCAATCATAGACAATATGTAAATAAATGAATGGGGCTAATGTTCCAGTGAAACTGTATTTATAGACTCTAAAATTTGAGTTTTCACATGATACAAAATATTCTTTTTATTACTTTTCAACCATTTTAAACCATATAAAAGTACTTCTTGGTCATCAGGACACACACAATAGGTGTTGTCTGGTTTTGACCTGTGTGTTGTAGTTCACTGGCACACGTTCTAGAGAAATAAGACCTTTGTAATAAGTGAGCATGGTTGATGCTAGGAATATGCAAAATCTGAGCTGTTTTAGCAGGAGTTTTCTAGTCTGAAGCTTGTTTCAAGAATCAATAGCATCAGCAACTTGCAGTATTCTAATTCAGTTTTTCTGACATGAAAGCCTATGGCTTAATTTAGTGACAAATAAAATTTTGAACTTAAATAGATTTGGCAGATTGTGCCTAGGACTATTTCTACTTGTATTTTGTTCCAACTACTATAAAGTCATCTTAGAGACTTGACAGATATTTTAAAATAATTAGCCATATTTTTCTGTGAAATACATGTAGATCTAATATATGTCTAAATATATGGCCAAATTTTGTATCTTATCAAAGGACAGTTAGAAGAATTTCAGGTTTTGGTGCTAAAATGAAAATAGCATATCTAATTTCAAAGAGGACATTTACATTTTCAAGGTTGTATGTACAGTGGTTAAGGGGATAGTCTATAGAAACAAACTGCCTGGACACAAATCAGAGCTGGGCACTTCTTTCTTACTGTATGACTTTGGTCAAGTTACCTAAACTCTGTTCCTCAGTTTATTCATCTACAAAATGGAGATATTCCATAGAGTTCTTTTGAGATAACCTATGTAAAATACTTAGACTAAGGACTGACACAAAGAAAGGTTTATGCAGTTGTTTGATTTGTTATCATTATCAGAAAGCACCCCCTCATGTATCATTTCCTCATTGGCAGAAACTCCCTTTGAGGAGCCTGGGTGGCTCAGTTGATTAAGCATCTGCCTTTGGCTCAGATCACAATCCCAGAGTTCCAGGATGGAGTCCCACATCCATCTTGCCCCCTGATCAGTGGGGAGCCTGCTTCTCTCTCTCTCTCTGCCCCTCCCCCTCCTCAATGTATACTCTCTCTCTCTCAAACAAATAAATAAAATCTTAAAAAAAAAAAAAGGAAACTCCTTTTAAGTATGCGAAATAATACATACATACACACATATATACGCAAATGTACAATTTTCTTTAGCAAGATAATTAGGTGATCCAGACAAATGTTCTTTATGTAAACTTCAACACATGTTTTGGTCAACTTTCAATATGACAGTAATTTCCTACACATATTTATCATTTCAATCTGAAAAACGGAGCTTATTTTATAATATAAAAGAATATTAAATCTTTAGAGGGCATAAGAAACAAAAGTATATCTTACACTAAATACATACTTAAATAGTTATTTAAATATATGGACTTGGGCAAAAAGAACATTATCAATTAGTTACCTTGATTATACTGAAAATTTTGCCTGAAAGGATTAGGGTAATTTTATTCCATTGACAGGTTATTCTTCCTATTAGCTATATGCCTCTGTATTCTAATTGAACATTACATGTGCTTTTCCAATTTTAGTATAATATTTGTATTCACTTGACACGGAAATTCAATGAGAGGTTAAGAATAAAAACTGCTCCCAAGTTCCATACTTATGAATTAGTCTTATGGTAAGTTATTTTGAAAATCTGATCGTAGTTTCAAATTAAAATATTTATAAATGATAATTGGCAGCATTGCCACTAAAGTATAAAACATTATCACCTTGTCTTTCTGACCTTTGTAAAAATAAATTCTAAATGAATGTTTATAAGTTTAACATCATACAAAACCCAGTTTTTTGAGGTACAAACAATAAAACAACCACAAAAACAAAGTGCAGTAAAAAAAATCCAGATAGACTATCTGAAAGATGCAAAAATATGAATATAAAATACAAATTCTTTTCTCTAGATTTTTTATATCCTCTCTAGAATGGAACATATATAAATATTTACACAAGATACATTTAACCCTATTTTGTCTTCATTATAACCTATTGGGTATTTGTTACCTTTCCTATTCTTAAGTGAGACCATTTAAGAGAATTTAAAAGAAAGCCTATGCCATGTCTTTCAAGATTGTGCAGCAAATACAGGCCAGGGTGAGAATCTGAGTTTTAAATACGAGTCCAAGGGGTTTTAAATATGAGTCCAAGTCGCTTTCCACTACACAAAAGACGACCTGCACTCAATTACTGTGGCATAATCTGATGATGCTATTTTTGTCTGGCACCACTGGGGAACCACCTACTGAATTTTCCCAAAGTGGAAATTATCTTTTAGGTCCTGAGGAAACATTTATTTTAAAGTTTTTTTTTTTTTTTTTTTTTTGATAGACATCTTCTTGAAGACTATTAACGCTTCCCTGTCTTCTTAAAAATAGTTCACTAAAGGGAATTTACTTTTATCTTGATGAGTCATAACCTCCATCTTGAAAATCCATTACCATACCCCATGGTAATGCTGTGCTTGCCAAGCTCTCAGCTGTCATGGTCTGCCGTCTTTCCGCTTTCGTCTAACAGCCTTCTGCTCTGATTCCTCTCAGTGACTCTGAGTCAGGGAGCCAGATGACCAAGTCTTCTAAAGTTTATATGTAAAGATTCTCAGTTTTCTCAACTGTAAAATGAGAGTGTTATACCAGACCAGTTGTTCTCAACCCAGACTGCATGTTTTAATCACTTGAGGACTTTTTTTTTTTTTTTCCTAAACAAATATCAGTGCTGTTTCCACTCTGGGAGATTCTGGTTTAATTGTTCTAAAATGGAGGTTCATTATTGGTAATTTTTAAAAAGATTTTATGCATTTAGTTGAGAGAGAGAGAGAATGCACATGCACATCAGTTGGGGAGGGGCACAGAGAGGGAGGGAGAAGGACAAGAGGGCTCCATGCTGAGTGTGGATCTCCACGTGAGATCATGACCCTGAGATCATTACCTGATTTGGTTGCTTACCCTACTGAGCCACCTTAGTGCCCCCATCACTGATATTTTTTAAATGACTCAAAAGTGTTTTTTCAGCCAGAATTGTGAAATATGTATTCAATGATCTCTAAAGTATCTTTAAATCTGAAACACATTGCTGTCACAGTAGAAGAATCAGTAAATCTCTAAATGGAGTGTATACACTGCACTCTAATTCAGTTTACAACTTGGCAGTGTTTCTTCATCATCTTATGTACACGCCTCCTCACTTCATCATCTGAAGCTGGTGCACAGTTCTACATAGTTAGGCAAATGGTTCCTACCTGCACCTGGGTGGCTCAGTGGGTTAAGCCTCTGCCTTCAGCTCAGGTCATGATCTCAGGGTGAGATCAAGCCCTGCATCAGGCTCTCTGCTCAGCAGGGAGCCTGCTTCCCCCTCTCTCTCTCAGCCTGCCTCTCTGCCTACTTGTGATCTCTCTCTCTCTCTCTCTCTGTCAAATAAATAAATGAAAACTTAAAAAAAAAAAAAGATGTAACCATGTAGAATATTTGGGGGAATTTACAGTATGTGGTTCAATACGAGGGTTGGATAGGAAAAAAATGGAGTAAAGGATAGAGACATGAGTCTGAAATAATCAGCTTGCACCTTAGTTAAAGAGGAACTTAAACGTCCTGCCAAAGATGTTACACTTTACCATAGAGACAATTGGAAGGCATTGAAGAATCTTAATGTGTGAACTAAACACATAATTCACATTTCATATTCATGATTGAAACATTAGAACATGATTATTCTATAGCAATACTGCCATTTACAAATTTTAAAGAAACAGTGATGATGTATCCCAATTGGAGATTGATACTTAGATAAGAAGTCATTGTAGTAACTGAGAATAAATAATGATCTTTTGTCTTTTTAGAGAATCTTTGTGGATGGGCTGGCCATTTATAATCACTGGGGCATGGAGTGTAGAAGTTAAGAGGATGGAAAAGGTCAATTCCATTCCAGCTTGTCAATGTTGACCATGAAATAGTCAACTGACCACATTCCATATGCATATAAAGGGCTCGAAGCCCAGAGAGAACAAGATAGAGCTTATAAATACAGAGAAAGAAGTCTATAGGATATTTGAAACTATAGTTCCATAAAGTGAATATAGAGATTGAGACTGAAAAAAAGAACTCTCAGAAGCATAAATATTTAAAATGCAGGTGGAGGAATAGGGCCCTGTATGGATATGAGGAAGAAATAACTAGAAAGGTAGCAGAAAAACCAAGAGAGATTGATGTTAGTTAATCAATCTCCAATAGGATAATGTTTCCACAGTGATGTGACAGAGGTTACCAGTCAGGTTGCAAAAGGTTGAAGAATAAAGAGCATGTGAGGTAGTATTTTTCTTAAAAAACAAAAACAAAACAAAACACACACACACACACACACACACACACACACACACACACACAATAAACCTTGCATATACTTAGCTACAGTTTTTCAACGAATATTTAATTACATGATTTTTTACTTGAGAAACTATGTTATCACACATAATGGTCTTCTTGAATTAAATAAATAAAAACAGCTTCTGTTTCCAACTATTTTTCATATTAATTAACCCCACCTATCTCTAGCTACAGAAATTCCAATCATGCCTCCTGTTCTATCATGAATCTCCTTTTGGGTATTGAATTGCAAATTCCTAAGTTGGGAGTTAGTACTGACCGCATCTTTCATATTCTGTGTAAAATCCCAGATGATAGCTATAGAGCTTTGTACACAATGGCTACTCAAAAATACACTCGTTAGATTTACTCTTCTGTTTAGTTAAGGAATAAAGAATAAGGTCAAACCCTCCTAATTCCATGCCATCTGGAATAAGTTTTAAAAAATAATTGATAATATAAGCCTTTGGAATCATTGTGCCATTTCATGGAAAGAATGAATATATTTTGTTTATAGAGAAGATATTAAAGACTGAAGAAAGTTTAATATAGTTTTGTCAGGATAAAAGAGATAAAAAAATAATAATTCTTGATGTAATCTTAATCTTCTATAAATATTAAGGTACAACAAACTAATGGATTTCACATAATTTAATTTTCATGGTGTTAAGTAGCTGATGTACAAGTTGGTAAATAGCAGAAAATGCTAAATGGGGTAGGTACAATACCAACACAGTTATTAATTTATCCACATTAATTTATAGTGCTTTAGAAAATAAGTGGTTAGAACTTTTCTTCACGCTTTAGAACATAAATGCTTTCTTCATGCTTTAGAAAATAAGTGGTTAGAACTCTTAAGCAGAAGACTATTTGTCCTGCTTTCCCTAATGTCTAGATATGGAAGTTCTCCCGTGTTTATCCCTTGGAGCTTTTTCTTCTGTCTTTACACTCCCTTCTCCTAATCATCCTGTCCCAGAATTTACAACCTGAATGTACACAGATGACTCTTAAAATTATGCCACCAGTCCTGAACTCATCCCGAGTACTAGATTTGCTTATACTTCAGCCAACCTGATGCTCCCATTTAGATATCTCTAATGACAACCTCAAATATCCCTTGATTTCCACTCCACACAAAAGAATAAAGCAAAACAAACAAGCAACCCCATTCCTCCATTTAGTTTACCTATTTCTGCAAATGCTTGGCCAAAAGCACAAGACTCATGCTTTATTCCTCATTTTACCTTACCTCACACCCCCTGTCCCCGACACCTGGTGGCTCAGTGGGCCTGCTGGCTCCTCACTTCTATCATCACTGCCTGGCTCTGGTTTCATCATCCATCATCTACCTAATTCAACAACCTCTAAGCCACCCCATTTCCTCTTTTGCTTCCCTTAAAGCCTCTCTAAGCACAGTAGCCACCCTAATCTTTATAACAAAAACATGCCATGTTGTCTTTGTATTCAAAATTCTCCAATTACTTCCTACAGTATTTAACATAAAATCTAAACACTCTGACCTACAAAGCACAACTTTATGGCCTTTTCATGGTTCATAAAATATTCCAAATTATTCTCTCTTGAGGACGTTCCCTTTGCATAGACTATCCTCACCTCATTCAGGGCTTTGATTAAATGTCACTGATTCAGACAGATCTTCCTTCTTGCTATCTCTTGTTGTACCCTGACTCTGAAGTTATTTCTTTTCTTGATTTTTTTTAATCTATTTTCCCTTCTAAACATAGTCTCCCCCCAAAAAAGGCAGATAATTTGACCAAATGCTTAGTATGCTGAAGATTATTTGACACGCTGTAGGTGATAAATAAACACTGTTAGATGAATGAATACAGGCAGACACACTGCATTTGATGATTGCTAATCTATTTTTAATAACGCCTAGGTGGTTGGATTATAGTATTTAAATTAACAATTGGAAATTTTATAATGTGTTGCATTTTACAAAGCCCTCTCACAGGTTATCTCATAAGATAATCACAGTTCAAAGAGATTTAAATATCTTCACTTTACAGATGAGAAGAACGGGGCTAAGAGAGGTTAAGAACTTTTCCTAGGACCCACATCTATTGAATTATTGGGATCAGAAAGGATACCAGCTCTGACGTACTTCTTGACTTTATACCACCTTCTCTCTGGCTGAGCTTCAGGACTAATGTGCAATTGTTTTGTGTTTAGTGCAAGATGAAAGACACATGGAGTGTAATTCTCAGCCATATGGTTACATAGTTTCTTAGACAAGACTGCATGTTTTAAAAAGCAAGCTCTTCACATAACTTATCCACTAAGTAAACAATGACTTAGAGACAAAATAACAATTAGCTTTCCTAATTTTCTTGGCATAGAAGTTACATTCATAGCTAGGATACACTGGAGGTAAATTAATAACTGTGCACTTGAGCTAGAATGAGACTGATTATTACTGAATGTGATAGGAAAATCATTATGTGTAATTTATGAATTTTAAGATTCTATATTATGTTTCTTTTCATTTCTTCTTTCTATTGCCATGAATTTAGAGCTGTTTGAAGCCAAGACTTCAGGAAGAAACAGGAAAAGAAAGAAACCTTGTTTGTTATACATCTGTAAGCACTGTTTTTCTGGTGTGTGATACATTATGCTCATGGGAATATTTATGCATTCCATTTCCAAGGTGGTGCTAATTTATTTCAAAACCTCTTTAGCACACTGGTTTAAAAAATAAATTATGAGAAAAAACCTATTTTTTATCAAGTAGAAAGTAGATACTACCTAGGAAGTCCTGTGATATATGTGATTATATACAGATACTGAATTATCCATGCAATATTCCAGCATCATATCTTTTAGAACTTAGAGTTCATTGTGAATTTGGCAGTAATCGCCTTTATAACAACCATATCTGGACGATCTAGATTGCCATTGACGTGATAAAAATATATGCTATATACAACAAAGATGCACATTATAAAGCTTGATTTAAAAGAGGATGGTCTCTTATGACAATTACTTTCTAGGCTATGACATTTACAATCTTGGTGTAATGTGATATTTTCTTTTCTGCATAGTATGTTTACATTAAGAACTTACATAAACTGTGCCCTGATCATTCTATTTTCTTTTAATTAAAAATGATGGTATAAGATATCATCCAAATTCACTCACTCATTCATCAAACAGTTTTATGTTTATTGAGTACAGTGATAGTTGCTGGGAATAAAAAGTTAAATTGTAAAGAATCAATGCTTTAATAAAATCTGTAGCCTAGTAGGACAAACAAAGAAAACAATAATTATCATGTGGCTTTCCATCCACCTACTGACTGCTGAGAATACTGGCATATTCTGGTCTATTTAACAATTACACATTTTATTATGAATTAACACTTTAGAATTCTCATACATAAATTTTTTATAAGGTTAACATCTACTCAAGCATGAAAGATTGATTCCCTCTTAGTTTGGTGGCAAAAATCAAGTTTTTGAGTTTTTACAGCTGAGTTCTAGAACTTGGAAAGTAGAAATTTGCTGAAGAAAGATGACAAAATTCAGGCAATTTTACCTAGTAATACTGTTATTCCAACTTATCTTCTGTTGTTGTTTTTAAAGATTTACTTATTTTAGAGAGAGTGAGTGCAAGCAAAGCAGAGGGGGAAGGGTAGAAGGAGAGGGAGAGAAGAAGATTTCGCACTGAACAGACAGAGCCTGACTGAGAGAGTTTGATCTCAGGAACCCGAGATAATGATCTGAGTTGAAATCAAGAGTCCAACCTTTGTACGAAGCTTAACTGACTGAGCCACCTAGGTGCCCCCACCTTATTTTCTTTAAACACAATCAACGTGCATATATGATCTTGTTTATTAAATAAGAAGGCACAGATGGCAGTTGAAGCACCCAAATATGTTCCTCAATTATTTGAAAACAAAGATCTCAGATTTTTAAATTTAAGTCAGATTGCAGGTATATGCTTGTGTACGTAAAACAGCATAACAAATACTAGTTGCTGCAAGTACACTTCTAATGACTTAACAAAAAACCTTTACCATATGTGCAAGTAATATAGGCATGTTCAATTATTAATTTTATATTTCAGTGAGAGTAAAAAATGGCAATTGATAGGAACTACCATTTATTAAATGGTATGAAGTCTGATTTTTATTTTAAATGCACTATTTCATTTAATTTTTTACTGATATAATAAATTCAATGAAAGAAAGATTTGGTTCTTTTTCTTCTTTCTTCCTTTCTTTCTTTTTTTTTTTTTTTTGTAGTTTCCAAGTTAGTAGACTACCTTGAATATAAATATTTGAATGATAAGTTTCCAAGGTTACAGAGATAATTAACTTAAAACAATGAAATCTTTCTAATGTCAAATTCTTGCATAGACATTCATCAATCTTATGTAGAAAGAGGGAGAGGAAGCCTTAAATCACACTTATGAAAATCATCATAACAAGGCAAAACATTTTGTCGAATGCTTTCTATGACTCAAAACCTTGTATTTCAGGAAGATTTTGAAAGTTTTCAGGGCAGTTCAAGAAAGTGTATTTATTTTAATCCTAACATAAACCTCAGATAATTAATGGGTGTTTTTTCATGCTTCTATGACAAATTATCAAATTATCAAAGACTGGTTTATAAACCACAAAGTTTATATCTCACAGCCCTGGAGGCTCAGAAGTCCAAGATTAAGGTTCTGGCAGATTTGGTGTCTGGTGAGAACCTGCTTCCTGGTTCATAGGTGTTCATTTTCTACCTGTGTTTTCAGATGACAGAAGAGTCAAGAGGGCTCTCTGGGGTCTCTTTCATGTGGTCACTAATCCCACTCATGAGGGTTTCATTCTCACAAATAGATCTTCATCCAAAGGTCGCACTTCCTAATACCATCCCATTGGGGATCAGTAATTTAACATGTGGATTTTGGGAGAATACATTCAGTCCATAACAATAACTACACTATAAAACTTTTTTTCCTTCTCTGAACAATTAAATAAGACCTATATTTAAAAGCAATATTTAACCTTCTCACTGGTAGGCGTTATATTTGGCTCAGTTATACTTTTCATAATTAAACATTTGTAATTTAAGCTCTCTTCACCAAGAACTACTATGACAACTAGATGTGGGAGGCCAAATTTGAGAGAAAAAAAAAGTTGCTGTTTACATCACAATGTGAAGTGCTACACTTCCATTTCAACAAATTCAAAATCTGAGCTCACTATGAAACAAATTAGTGTAAAATGCATTTACATACATCACAGAGAATGAGTCTATAGTCCATGAACTATAAGGAGAAACATTTAGCAAATATATTTTATAACAGTAACTTCAGTTGAAAAGTTGGACTTGGATCCACTTTTCTCTCTAGATATAATTTTAGGAGATATCCAGAAAAAATGAGCTTGTCTGAACACTATCACCTCCTCCCACGTTTAAACACTGGCATTTAACCAATGTCCTTTATTATATAGGTCTGGCAACTTAGAAAGATTGCTCCAATTTTCCCCATTTTGCTGGGTTGGAAGAACAGTGCGATGTTTAAGAAAGCTGGCTCCAAGATCTTGACAGTCTTGAGTTTGAGACTTGTCTCTGGACCTGTTGGCTGTTTTGACTTAGGGTGAATTGGATAATACCCCTAGGTCTCAGTGTCTCTATGAAATGGAAATAAGAATACCTCAAAGATATTTATTTATGTCTTTCTTCCTTCCTTCTTCCCCCCTCCCTCCTTCCCTCTTTCTTCCTCCCTCTCTTTCTTTCTCCCTATCTCTCCTTTTTTCTTTCTCTCTCTCTCTCTTTCTTTCTTTCTCTCCCTCTGTCTCTCCCTCTTCCCTTCCACCTTCCCCTCTCTCTATCTCTCTATCAAGTTTTTCAAATCATACAATGGGTCTCAGGAAATTTTCAAATAATATGAGCTTTACATAGTCAATCAGCATCCCCATATCTTCAATACTGTACTTGCTAGGTTTAAATCTCATTGTCTGTCCTTTTAAGTACATCTTCCCACCTCCAATAAATACACTGTCATGCCTACTCCTCTTTCAAAATCTCAACATTTGCTAAATCCAAGCTGAATTATGTGCTTCAGTGAAAATGAATGGTTCTGGAGAAATATTCACCACAACACTAGTTTGTCTCACATTACATCAATGATCGCAGTTATGGAATAAGTCCCCAGTACTGACATGATTTTCCTATAACATTTCCCTAGTTATCACACTCTCCCACCCACTTGAGTCCTTTTCCACATATTCTCTTTTCTTCAAAGTTATAATCCTTTTCCCTTTTTCTCATGCTTACAAAACTTTGCTTCTTTGGTGATTAGGGGGAAAACAGGCAGCAATAAACTTTTGTGTCCTTAATATCTCACAATACCATATCACCAATAACTTTTGCCTCCACATGTACATACTCTGTTTCTTTCTGTTGCAGCTGGTGACCTACCCATTGTCTTATTTAATGCCAACCTCCACCTGTGTCCATTTCATATCCTAATTCAGTCATGGAATTTCCTTCTACAAATGTTCCCGTTTCTTTCTAACATCACCACATTTTCCCTCTGAACAGAATGGTTTCTAAAAAATGTCCCAAATTAATTAAAAGAAAACTCTATAAATAGTTCCAACACTCCCCAGTTGTCTGATCCATTATAGAAAATTGCTCAAATATATTGTCTGCATGTGCTGTGTGCACTTCGTTTCCTTCTTTGCTTGAAAATACTTGAATCATGATATCCTTCCCATTCCTTATTTGGGAATATTTTTACAAGGTCTTCTATGATCAACACATTACCAAATCCAATAACATTTCTCAGTCTATGTACTTTATAACTTAAAACAGATCATTATATGATATGTCCACATTAATTCCACACATCTACTCATCCTCTCACACCTCTGGAAACTGCTTTTCATTTTCTTTGCTTGTTCCTGATTTTCTGGCCCTACATTGGCAATAAAGGACTAGCATGTTTTAGAACAATTCTCCTGATGAGAGCAACTAGAATAGTTGATAAAACAATATATGCTTTTAGGCATAGTGGAGTGGAGTGGAGGCACCTGGGTGGCTCAGCCAGTTAAGTATCTGCCCTCAGGTCATGGTCCCAGGGTTCTGGGACTGAACTCTACATCCCACTTTGGGGGGGGGGGTGTCCCTGCTCAGCAGGGAGTCTGCTTCTCCCCCTCCCCCCTGCTCATGCTTGCACTCTCTCTCTCTCTCTCAAATAAATAATAAATGCATAAATATTTTTTTTTAAAAAGGCATAGTGAAGCTATAGAGGCAGTAAGAATTAGCAGGGTCAAGATCAGGGTAAGATCCAAAAGCAGTGGGTAAGATATTGAGACACATAAGCAGAACTTCTTGACATCACTGTACTGAAAGCATAAAAAATTGTCAATGAGGTAGAGCCAAGAAAAAGACGCCCTAGTAAGCTTTGTGTTGGAACCCCAAACAGCTACATCCTAGGGATATGAATGAAATGAAACAGCCAACATGAAGTAGGACTAAAGCCCAGTTACCAATCAGTTCAATTTGTAATTGGATTAAGGTGATCTTTCTATATTAGAGCTATCTTCTATAAGCAAAACAAATCAAAATATAACATTATCTAGAGTTTCAACTTATCTCCACGACTTTTCATATATTATCTCTGACATTCAGCATAAAATTACTTGGCATAAGATATACAACATACCAAAAATTTTTAAAAAATGAAACAGAGATAAAATGCATATAAGAGAAACATAATTTATAGCTTGTTGAGATAATAGCTATTACAAATGTAGGCTTTATCTTAAAAGACAAAACAATTTCAGGGTACCTGGTGTTTCAGTTGGTTAAGTGTCTGCCTTCAGTTCAGGTCATGATTTGGGATTCCCAGGATTGAGTCCCACAACAGGCTCCCTGCTCTGTAGGGAGTCTGCTTCTCCCTCTGCCCCTCACCCTGCTCTCTCTCTCAAATAAATAAAATCTTAAAAAAAAAAGAAGACAAAATAATTTCAATAGAGAATTCTATTTCTGCATATGTATAATTAAATAACAAATAACTGAAAATGTAATAATTTAAGATATCAGTGTGGATTGGCTTACCATGATATTGGTCATAAATGAGGTGATAATTATTATATTGAAAGAATAGTCAGAAAGAAAGATCCCAAGGGAAGCATGAAGAAAAATTTCTTTCAAAATAGAAAATAAGTAAAAAACTATAAATGGTAAGTGGGCCACTGTAGAAAGGCCCCAGATACTCACAACTAAAGTTCTAGTAAAAACCAATAATGGCATCCATTCATTATTCTTCAGCTTCTATTCTAGAACTTGGACTTTAAAAATAAATACTCTGTATAGAGAAGTTGAATCACTATGTTATACACCTGAAACCAATGTAACATAGTGTGTCGACTGTACTCAAAAAATAAATAAAAAAAAGAGAAATGCTCCCCCCTTTTGGGAGTGCAAAACCATAACAGAGAGAACATTTTAAATATCATATTTAGTGAATCTTCTGCCATATTTAGTGTTTCTGAATTTCCAAGCAAATTGACCAAAGATCTACCTGTTGCATCACTCCACCCTTTCACATCTTCCCTAGTGGATATCAAATCAGAAATGTTCAACCTCCTTTTCTTAGCTACCACCTCTACTTTAATTATTCTTACCAAGCTAGTCTTTTATTCTGCTCCTATTGTACTTTTTATAAATGATGTTTCCTATATGTTTGAAATAGATTTTGAGCATGACAGAACATAAAAGGCCATCATTAAAACTGCAGATTCCTTAATATAACTTTTCTTTAGGATTTTCAAATAATTATTCTTTTCTTGATATGAGGCCATCAGAGCTGCAAAAATATTTAGAATGAGTTATTAGAAAATGGGAACTGTATCTTTTGTAACACCTGCACAAAGAGCATATTACCAGTATTTGAATGGTTTGATTATTTTTTCCCTTGATTGATAAGTAAAATGAGATACCTCTTTCAAAACTGTATACCACTAATGAAAGCATGCATAGTCAGGGTTACTTTCAGAAGTGATTGCAATCTTCCCATTCCAGTACGATTTAAATTCTTAAGAGTACTTACCCATCAAAAAGAAGTTGTTAAGCACAATATGAGTTAACCAGAATTCTATAAGATAATTAGAATGAACAGGTAAAATCCAGAAGAATCCTTTCAAGTCTACTCCTTCATAAGTGAGCTTTAAGCAAGGGCTTTTGAGACATGTGTTCCTGGTGGCAAGTCTATCCCCTACTAGAAGTGAGTACTAAAGATTCAGTAAATGTACTTTGCAAATGCCAGTGCCATTCATATGAAAGTCCTATTTGCAAGAAGGGACTTCCGTAGGATATTTTATTTTATTTTTTAAAGATTTTATTTATTTGTTAGAAAGTGTGAGAGGGAGAGAGAGAGAACACAAGTGGGGGAAGGGTGGAAGGTCAAGCAAATGCCCCACTGAGCTGGCAGCCCCATGTGGGGCTCAATCCCAGGTCCCTAAGATCATGAACTGAACTGAAGTCAGACACTTAACTGACTGAGCCACCCAGATGCCCAGAGGATATTTTAGTTAATTCATTAAACCTATAGTCCAAAGCTGTGGTCTCCATACAACTTTCCAATTTTAATTTTCTTCCCCTATGGGTCTGCTGAAATCAAAATAACATTGGCCATGTGATGTTCTGATTAATTAACACCATTCTCATTGGTTTGGTTTATATGAGTTCACTATACAGACAGAAATCTCCTTTTGAACAAAGTGGATTTTGAGAATATAGGGAAGAAGACTATAACCAAATAAATGTTAGGAGACAACCCTGTGACTACCTTTTCTCTCTACTATGACTCATTTAATTTCCTCAGATTTTACAGGAGTTGGTCGATAAATTCTTATTGTACTGAATTAAAATAGTACAGGGATTAATGTAGTAATTCCTATGTACAGGAGAGACTATCTCCTTTAGTTGACACTCATCCAGTCCTCTGGGAAATTCCGTGTGCTCTACATAGGTGCTTGGTAATATAAAAATCATGACCTGACATGCAATATGAGTTAGAATTTCCCACATGTATTAACTAGAAATTATCTGCAACTTTCTCCCTATTCGAAACCTCATGAACTTTTCACACAGTTTGCTTTTGTAATCTTGGCACTTTACCATTCTTATATATTGTTTCTACAATTTTAACCATATAACGATATTAAAATGTAACAGCCAGGAAATCATAGATAGTTGGAGAAAATGAAACCTAAAGTTTATTTAGTCCAAACTTCTCATTTTATAGCTACAGTATGATTGGGAGATGACCCTTGGGAAAATAAATCAGATATCCTGATTCTCATGACATGAGACAAAATCACACCTAGAAAAATGAGAATGAGGATTTATCCTCCATGGAGCTACACAAATGAGTAGTCATTATCCAAAGTGTCTCTCATTTATCCACACCTTTTAGGACTTATGATCATTACTGTTTTTCTCCCTTGCAAAACAAAAAAACATACTAACTAAAACCAAAAAATAAATGAAAGCCTAAAAAATTCACATGATAATTTTCATTCAAATATAAACTTGTTACTACAAGCAAAAAGAAATAAAAAATGATCCTGTACTTAAATAATTATGATGACAATGGCAACTACAAAATTTGCAACACATTTGGCAAGAGACTCAATCCTTTAAATGGGAGTGAGTTTTATAAAGAAAAAAGGAAAAGCAATCCCCTTGAATATGTAAATCAGGTACAAATAGATTAACAAAAAATTAATAAATAAGTGGCCAATAAACATGTGAAAATTATTTAATCTTACTCATCCTGAAATACATGCATTTTTTCCAAAATGGGCTTATCATTGTGGTTGTTGTTTTACCTAACAGATTGACAAAAACAAAAATATTTGTTACCACCAAGCATTGGTGAAGATGTACGGCCACCATAGCTCTCTTACACTGTTGGAGGGCAGGTAATAAAATGCAACCTCTTTGCAAGATGGCATGGTAATACCTATCCATAATTACAATTATTACATTCATATTGAACTTCATTGGGATTTTAAAAAACATTTTTTTGAATACTAAAAGAAAAAACAAAAACTTCTAAAAGTTGCTGGAATAAGAAACACATGCCGTAAGTATGTATCGCCAGGATATGTGCCGGGGTAGTCTGTTGATTTATGTATGAGTGCCACCTAAGTTCATTTCAATCACATTTAGTTTATTCACTTGGTTTCATTCTGAAGGAATGAATTCATTCTGATCATTTTGTCTGTGGTTGAGAAAATTGAACTCTAACAGATTGCAGTCCCAGAAGAAATTGCCTAGTGTTAGAGCTGCAAGTAATTGCTAAACTCCCACGTGCCTCAGGGGAGAAAGTATGTCCTTGATTAGAAAAACATGCAAGGAAAAAGAGGCAGTAAGCTCGTACTTAATGGGCAAGATAGCATTCTCTGTTAAGAGCAATAAGGCACATTCTTTTCCATTTTTACAAACTAGCGAATTAATTTATATCCCAAAAGATATGTTAAAATTCTAATCATTCTTCATCATTAAGTAGGGATTCTGTATCTTCTCATTACCATACAGAAGGGCAGTTTAATTCAAATGAGGTAGATAAATAAGTCCAAGGGCCTTACTTAAATTTATTTAATATATAATTCTACATTATATACTTCTGACAACACTTCCACAAATTAAATAGGATAGTTAACTGTTCAATTATGATGGATCCTACAGTCAGAAAATCAATATCCTGTTGCAATATAAGCACTTAGATTGTTTCTAGTGTACCAGAGAGTATTACTTCCATGGCTTTCAAGAGAGAAAAAAATGTGTGTTTTTCCATCTATTCACTTTATTTCTGATTATATTTTCACCATGAATTGATATATAATTTATATATCAACTTAGGTCATCAGTGTGTGTGTGTAGATTTAGAGTCTCTTAATATATTAACCAACAGAGAGTTCATTTTAGAATATATATAAAATATATATAATATGTATATGCTTTGTTATTTATGATCAAAACATTTATGTCTACTAATAACTGCAAAAAAACACTGAAGAGAGCAAATAAAAGATGATAAACACAAAATGTAAAATTAAAGTGCATCTGCATAAATTTGTCCATACCCTACCAGATACGTAGTAGTTGACCAGCGTGTAGTTAAATAAAGTCAATTCCATTCTTAGAAGACTGCACCATACAAATATATATATATATATATATAATTTTATATATGTGTGTGTGTATATATATATATATAGTATATATACAAATAATTAAAGTATATTAAAAAATTCCTTCAAGGAAAAAGCAAATTGTTCACAGAAGAATCAAAATTTTAATGATGAATAGCCAAACCACTTTTATAATTACCTCAGATTAAAATAAAAGCCAAAACAACTACTTAAAACAACAAAAACAATAACTGTAACACCATCAACAAACCTAAATATACAGAAGTTAAATTATTGACTAATATTATTACCTGCCTATTGGGCCACTATAATATAAAGTTAATACATATGTTGTCACTCTAGGAAAAGTAAAATGAAGCTTTTCACAGATGTGCCACTGTGCCACAACTTAATATCTCTCAAAGGAAATAATGGACATTATTTAAATGAAATGGCATTCTAACTGTACTGTTTCTAGGTAAAGTGAAGAAATTGTGACAAAAGTATAGTTTAATAATATGTTAGAATGGAGAGTTACCTCTATAACCAGAGACAGAAGTGAAAGATGGGATGCTTTGATTAAACTAGAAACTATATGACTATAACTTTAGTTCAGCCTGATTCAATAAATAAAATAAATAAAATAAAGCCAAGACTTTCTTGTTATTATAAATACTGATCCTGCAACTTATTTTGGTAAAATAAAAGACAAAAGAAATTCCAAAACTAATATCACTTAGTGTCTTGTATACAATATCTAATGAAATCCTTACCAAAAAACATCATATTAAGAAAATAGCATTATTTTCCTTTTTTCACAAGTGAGAAAATCAAGTTGTATTGCTATTAAGAAACTTCCTCAATAATGTAAAATTAGCAAATGAGATAACTAAATTTATTAAAATATAATAAAAAGTCTTTCAAGGAATTTGATACAATTAAATAAAATAAGAAATTGTTAATAAATACTTCAGGAAGTTGGCAGAGTAGGAGGATCCTGAGCTTATCTCATTCCAAGGACACACGGAGATACTAGCTATATGTATGTAACTAATTCTGAAAGTGATACAAAGATTGGCAGAACAAACTTTCCACAATTAATAACAAAGAGGAGACCACATCAAAAAGAGTAAGAGGGTCAGAGACATGTTGAAAACCAAATCCCAAGTGAGACTAAGTACAAATGGGAAGGACTCCTCGATTATGGAGAAGCAAGATCAGACCCCATATAAGGTACTCCAGGCATGTGAAACCTGAACTAGGAAGGTGAGTCCCGATAACATTTGGCTTTGAGAACCAATAGGGCTTAACTTCACAAAACTTTAAAATCAGCAGGGCTCAAATCCTGATACTTTAAAAATCAGCAGGCTTAGCTCTGGGAGAGCTGGAGGGCAATAGGAAATAGTTCCTGCCCCTAAAGAGCCAGCATAAAAAATAACCCAGCTGAGACACAGCATAGAAGCAGAAGTGTGAAAAGTGCCTCAGGTATATGTGAAGGAGATTTATTTATTAATCTCAGAAAGTGCTCTGGAGGGGCAGGGATCTTTAGGAGACTTCTATAAGAACAAAAGTGCTGGTAGGTGCCATTTCTCTTCCTCTCTCCATCTTAGATAGGGACAATTGCAGAAACCGGAAGGAAAACTCTCCACCTAACTTGCTAGCACTAAGTGCCCTGCACCCATGTTCTCTGTGGACCTGCTCCATCTGACTTTCCCCACTCAGCAGGCTTAGCTCCAGACAGGCTCCTGCCCAGGCACACCCTGTAAGCACCCCAGGCAGGGACTGGTGTCACTCCAAAGAGACTCTTGCCCTAAGGGGAGGGGAAAATGACCATACATCCCAAAGTGCTTGAGCCTTTTTGCTGGCAGTCCAGGGAAAGCACCTTGCAGTTCAGCGCAACTGCAGCCTGACAGAGGGACTCAGGGCAGATGTCTGATCTGGCTGCCAGCCTCACTCATCAAAGAATGCCTCTCAAGGGGCAGCACAGTGCCTTGCAGTTTGGTGGGCATAGAACTGCAACACACAGACTGTGTACAGACAGCTAGCCTGATTCCTATTGCCACTCAACTACAAGCTCATGGTTAATGCATACAGTCATCTCAACAACACCAAACCAAACCCTGCACAACCCACAACAGACAAAGTGAGCCACTGGCAGCTGACTGGACTGAAGGCAATCATGCCTCAGCCACAACAGTAGGGTACATGCACCCCACCCAGAAAACACCCTTGGAGCACCTAGTTTTGGTGACCAGGGGGCATTGTGCTACAGGGCCTCTTCTTCATAAGGTCACTATGTTCAAGTTCGGGAGACATAGCTACCTTCCCAATTCATAGAAAAAAACAGAGTAGGCAAAATGAGGAGGCACAGGAATATGTCCCAAATAAAAAAAGAACTAAATGAAATGAAAATAAACAATATGCCTGATAAAGAATTCAAAGGAATGGCTATGAAGATACTTTATGGACTTGACAAAAGAGTAAAGGATCTTGGTAAGACCTTCAACAAAGAAATATATAAATATAAAGTCAGAGATAAAGAACTCGATAACAGAAATAAAAAATACACTAGAGGGAGTCAATAGTAGATTAGAGACTGCAGAAAATTGATCAGTGATCTGAAAGACAGGGCAATGGAAAGCAACCAAGCTGAACAGCAAAAAGACAAAAGAATAATTTTAAAAAATGAGAATAGGTTAAAGGAACTCAGCAACATTATCAAGCATAACAACACACATTATAGGGATCACAGAAGAAGAGACAAAAGGGTGAAAAAAACTTACTGAAATAATAGCTAAAAAGTTCCCCATTTGGAGGAAGGAAACAGACATCCAGATCAAGGAAGGGAGTCCCTAACAAAATTAATCCAATGAAGTTCATGCCAAGACACATAATAACTAAAATGATGAAAAAGTAGTGATAAAGAGAGAATTTTAAAAGGAACAATAGAAAAGAAAGCAGAGACAATGGAAATCCCATAAAGCTACCAGTTGTTTTAGCAGAAAGTTTGCAGGCCAGCAGAGAGCGGTATGATATATTCAAAGTGCTAGAAGAAAACAAAACAAAACAAAACAAATCCAACAAACAAAAAACCCTGCAACCAAGAATATTCTACCTAGCAAACTGATCATTCAGAATAGGAGAGATGAAGAATTTCCTAGACAAACAGAAGTTAAAGGAGTTCATCACCACTAAACCAGTGGTACACAAAATGCTAAAGGGGGTTCTTTGAGTGGAAAGAAAAGGCCATAACTAGAAGTAAGAAAATTATGAGAGGAAAAAAATAGGTAAATGCAACATACAATCATAGGTAACATAGAATAAAGGTAGTAGATTAATCACTTATAAAGCCAGTATGGGGGTTAAAACACAAAAGCAACAAAATCAGTTATGTCTATAAAAATCAGAGAAGGGATTCACAAAATAAAAGGATATAAAAATGACATAATATACTTAAAATGTGGGGGTGGGGTAAAATTTTAGTGCTTTTAGAATGTGTTCAGACTTAAGCAAGCATCAACTTAATATAGACTGCTATATTCATAAGAGGTTATATAGGAACCTAACAGTAACCATAAAACAAAACCTATAATAAATATGTGTATTCTCACATATATGTGTATGATACACAAAAAAGAGAAAGGAATCAAAGCATGACAATAAAAAAAATCATTAAACCACCAAAAGTGAGAACAAGAGAAGAAAGGAACAGAGATGAACAACAAGAAAACAATAAAAAAAAAAGAACCTAATGGCAAAAAGTGCATACCTATCAATAATTACTTTAAATGTAAATGGACTAAATCTTCCAATCAAAAGACATAGGGTGACTGAATGGATAAAAAAGCAAATCTATTCATATGCTGTCAGCAGAGACTCACTTTAGACTGAAAGACATAAGCAGGCTGTAAATGAAAGGATGAAAAAACATTTACCCTATATGTGGAAGCAAACACAAAGTTGGGGTAGCAATACCTATATCAGACAAATAGACTCTAAAGCAAAGACTGTATCTAGAGAAAAAGAAGGAAGTACATAACAATAAAGGGTACAATCCAACAAGAGAATATAACAATTATAAATATCTATGCACTGAACTTGGGAGCACATAGATATATAAAGCAATATTAACAGAATTAAAGGGAGAAATTGACAGTAATATAATAATAGCAAGAAACTTTAACACCCCAGTTACCTGAATGGATAGATCATCAAGACAGAAAATCAATAAGGAAACAGTGGCTTAGAACAACACATTAGACTAGATGGACCTTACAGATATATATAGACTATTCTATCCAAAAACAAGAATACACATTCTTTTCAAGTAGAAATCATATTAGGCTACAAAATAAGTATCAAGAAATTCAAGATTTAAATCATATCATACTTTTTTTTCTAAACACAATGGTATGAAACTAGAAATCAATTATAAGAGGGGCACCTGGGTGGCTCAGTCAGTTAAGTGTCTGCCTTTGGCTCAGGTCATGATCCCAAGGGATAGAGACCTGCTTTGGACTCCCTGCTCAGCTGGGAGTCTGCTTCTCTCTCTACCCTTCCCCCCTGTTTGTGGTCTCTCTCTCTCAAATAAATAAATAAAATTAAAAAAAAAAAAGAAATCATTTATTAGAAAAAAAATATGGAAAGAACTCAAATACATATAGGCTAAATAAGATGCTACTAAACAAATGAATGGGTCAAATTAAAAAATGCATGGTGACAAATGAATATGAAAATACAGCAGTCCAGTCTGTGGGATGCAGAGAAAGCAGTTCTAACAGGGAAACTGATAGGAATATGGGCCAACCTTAAGGAACAAGAAAAATCTCAAATAAGAAATCTAAATGCATATCTAAAGGATCTAGGAAAAAAAGAGAAACAAATAAAGCCAAAGCCAGTAGGAAAAAAAGAAAATAATAAAAATTAGGGAAAAAATGAACAACAACAACAAAAGAACAATGAAACTAGGAGCTGATTCTTTGAAAAAATCAATGAAATTGGTAAACTGTTAACCACACTCATCAAGGATAAAAGAGGAACCCAATAAAATCAGAAATGAAAGAAAAATAACAACCAGCACCACAAAATACAAAGAATTATAAGAAAATACTATAAAAAATTGTATGCCAAAAAATTGGACAACCTTGAAGAAATAGGTAAATTCCTAGAAATATATAACCTTCTAAAACTAAATCAGGAGGAAACAGAAAATTTGACAAGACTGATCATCAGCAATGAAATTGAATAACTAATCCAAAACCTCCCAACAAATGAAGAGTCCAGGACCAGATGGATTCACAAATGAATTCTACCAAACATTTAAAGAAGAGTTAATGCCTATGCTTCTCAAGCTATTCCAAAAAACAGAACGGGAAGGAATGCTTCCAAGTTCATTCTATGAGGCCTGCATTACCCTGATACCAAACCAGACAAAGACACCACAAAAAAGTAAACTTATAGACCAATATCACTGATGAACATAGATGCAAAAATCCTCAAAAAAATATTAGAAAACTGAATGCAATAGTACATTTAAAAAATCATTCACCATGATTTATTCCAGGGATTCAAGTATAGTTCAATATTCGCACATCAATGTGATACATCACATTGACTAGAGGAAAAATGAAAAACATAAAATCATCTCAATAGACGCAGATTTTTAACAAAGTACAACATCCATTCATGATAGAAACTCTTAACAAAGTAGATTTAGAGGTCACATATCTCAACATAATAAAGGCCTCTTATGAAAAACCCATAGCTAACTTCATCCTCAATGGGGAAAAACGGAACTTTTCCTCTAAGATCAAAAACAAGATAAAGATGTCCACTTCCACTACTTATATTCAACATAGTACTGGAAGTCCTAGCTACAGTAGTCAGACAAGAAATGAAAGGCATCCAAACCAGTAATGAAGTAAAACCATCACTATTTGCAGAAGACATGATATACAGAAAACCCTAAAGACTTTACGAAAAAAATTAGTAGAACTAATAAATGAATTCAGTAAGGTTTCAAGATACAAAATTAATATGCAAAAATCTATTGCATTTCTAAACACTAATAATGAAGAAACAGAAAGAGAAATTAAGAAAATATTCATACTTACAACTGCACCAAGAAGAATAAAATACCTAGGAATAAATTTAACCAAGGAAGTGAAAGACCTATAATCTGAAAACTATAAAAATTGAAACTACAAAAATTGAAGAAAACTAAAAATTGAAGAAAAATTTGTAAATAAATGGAAAGATATTGCATGTTTATAGATCAGCAGACCAAATATTGATAAAATGTCCATAACACCCAAAGTAATCTACATATTTAATGCAATCTCTATCAAAATACCAACAACATTTTTCACAGAACTAGAACAAATAATATGAAAATGTGTATGGAAACACAGAAAACCCCAAATAGTCAAAGTAATTTTGAGAAAAAAGAACAAAGCTAAATAAAGCTTTCACAATCCCAGATTTCAAGATCTACTACAAAAATGTAGTAATCAAAACAGTAGGTACTGGCACAAAAATAGACCTATAGGTCAATAGACAGAATACAGACTCTCACATAAACCCATGCATATATGGCCAATTAATCTATGACAAAGAAGGCAAGAGTATATAATGGGGAAAAGACAGTCTCTTAAACAAGTGATATAGGGAAAACTATACAGCTACATTCAAAAGAACACAACCAGACCACTTTCTTATACCATATACAAAAGTAAACACAAAATGGATGAAAGGCTTGAAACATAAAAATCCTAAAAGAGTATACAGGCAGTAATTTCTCTGACACAGGCCATAGCAACAATTTTCTACATATATTTTCTTACACAAGCAATACAAAAGCAAAAGTAAACTACTGGGACTATGTCAAAATATTTTTTTGCAGAGCAAAGGAGGCCATCAACAAAACTAAAGGGCTACCTACTGAATGGGAGAAGTTATTTTATTTTATTTTATTTTAAGATTTTATTTATTTATTTGACAGACAGAGATTACAAGTAGGCAGAGAGGCAGGCAGAGAGAGAGAGAGGAGAAAGCAGGCTCCCTGCTGAGCAGAGAGCCCCAATGCGGGGCTCGATCCCAGGACCCTGGGATCACAAACTGAGCCGAAGGCAAAGGCGTTAACCCACTGAGCCACCCAGGTGCCCCGAGAAGTTATTTTAAATGCTATATCTGATAAGGGGTTAGTATCCAAAATATAAAAAGAACTTATATAACTGAATACCAACACACACAAATAATCCAACCAAAAATGGGCAGAAGACATTAACAAACATTTCTCCAAAAAAAAGAAAAAAAAAAAAAACAAAACATAAGTAAAACAATATAGATGGTCAACACACACATAAAAATGGTCAATATCTCTAATTATCAGGGAAGTCCAAATCAAATCCATAATGAGATATTACCTTATACCTGCCAGAATGGCTAGAATCAAAAAGACAAGAAATAACAAGTGTTGGCAGGAAGTGGAGAAAAAAGAACCCTGGTGCACTGTTGGCAGGAAGGCAAACTGGTACAGCTGCTGTGGGAAACAGGATTTCAAAAAATTAAAAATACCATTATGATCTAATAATTCCACTTTTGGGTATTTAACTAAAGAAAATGAAAACAGCAATTTGAAAAGATATATGCACCCCTATGTTTATTGCAGCATTATTTACCATAGCCAAGATGTAGAAGCTGCCCAAGTGTCCGTCAACAAAAAAATAGACTCTTAAAGACAGAGAAACTGTCTGGAAACTTGGTGGTTTCCAGAGGGGAGATGGGTGGGGAGATGGGTGATATAGATAAGGGGGATTAAAAGGGTACAAACTGGGGCGCCTGGGTGGCTCAGTGGGTTAAAGCCTCTGCCTTCAGCTCAGGTCATGATCTCAGGGTCCTGGGATTGAGCCCCACATCAGGCTCTCTGCTCAGCAAGGAGCCTGCTTCCCCCTCTCTGCCTGCCTCTCTGCCTACTGGTGATCTCTGTCTGTCAGATAAAAAAATAAAATCTTAAAAAAAAAAAAAAAGGTACAAACTTCCAGTTCCAAATTAAATAAGTCACGGATATCAAAAGCACAACATAGCGAATACTGTCAATAAGATTTTAATATTATTTGGTGACAGATGGTGACTATACTTATCATGGTGAACACTGAATAATATGTAGAATTGTTGAATTATGTTGTATACCTGAAACTAATAAAATGGTATACATTAATTATATTGCAATTAAAAATAAATTATTAATAGGACATATAAGCATCTATTATTTCAGGCTTTTTTTTTTCTTGTTATTTTTTTTGTCAGAGAGAGAGAGAGCGAGCGAGCGAGCACAAGCAGGGGAGTGGGAGGCAGAGGGAGAAGCAGTCTCCCTGCCAGGCAAGGAGCCTGATGCAAGACGTGATCCCAGGACCCTGGGATCATGACCTGAGCAGCTAGGGAGATACTTAACCAGATGAGCCACCCAGGTGTCCCAGTTTCAGGCTTTTAAATAGAAGTCAAACTCTGCTATTGTGTTCTTCAATGTCTTCTATTCATCTTGGTCTTGGACAGAGTAACTGTTTAAAAGTACAAAATCAGCGCTCCTGGGTGGCTTGGTAGGTTAAACATCTGCCTTCAGCTCAGGTCATGATCCCAGGGTCCTGGGATTGAGCCCCCAGCTGGGCTCCCTGTTCAGCAAAGAGTTTGCTTCTCCCTCTCCTCTGCCCTGCTCACGCTCTCTCTCACTCTCCCTCTCTCTCAAATAAATAAATAAAATCTATTAAAAAAATAAAAGTACAAAATCCATGCAATTCAACTAATGATTAATTAAGCAAACCAAGGCTCTCTATTACTACAATTTCAAAGGCAAACTTCTTTGGTCTATTTATCAGTTACTGTTCTTGGTTTGTAAGCAACAGAATCTAAATCTAACTTTAAAGACAAAGGATTTAAGTATCGCAAGGATATCAGGAGTTTTCAAAATTTATAGCAGACTTAGAAAACAAACAAACAAACAAAAAACAAGTATCAAGGAATCTCCAGAAGCAAGTTTTGTAGAAAACAGTTTGGTCAAACATCCTTAAAGGAAATAAGACTTTTACAGTTAATATGAATTTCCGTAATAATAACACCAAAATAACAAAGATAAGATTATGAGTTATATTTTATTGATTTATAATTGTATTCAAGGATTTGTTGAAAGTGTCCTGCATGGATTACTTCAGTTTATGTTTTAAAGGAAACTGAAAAAGTTATTAGTATTCTCTCATTGAATAACTTCTCTGTTTTCCTGGAGAACAAGTGTCATTCTGTTGGGAGACAACACTTCCCAACTTAAGTTATGGGTCAGGTCTCTGGCTGTGTCAGGCTAAAATGTAGGAATGGCCCTTCTGGTTTATGTCATATAGGACAGGTCTATAGTTCCTATCAGAACACAAAATAGGAAATACTACTAGAAACGAGTTTTTGTATGATGGACAGTAAAACATTATGTCTACTATAACCAATTTCCAAATTCTTCTATAAGTTGTATCAATAAGCCTATGGAGCAGAAAATAAAATGATATAAAAATTTATGTGCTCACTATTATAGTAATAAATATTTATAGAATAATATATAAGGGAGAGAGAAAGACTAGAAACCTAGGGACCTAATACTTATACTGGGCACTTAAGGTATTTCTTTTAGTTCTAATAATCATCCTATGAGAAAAATTTTATTACCCAACATTCACTGATGAGTAAACTTGATTGGTAATAGCAAAATTAATTTTCTTGCTGAAGGTCACACAAATGGAAGGGAGTTTTAAATCCAGATAAATAGAACTCTGGGTCTGTATTAAAAAGTACAGTACATGATTTATTACTTCTAAAACTTAAATGCTTTTAAGGAATTGCAAAATAAACACACATTCTATAGCAACCATCCATATCACTGGAGTAAATAATTTTTGTGTTTTGTGTTCCCTCATTCACACTGAACAGGGTCTTGTTTTAGGTATCTTCCTGTGTTTTCACCCTACCTTCTCAAAGAAGAATTAATTTTAAAATGTTTCTTATAGAGAGGTACAGGCATGTCCTTCAGACCCACCAGTCAGATTCTAACACAGATCTTTTTTTTCCAGTTTGAAATCATACTTTATTTTTAATGTAGCTATAAATCCCATAACTATATAATTTTAAGCAAAAAAAAAAAGATAAAAAAAACCAAAACTCCTTTTCTTTCTTATAACATTAGTAGCATAAGAAAAATTTCTGGTTTAGAAATGATATTTATTGCGTTTCTATGAAAATGAATATGATTTGTATTTGTGGAACTTAAAAGCACAGGACACATTTTCACAAGACCAAATTTACTTTTACTCACTTATGGTAATATAGAATGTACTTAGGTATTGTCTAATTAAGTAAATCAAACAAGGAATCTGGAAGGAACTGTTTCTTGTTTTTTGTTTTGTTATTCATACCACACACTGGAAATTTTGAAAACACACAATACCAAAGAACACCCACAAGCTCAAATACAAGTTTATATGCTGAGTGTTTTTAAAGTATTTAAAAAGGCATGCTCAACTAGCGTACAATTATTTTTCACTTACATAAGAGATTAATTTCTTTTTTTTTTTTAAGATTTATTTTTAGAGAGAGAGCACACGTGGGGGGTTGGACGGAGAGGTCGAGGGAGAGGGAGAAAGAATTTCAAGCAGACTTCTGGCAGAGCACTGGAGACCCACACAGGGCTCATCTCACAATCCGGAGATCATGACTTGAGCCAAAATCAGGAGTCTAATGCTCAACCGACTGAGGCATCCAGATGCCCCTATAACAGATGAATTTCTATCTGCTTGTATACAACAGAGGACTAGAATCTGAAATCAACTTACTTACAACTTCAGAAATGTATAATTTTCAGCAATGTATTCCAAGAAATTTTCTGCGTTGCTCCCACATTGATCCTTCAAGTAAGCAAAATCCAGAGGATCTCACCCATTGAAAATGCTTTTAAACACTAACACTTTAAGTTGAAAGATAAGTAGAAACCTAGCATTTCTGGTACAGTGCCTAAACTTAGTATAACTTAATATAAGAGTTGGATGTAGGGGCGCCTGGGTGGCTCAGTGGTTTAAGCCGCTGCCTTCGGCTCAGGTCATGATCTCAGGGTCCTGGGATCGAGTCCCACGTCGGGCTCTCTGCTTGGCAGGGAGCCTGCTTCCCTCTCTCACTCTCTCTGCCTGCCTCTCTGCCTGCTTGTGATCTCTCTCTCTCTGTCAAATAAAATAAATAAAATCTTTAAAAAAAAAAAAAATTTAAGAGTTGGATGTAGAACAGAAAACTTACATTTCTTTATCCTTGGAGGAGTGGGAAGGAGAGAGAGAAGAGGTGTTGATATGATGAAGTATCTAAGAGCTGAATAGGAGAATAACGACTATTCCATGATGCCAACAACTCCACATTGAATAAAATACATGGATCTCATCCATATTATAATTCATGCTGAATCAAAAAGTCCAGTTTTCCCCTATGTATACCAATGCAATCTAACCTTAAAATTACCTTTCTTGGAAAGAAAATGCCCAACTCTTTGATGATAATCTGGTCACTTTTGTACCTACAGGAAGAGGTATTAAGAAAAAAAAAAAAAACCCTCAATGCTTATAAACCCTGAGAAATGGTTATTTTATCATAAACAGCCATAGAAGATTTATGATCATGTTGTGAACACTTCTTTTAAAAAGATTTTATTTATTTATTCATGAGAGACAGAGAGAGGGAAGCAGAGGCAGAGGGAGAAGCAGACTTCTTGCTTAATGCGGGACTCAGTTCTAGGACCCTGGGATCATGACCTGAACTGAAGGCAGACGCTTAACCTACTGAGCCACCCAGGTATCCTATTATGAACACTTTTAAGAAATGCTCATACTTATATGTGCTGAATCTATCAAGGACCTTGAGAGTTTCATAGATGTACTTACAATAACTTTCAACAGGTATAGGTATATATGTGTATATATATTTATATATATCAGAAGAGAGAGAAATTTTAAGAATTTATCTTTCCTATTTCTGTCTTAATACTCATGTTTGGTATAAATATCTTCTTGTATATGCATGCACAAATACACAAAAGTACTAGCTCTGCAAATTGAGTCCAATTATTTTTTTCTGATCTTAGTGACAACTGAGTATTAATAATATGATCTTGGTAAAACTTTTCTTCAAATAAAAGTGCTTGTGAGACCATTATTCTTTATAGAATAAATTCTAATTCCTACTTACACCACAATAGAAACAGCAGAAAAGGTATAAGGATAACCAAAAGATATATTAAAAATCTTTCAAGTTCATGAATAAAGCATAGTAAGTTAAAAATTGTTGTTTTATACAAATTGGACATCACTGATAATAGCTCCTTTTTCACAGTAACACAGGTCACTTTTATGCTGATATCGTGATGGTAAATACTCTTGAACATCTAATGTGGACAATATAATACTGTGTTATCTTTCTAGATAGCAAATTCTCAAAACGTATTCATAATCATTATCTCTTTGGTCCCATATCCAGGGATCTGTTCTCTCCCAAATCAGCTTCCTTAAAACTTAAACTGTTTTAACTTCACTTCTGACTTAAGTCAGCCTAAGAAGGGATTTAGGCACAAATGATTTATTGATCCTTAAGACAGGAAGTGAAGCAAGTAAGGGAAGGAGAAAACGCCAAGAAAGGGTAAAGATATGTCTAAGTCTGTCCCTGGATCTTCCCACAGAGTTGCCTCCTTACCAGTTGGTACAAGTGCTATGGGTAGACTAAGCTTGAATGTTAACACTCAACACTTAGAAACTGGGAAACGAGGATATTGGCCCAATATAAAGCTGTGGGAATAGTAATAAAGCAGGTCTGCCACATCGTTTGGAAACAGTTCACAAATGTGAACTCAAAATTTTGTGTGCAGATGGTCACTAAACTGTTATACTCATGAAAAAATAGGTTTTGAATCTTACCAGTTTTCATTTTAGTCATACATATTTTTTTGTTCAGTAGTAGATCTCTAGTAATTTGGGGAAAAAAAAGACGGAAGGAAGAAAATATGGAAACTAGGTAGGCTTTCACCTCACAAACTCAGTTATTTAAGTAAATCATACAAACACAGATAGTTTCACATTTTTATACTTTGTATCTTTATGCCAGATACATAACTGGAAGGGCCCAGTGCAAAATGAAAACGTGGGGCTATTAAAAATTATTAATGATTTCAGGACAGCAAAAGCAAGGCCATAAACCAAGAACAGATCCTGTTTGATGCCATAGGTCACATTTTCATGAAGGTTGTCCTGCTCTGAGAATAAACACTATAGTTTTAATTGGAGAAATTTTCTAGTTTGATATGTTGTCACATGCTAGAGATAGGTATTTATATAATATGAGAAACTATAAAATAAAGCTCTCTAGATTCCAAATTTGTGGTATAGTTCTTTATTTCATCCATTTATAAAATGACAAAAAAATCAAATTTAAGATTGTAGTTGAAGAGATATTTAGAGAATTAAAGGAAACCTAAAAATACTTGATATATTGAAAATATATTCAAGGTTTTTAGTATTTAAATATTTTAGGATGTATAAATATGAAATCTACTCTACTTTACCTTGAATCAATAAAATATCTTACCTAAAGGAAAATATATAATGCTGTAATAGGAAATGTAAAAAGTGTTTCTCAAAATTAAGATGTTTACCAGTTCTTAATCCGTGAAGAACACAATCAATACTTGACCATTAAGAAAGAAAGGAAGGATGGAAGGACGGAAGGAAGGAAGGAAGGAGGGAGGGAGGGAGGGAGGAAAGGATGGAGGAAGTGAGGGAGGAAGGGAAAACTTCAGAATGCCTAAGTCAAAAGCCAAAACTCAGTAAACTTGAATGATTTTAATGATCTAGGCTGTATAGTATCAGTAAATGATAAATGAGTCATTTGGGGGATGCAGGAATCACCTGAGTTATGTTCAACATTTCATGAGTCAAGTGTCCACTTCACAAAATTTTTGTGTCATCTGATGTCACTGTGAATCATGACAAAATTATTATTTTTGAAAATTGGATTTTTCTTTGAGCACTAATCATTAAAAATGGCATAGAACATAGTGTTGTTGTTGTTGTTTTAAATTTTCACCTTCTAGTCACAACATAAAAGTAATACTGAAAAAAAAAAAAAAGAGAGAGAGAGAGAATGGAGTAACCATGTTCCTTTATCCAGGTATCAAGAAGGAAAAGCTCCATTAAGTTTACACAGAAAAATTATCTCCCAACAGTAGACAGTATTTTCTCCTTTTATTTTCTTCCCTAATAGAGTCTGAATTTTTCTACAATTCAATACCTGTTGACCTATGGCCATTAATAAAATGAAAAGGTACTTTCTCATCATGAAAGTAATAATGAGCATTGATAAAATTGTTTCATGGAAAGAGATTTTGTCTAAAGGTTAGCAGTGCAGCAGTTTAGTCATTCTGTAATTAACCACTATTTATTCTGAAAATCTCTGTAAACCAACTTTTCATTTGATTTAATTACTGTGAAATTGTTCTGCTCAAATACATATGACTACAAAACATACAGACAGACAATGGCATTCATGGTGTTATGTTCAGCAGTACTGCTTCTGTTGAAGATAACGATGTTGCCATTAACTAGTGTCTTATATACAACAGATGGTTTAGATGATTTTTTTTCTAGATTTAATATAAAGGTAACTATGAGACCATACAATTCCCTCTGTGAGTATTGTTGATTTTGATGAATTGGTTCTTTTTCAACTTCCAGATGACAGCATGTTCAAACAGCTGTTGAGCATTTGAACCAACAAGCATTAGTTTGACCCTACCTTCTGAGGAAGTATCATTTTATTCTGAAAATTTTAATTCATTTTCTTGGGTTATCACATCATAATACATAAATGCACTTACTATTTCCACAAGCTTACAATGGGTAACATCTATTTAATCTATTAATATGTATGGGATTTAAGGGCTTATATCTCCATTGTATGGGTGCATGTGTATACACACACACACACACTACAGGAAAGGATAGTTTCATCAAAATATTGACTATAGGTATATAATGGATAATTCTGAAAAGCAAAAGTTATATTACATATATTATGATGTGTAATATATGTAAACATACATATATTATGATATTTTTCTTTAATTTTCTTTCTTCACATATTATGAACTCTTTCTAGTCTGTGAATATGAATCTAGTTCATTCATTTACAGATACAAGGTATTAAATAAATATGTATACATATAAGCACAGGTTAATATATATATATATATATATACCCTCCCTCCAAAATTTGCTAATATAATCTATATTCTCTACTGCTTGGTTTTTATAACTAGGACATTGTTCCATACACATGGCTCATCTTTAAATGACTATGTATTATTTCATTACATCAACATAACTGAATTAGTCTTCTATTGTCTTATTCATGAACATTTAGATTTCTAATTTTGTGTTACAAAGTTTACCTAATGATCACCCATATAAAAGTAGTTTTATCAAATTATGTCACAATTTTTAATTGACTATTGTTGTTAAAATGATTTTATCAAATTGTGCATGATTTTTTTTTAAAGATGAAAATGGTGGTATCTTTGTTCAAGTTCTCATCTCTGTGGTGATACCTCTAGTGTTTCAGCATTAACTATGATGTTTGTTCTTGATAGGTTCTCCTTATCACTTTAATAAATTATATTTCTGAAAAATGCCAGTGGAATTTTGATAGGGATGGCACTGAAAGTATAGATTGCTCTGGGCAGTACAGACATTTTAACAATGTTTATTCTTCTGATCCATGAGCATGGAATGCTTTTCCATCTTTTTGTGTCTTCTTCAATTTCTGTCATGAGTGTTCTGTAGTTCCTCAAGTACAGATCCTTTACCTCTTTGGTTAGGTTTATTCCAAGATACTTTATGGTTCTTGGTGCTATAGTAAATGGAAACAACTCTCTAATTTCCCTTTCTGTATTTTCATTGTTAGTGTATAAGAAAGCAACTGATTTCTGGGCATTGATTTTGTATTGTGCCACATTACTGAATTGCTGTATGAGTTCTAGTAGCTTGGGGGTGGAGTCTTTGGGGTTTTCCATATAAAGTATCATGTCATCTGCCAAGAGAGAGAGTTTGACTTCTTTGCCAACATTTTTCAGAGTGCTGGAACAAACAATCCTAAAATTTGTATGGAACCAGAAAAGACCCCGAATTGCTAAGGAAATGCTGAAAAAGGAGAACAAAGCTGGGGATATCACGTTACCTTATTTCAAACTTTACTACAAAGCTGTTATCACCAAGACAGCATGGTACTGGCACAAAAACAGACACACAGACCATTGGAACAGAGTAGAGAGTCCAGATATGGACCCTCAACTCTATGGTCAAATAATCTTCAACAAAGCAGGAAAAAATATCGAGTGGAAAAAAATACAGTCTCTTCAATATATGGTGCTGGGAAAATTGGAGAGCTATGAATAGAAGAATGAAATTCGACCATTCTCTTACACCATACACAAAGATAAACTCGAAGTGGATGAAAGACCTCAATGTGAGGCAGGGATCTATCAAAATCCTAAAGGAGAACAAAGGCAGGAACTTCTTCGACACTGGCCACAGCAACTTATTTTTTTTTTATTTTATTTATTTATTTGACAGACAGAGATCACAAGTAGGCAGAGAGGCAGGCAGAGAGAGAGGGGAAGCAGGCTCCCTGCTGAGCAGAGTGCCCAATGCGGGGCTCAATCCCAGGACCCTGGGATCATGACCTGAGCCGAAGGCAGGGGCTTTAACCCACTGAGCCACCCAGGCGCCCCCACAGCAACTTATTTTAAGACACGTCTCCAAAGGCAAAGAAAACAAAAGCAGAAGTGAACTTTTGGGACTTCATCAAGATAAAAAGCTTCTGCACAGCAAAGGAAACAGTCAACAAAACAAAGAGGCAAACCATGGAATGGGGGAAGATATTTGCAAATGACATTACAGACAAAGGGCTGATATCCAAGATCTATAAAGAACTCCTCAAACTTAATACCCAAAAAACAGATAATCATGTCAAAAAATTGGCAGAAGACATGAACAGACACTTCTCCAAAGAAGACATACAAAACAAATGGCTAACAGACACATAAAAAAAAAAAAAAAAAGTTCATCATTAGCCATCAGGGAAATTCAAATCAAAACCACATTGAGAGACCACCTTTTATCAGTTAGAATGGCAAAAATTAACAGGACAAGAAACAAGTGTTTGAGAGGTTGTGGAGAAAGGGGAACCCTCTTACACTGCTGGTGGGAATGCAAGTTGGTGCAGGCACTTTGGAAAACAGTGTGGAGAGTCCTCAAAAAATTAAAAATAGAGTTACCCTTTGATCCTGCAATTGCACTACTGGGTATTTACCACAAAGATACAGATATAGTGAAAAGAAGGGCCATACGTACTCCAATGTTCACAGAAGCAATGGCCACAATCACCAAACTGTGCAAAAAGCCAAGATGCCCTTCAAAAGACGAATGGATAAAGAAGATGTGGTCCATATATACAATGGAATATTACACAGCCATCAGAAAGGATGAATACCCAACTTTTGTATCAACACGGATGGGACTGGAGGAGATTATGCCGAGTGAAATAAGTCAAGCAGAGAACGGCAATTATCATATGGTTTCACTTACTTGTGGAGCATGAGGAATAACATGGAGGACATTACAGAAGGAAAAGAAAAGTGAATTGGGGTAAATCAGAGGGGAAGAGAAAGCATGAGAGACTATGGACTCTGGAAACAAACAGGGTTTTGGAGGGGTTGGAGGATGGGTGACCCTGGTGGTGGGTATTAAGGAGGGCACGTATTGCATGGAGCACTGGGTGTGGTGCATAAACAATGAATCTTAGAACACTGAAAAAATTAAATTAAAAAAAAGAAAGTATATTTTTCCTACTAATTTATTAAGTTGTTTTTATTTGAAAATACATGGTAAATTTGTTAAATGTCTTTTGGCATCTACAGAGGTGACTGTTTTTGATCCTTTAATTAGTCAATGTATAAATAAATACATAAATAAATAAATATTCCTGATTCCTGATGTACATCCTACTTGGAAATTATATATTATTTTCATAACTTTTCTGCATATGTTAGTAACCTGAAAGGGCACAGAAATGATATAAGAAAACATTGTTAAAAAGTATGCCAAAATATATTCCATTGAAGAATGCTTATCATAAAGAATAATTTATCAGGATAATGACACCAAATGAATGGATCAAAAAAGGATAAAATAGCAGAAAGCTGAAGCCTGGGAAACAGACAATGATGATGGACAAGGGGGCTATCAGAGAGAACTTTGGGGAAAAAAAGTATTATATGATACTCATTCACTCACCAATCTTTCAGTCCATCAGTCATCTGTTGGTGCCTTCATTTTATCATTTACAGATTCACCATGAAGTTACCGAGCTATACTTTGCACAAAATATTGTGATCTACTGTTTTCTATCATAGGAGGAGAGAATAATACATAAGCCAATCAAAAATAAATACAAATAAAGATCTTTTTGGCATACAAAGTAATTTTAGATAGTTACGGTAGAAGCACACTATGGAAGGTATACATAGTGAGTATACGTAGTGAACAAAAAATAATCTCATATCTTTGACATATTTGAGGGATGACTGTGAAGTTGTAAGAATTCAACTATAAGTCACAGGAAAATTTATCTCATTACATTAGTGTCAAGGCTTGTATAATTATATATAATAGTTTCTAAATAGCTCCTCAATTTAAAGAAATTATAAAAATAATACTAAAACAGCAAGTTTCAAATGATTTAGAGATGTTTACCTACATACAAATTTTTTTTACAGAATTGAGTTTGTTACTTTTTGGTGTATGTGTGAACATAAAGACATTGGAGAAGTAAATGAATATCACAGAACAACATTTCAAAATTTAGGCTCTTTGGCACTATTCCCATGTTGATTTATTTCCCTCAATATTTATTTTACACATACCCAAAAAGTCTCTTCCTTTTACTTTGGAACTTTGGTATACTTCATCTAGATTTATTTGATATCATAAATCAACATTGGTTTCAGGTTATTATTCAGGTTTATGAATACTTAAAGTTTGCTAGTGGTGATAACTAACTTTCAAGAGAGAAAAGACTGACCTTTATAAAAAAAAATATATACTTTCAGATCACATGGTTTTAGTGTGTTTCTGATAGAGAAACTGAACAAAAGTAGGTTTGGGGTTTTTATTTCTTTGTTTCAATTTACTCACCTGAAGTTAATTGATTTCTTTATAACCTAAAAACTTTGATTTGGGCAGATGACAACATAATATGTTAGCATGCTGAATTTTGCTTGTTGCTGTTATAAAAAAAGGTTCTAGCAGTTTTCTTAAAAGCATGACATAAATTGCCTCCTAATTACCGATAACATTTATAAACCATCATCAATCTGGTAAAGGAGGTACTCATAGACATTAAACAGGATGACATGTGCCAAATTAAATTAAATAAATACGAAAATTATGAAACCATATTGACAAACAGCATGCAATCTAATTTTGTTTTTAAATAGTAACTTACTCTCTTTGCTTCATAAGTTGGCTCTACCTAATATTATCTTTTTGATCCTTCTTTTGGTGTACATTAATCCTTCAAAGCAAATGTGACAAAATATAAATTATCTCACCTTGTTTAGCAACTTGCCCTCACAAAAAAGAGTCACGTTATAATAAAAATCAGTTACAGAAGGGCAAATATACTGGCACGCCATATCTATTCAGCTTTCACAATGCCTTTACTTCCTGAAAAATGAAAGAGGTAAAACCATCTAAAAGTTATGAATAGTTTATAAATAAATTTATATGTCATTGTACTATGTAAAGTTTGTTAAAAAAAAAAGAAAAATGGATTTAATCTATTTGAATGCTCTGTGCAATGGATGTCCTATTCCTCTGATAAGTGGTAGCTGTCATGTGGTGACAGATATATTACTTGTAATAGTGGCATCCCAATTACCAAGAAAAAGATAATGTCTGGCATATTTGAAAGTTAAGACCAGAATATGAGGCACTAGCTTACCTAGACTTTCAGTGAAACACCATTATGTTAGCATCGGGAATGTGCGCCAATCTCTTGACGATTAAACATGTAGTTAATGCTTCTCATCTCCTAACAGTATATATTATAGTCTGAGCCATTTCCTTTGTTCTGGTGATAGATTTGCATTGTCCAATACTGAAGATAGATTTGCACTAATCCTTTCATGGTTTTTTCACCATTTGTGACAACCAGTATTTGAAGCAGAATTGTTAGGAAATAATAGCACTGTCACTGACACCAAGATGAAAACAAAATCAATTCATTTGCTTTCTTTTAGGACAAGCTCCTCTGGACTATTAAACAATTTACAAAAGTAAACAAGCCAACTAGTGTTGTACTTATCACAATAATTCTTGCTCAAAAAGAAAAGTTTGAAACAGTTGTAATAAATTACAATGGAGTACCCAGAACCTCTTCTTAAATGGCTTATATAAGAATATGAAAAGTGAAAAATCAGGATTATAATGTCAGTAGTTTAAAACAGTCATACAAGAGAAGAAAACAAGGATTCTTTTTAAAATCAAATGTCCCCTTACTGTACACCCTAACCCTTTTGTTCCTTTTCCATGACTCAAAATTCTGATAGTGTTTACTTTCTGAATTGTAAGTTGCCATGCAATTATTATCATCAAAATTTGAAGATGTAGATTATACTGTCAGAAATGTACAGCATACCCCATTAGTCTCAATTAGTAATTGTGTCTTGATAAGTATTTTTTTAAAGCTCCAAATGCTAAATTATGGGGTTATCTCAGGGACGAAATTCATCTCTCAGAAAGCCATTCATTTATAAAAATGTTTTTATTGAAACAATGCAAAATAACATGAAAAATCAGCTGAAGCATGGAATAAGAGAAACAAAGTTCCAGAAATAAAATAATTCAGGAAGGTGAACTTCGATAACTGCATAACTTAATGGTGCTCTAGTCCTATGTATATACAAAGTATGAATAGCATGAACATTTTGATGATTTTGCAAACAGTGTATCTAATCCTGGCATATGCTTGTTTCAGTAATGTCTCTACCTCATGGTTTACTATTAGTGGGCTTGATACAAATTCTTGGCTAATTAGAATATAACATTTTATATTTTTTTCTTTCTCAAGATTTTTTTTTTCTCCTACCATTCTTTCCCTAAGATTATCTAAACCAGTGATTCTCAACCAGGAGTGGTTTTTCCCCTAGAGGACATTTGGAAATGTCTAGAGCCATTTTTGGTAGTCACAACTAAGGGGATTATGTGACACTGGCATCTAGTAGAACAGGGCAGGGATGCTGGTAAACTTTTAACAATACATAGGGATGCCCCCCACAACAAAAATTATTTGGCCCCACATGTCAGTAGGACTGCTTTGAGGAATCCTGATCTGAACCATAACAGTAAAATAAACTCTCTAACTGGTTCATTTTTTCACGCATTTTTGAAAGGAAAAATGCTCTCAATATTTCATAGTTCTTGCTCTGGTTATCTACTGCTGTGTAACAGCGGAAAATAGTGACCTAAAACAATAATTAAATGAATAATAAATGAATAAATAATTAAAATGAATCCCTCAGTCCCATCAAGGACACGGATGGTTGAGAGCTAGAAAATAAAGAGAATATTTAAAGACTTCTTTGGGGAAAGTTGAACACTCAGTTGTACACTTTGTCCTCCCCCACAATCCCTCCTACATTCAACACTTCAAAAACTGGAGGGTAAAACTAATATAAGTCAGTGAAAGGAAGTCTAACAGACCAATCAAGGTATTGGGTATATGTCACTAAAGGGGGTATGACACTGACGTGGTTCTTGACTTATGCTTGAGAAATCTAAAAGGGAAACAGCACAAGGTTGCAGGAGCAAGATCACGCCACTTGCCCTAATAGTAGGTTAAGAAGTGCAAGAATCTGATGTACCAGGTGAGGATCTAGCAATAGGAGCACTGCCCTGCAGTCATTTAAAATGGTATCTTGCCCAAAACAATGACCTAGCAACAAAAGAGCCACAGAAGTGATCCATAAGAACAAAGAAAGTTTGACTGAAAAAATGCATCTGGCCTAGAAGGAATGAATTCGTCCTTAAAGTGCCCTTATCTGCTTTCTTCTCCTTCCTCTTCTCCTTTGATCATGGAAACTAAAAAGTCCTTAGCTCAAGAGCTGAGTTGGTTGAGGGAATGCAAGCTAGGAAGAATGAAGAATCATGTGGATGGAAGTACAGGGTATTATGCCAAGTGAAATAAGTCAATCAGAGAAAGACAATTATCGTATGATTTCACTCATGAGTGGAATTTAAGAAACAAAACAGAAGATCATAGGGAAGGGGAGGGAAAAATAAAATAAAACAAAATCAGAGAGGGCAACAAGCTATAAGATACTCTTAACTCTAGGAAACAAACTGAGGGTTGCTGAAGTGGAGGTGGGTGGGGGGATGGGGTAACTGGGTGATGGGCATTAAGGAGGGCAAAATAAGCACTGGGTATTATATGCAACTGATGAATCCCTGAACTCTACCTCTGAAACCAATAATACACGATATATTAATTGTATTTAAATAAAACAAAATTTAAAAAAGAGATTCATTCCTATGCCTTATATTACTTGGCCCATAAGGAGAAAGAGAAAATATTTAACTTTAAGTTCCACATTTGATTACTATGCAGGGTTAGTCAATTCAATTTTACCAAACTGGAATTGTGTTTTTGTCTTTTGTGTGTGTGTGTGTGTGTGTGTGTGTGTGTGTTTGTCTTAAAGTGACCACAAGGCATCTGATAACTAAGATCAAAATTATAACAATAAAAATAAAAACAAAGCAAAACAGAAACCATGGGGCTTGCCAGCAGATTCTAAATATATTCTCAATTGTGCAAGTCCATCCTACTGGTAATAGACAGCATGACATGTTTCCATATTTTAAAAGAGTAGATACAAGTGCTGTGAATTGTGTAAGACTGATGATTTACAGACCTGTAACCCTAGATCAAACAATACATTACATGTTAATTAAAGAAAAAAAAGAGTAGATATGAAGATGCTATGACATTCAGTGTGGGTAAAATCATGTAATTCAATGAGACAAAGAATTGTGGATAAAATTTATTTGCATGGTCTTTCTAAATCACTCAATATATGTTAAATACATACATCTTAGATTAAGCAAATATCAACATAAATAACAAGGGCAGTAAATAGAAGAATCTTATGTGTGGGTGAGCACTTTAGCACATTGTAGTCAATGTTTAGCAATGGGTTCTCCTCTCCCCTCAGGTTATCTAAAGAACTAGAGAAATAAGGATAAGGGCAGGAGGAAGGGCAATGTAAACTACCCATACCAGGAACAAGCAGGGTTAAACTAAAAGAGAAGGAATGCTAGCATTGCTGCAAATTCTGTGCCTGCAGCTTCTCCAAAGATCCCAAAAGACACTGAAGAACAGCCAATGTCCTTAGAACAGTTAAATGTCTTACAGAGAGGTCAATTCTTTAGATGCTAAAAAAAACAAAAAACAAAAAACTGAACACTTGTAATTCTGCTATTGGATATTTTCTTGTAATTAACTTGCTTCCTGAAAAATTAAACACACATGCATATACATACTCACATTGTAAAAATATGTATCTAAATGCTTCATTTTCCCCGATTTTGAGAAATTTTGCGTGCAGTCTAGATCTTTGTCATACAACATTTGGATTCAGTTACCATACTATTATCAAGACCACATCAGAGAATGACCTGGAAGTGCCAAAATATCATATCACACCAAATCAATATTTGTAGTGTATTTATCAAGAATCAAAATAACAAAATAGAATCTCAAAATACCAATCATTTTTTAAAAAGTGATTATATTGACAGATGTTATTGAAAAGATTCTAGGTCTCAAACCATGACATAGGGATTCTGTTTCCATTCATGTTTCAGGTTTGCTTTACTCTGTTCCTTTTTGTAGCAAATAAGGACAAAAGTAGTAACCTAACTTGTATTGTTCATATAGCCCGACACCAATCTGTCTGACCAATGGTATAGCAGACCCTAATTTTATAGACCTGAGTCATATGTCCATCCCTCATTATGGTGTTGGGGGTTATGAAGGGATGGGAGCTGGGTCCCTACTAATTGATATACATGGAACATATTGGGTTATTTTAGTGGGAGAGATATGGTATACATATGAAAAACACAGGTCTGTCATGTTCCTAAATATGCTGAACTCAGGGGTTCTCATGCGTATTATTCCTGCTTCTTTTTAAAAAATATTTTATTTATTTATTTAGAGTGTGTGTGCAAGCAGGGGGAGGGGTGGAAGGAGAGGGAGAGAAATCTCAAGCAGACTACACATTGGGCGAAAAGAGCTTGATGTGGGGTTCTGTCTCTCAACCTGGAGATCATGACCTGAGCTGAAATCCACTAAACCAACTGAGCCACTCTAGCACCCCTCATTCCTAATTCTAGAGAAGGATATGGCAATATACATGCTGTATTGATGTTGAAGTCATGCTTCAAGTCTATATAAAAATTTTATACACTGATAGCCCCATCACACAGTGTTTATTCATTAATTTATATAACAATTCGCTAAGAAAGTTGGTTCTCCTTACTCTTTGAGTTTTGAGAATATTGAAAAACTAATGTTACCAGGTTCATCACTGCTCCTTAGAAATTCATAATTACACATTTCTCAAAATACTATTTTAATCTTTTTTCTTAATTCTCTGAATTCGATAAAAAATAAAATGTAACAACTACAATAAAGTTTATTGGTAAACATGTAAGAAACATGTAATTAAATTTCTCACTGCTGCAAACATTTCTGAAATTGCATGTTTGCAAATTGAGTACAGTATGTTTTATCTTACTTAGGTAACAAGAGGGAAGAAAAGAGAATCAAGACACTTTGGGACTCTCGAGAAACAAGGCTTCTGTATAAGCACATGCAAGTTTTCCCTTTATCTGGACAGGTTCTACACAATACCCATGCATTGTAAATTTCACTTTTTATAAGATACTGAAAAACTCCAAATCTGAATTAAAATACATTTTCATACTACTACACATGATTTTTTAAAATAGGAAATACTTTCATTGTGATTCAAAATAAAACACTCATTAATTATGCTTCAGAATGGTTAATGGTAAATTAGCACTAAACAATTAATCATTCTTCATAAATCTTTACTTCATGACGTATAAAGTGCAAGATGCAACAGTCTTTAATGACCTCTTTGACGCTGCCCCTCCCCAAATTGTGAAGCATTCTGTAGTTGAATTTTGACAGAATTATAGGCATTCCTAATAATTTTCTAAAATGAATCTTCATTCATTAATAAGTGTTTTGAAAACTGGGTAAACCAGTGTTTTAAATTTATTACCATCACTGCCAGAGCTATCTTTTGGGGCATCCAATTTCTCTGTTCTAAAACCGTATAAAGACTGTTTAAGCATTAATTGCATATATACATTAATTATGATATATATATTATATATCACAATACCACAATCAATATGCACATATGTACATAATACAATGTATTTTATATATGTAAATTTCATAATGGCCCAAACTTCCCCACAATATATGCAGTATCAACAGTTACAAATTAATTTATGTGACTTCAGAAAGAAAATAAGATGTACTAATTTTGGGAAATACAGTTTACTTGTGATGAAATGTCACTTTATTAATGTGAGCATAAGTAAATTATTTGTCAAATTATTGAAAACTTAAAAATCAACACTAACTTTAAAAGGATCTCTAATAGTATTATGATTTTAATAAAGAGGAGTGACTTAAAATTCAAATTTTCTGGATGTTGAGACATTATTTCCTATGGTATATTATTATACACTATAAAAGAAGAGATTGAAACAGAGGAAACTACTTCTTAAAGTCTAGGGTATGCCAGATTTTCCTCTTTTTTTCCCCAGTTTTTAATGAGTGAGAAGCTATGTGAAAATTAGTAATTACTTAATTGGTTCTCCATTGATTGTTTTACCAGTTCTCATGGAACTTAAACAAGTTGGGTATAAGTAGTAATGATTTTGAGTTAGGCTAGGCCAGACAAAAGATTCCACAGAAATTAGAGAGACACAAAGACCAAAAGACTCTTTCTTATTTTGTGTACTCACTTGCAACTGGTACAGCTGTGTTTAAAATGCTTTAGACAGGGGCGCCTGGGTGGCTTAGTCTGTTAAGCAAATACCTTAGGTTCAGGTCAGGATCCCAGTGTCCTGAGATCCAGCTGCCTGTTGGGCTCCCTGCTCAGCAGAGAGGCTGCTTCTCCCTCTGCCCCTCCTCCCCACTTGTGAGCTCTCTCTCTCTCAAATAAATACACAAAAATCTTTAAAAAACGTAAAATCCTTTAGACAAATATTATGACTTTCTAATACAATGGTGACGAATACTGCATTTCAAAACAAGCTCCTGACTGAGGTTAAAACAAATTCTAAGTTGCATTATGTTTGCATTTTTCCTACAGGAATAAACCATTTGTTTTACTTCTCTGAAGAAATGTGACAGAAAACACCTCAATAGTTGAGGAAACACACAATCACAATCACAATCACCAAAGCATTCACAGAAGAATGTTACCCATCGGAAAAAAAAAAAGTCTGTGCATATTTATAGTTGACAATATGATAGCACATAATATATTTTACATGGCTGAAATATTTCTGGATTCACTCACATGAAGAAATGTGTCTGTCCACATTAAATAAAAATACTTCATTTCTTTTATTAGATGAAAGGAACTATAGAATTCAAATTTTTTTCTCTTTTTTGCTATAGATTCTAGCAACACAACCCTGATTGGAGCTTAGCTTAGTAAATCATTGATGTGTGTGTGTGTGTGTGTGCAATATATAAGTAAGAAGTAAATATATTTATACACACATAAATAAAATTAAGATTGCCTATAATTCTATCTGTGCAAATTAGCCATTTTTAATATATATGGATCTATATGTTTCTGGTCTTTCCCCATGTTTTATTATAAAAAAACAAACCAAGGGGCGCCTGGGTGGCTCAGTGGGTTAAAGCCTCTGCCTTCGGCTCGGGTCATGATCCCAGGGTCCTGGGATGGAGCCCCACATCGGGATCTCTGCTCAGTGGGGAACCTGCTTCCCTCTCTCTGTGCCTGCCTCTCTGCCTACTTGTGATCCCTGTCTGTCAAATAAATAAATAAATAAATACTTTAAACAAACAAACAAAATACAGTGTGTGTGTGTGTGTGTGTGTGTATACTCTCCCTTCCAATAGCTTTTTTAATTGTTTGTATTTAATGTGTATAATATTTAAGTGACATCAAACCTAAGTTTATAATAAAATAATTACATGAAACACAATGGATAACTACCATTTTGAATTGGTGGTTTTAGCTAACTATTGATGATTTTAAATTAAATGTAAGAGTACAGTTAAAAGGTGTAAAATTCTAAATATTCTGGTCCTGAATCAAAGTACTTGAATATTCACAAGAGACTGCCAAGGTCTTAAAACTGTATTTTCCATTTGGAGAAAAGTGCTATGGCCTGTCTGTAAAAACTGCAATGTAAGTTATATTTTAACCCACTCTGAGTTAAAATTGTGGAAAATTTCCATCGCAATCACATCTCCGAATTTATTTTTCTTCATTTTTACTTCTCTTGAACCTATATACATATATATTTTTTATCTTGGATAGTGTTAAATTAAAGTTCTTCCACTTTAGTAGAATAAGTGCCTAAAACAAATGAAGTCTCAACACATAAAATTTGACTCACAGTTTCAAAATAGTATATAGAACTTACCCATCCAAGAAGGATGTAACAGCAGCTGAGAGGCTGTCAAGGAGAAAAATGCCAGAAGGATTAATAAATCATACTGCTGTAACATGACGATGAGAATTATAAACAGCTATGTAAAAATTAGGTTGCTAGCAGTCAGATGGCTTGGCTTCTTTTAGCCTTCGTAGTAGACTGGTGTACATTTATCTTCTGTTATGCACTGGTAAGTAGCTGGCAAGCTTGGTATATATAAACATTAGTTAAAGACATTATGATTGGCTTGGATCCAGAAAATGTCCTCTGACATTACCATTAGCTATCAAAGATTTTAAATATTGCTGGAGATGTATGAAGAGGCAAAGGAAAGCCAGAAGTCCAAGAAAGACAATAATAACAAGAAAAATAGAGTGTATAGTTAGGAATAAAACATGCACACTCGATATAAGAATTTTGAAACAAATTAATGAAACCCAAATGTCTACGTAATTCATAACAAAAAGTGGTTTAGCAAATTAAAACAGAAGGGAAAGAAATATCTTAAACAACGGCTTGCTAAGTGGTATTCTCAATTTTTTATTGTTTTAATGTTTTTTACAAATAGAAATTGATCTTCCCAATATATTTTCTCTGTTATACATGAAAAAATGTATGCTATTATTCTACTGTCATTACCTGTGACCTTATTAAAAACAAACACAAGAAAAATTGACATAACCATCAAGAAAAAAAATGTTAAAGAAAACCTCACTTAATTGTCATTCCCCTTGCAATTAACTAATGCTTTTGAGAAAGTCAAGCAATAATTTTGCTATGATGCGCAACATTTGGTTTGTTGATTTAATAATGCTCACACAATTAAGGTAGTTTATTGATAAGCAAATTTCATCAAGAATTAACCATAATAATAAAATCATATTTCCAAAACAAAGTGTATGAGGAATGAGATGTTTTTACAAGTGTCATAAATGAGAGAGTTTTTGAATTTTAGTCCATTCACATGATTCTACTTTGCACTGCCTAAACTGACAATTCTTTCTTATGAACACATATTTTAAATATAGTCAAGAAGCAAGGAAATTAAGGTTGCCTGTAATTCTACCTCCTGGAATTAGTCATTGTTAATATGCAGATATACTTGCTTCTGGTCTTTTCCTCATGTTTTATTACCAAAACCAAAGCCAAAACCAAATCAAAACAAACACACTTTCCACACTAAATTCAGCTGTGTTAAAATAAATGCAACATTTTAATTTTTAAACCAAGCCAAACCAAAACAAAACCTCTCTTACCAAGTATTATACATTAGAATATAAGGAATGAAGGTTTACTATAATCCCACTCAATAAATGAACGCTGAATTTGGTGCAAGTCATACCAGATTTTTTTCTATGCACATTCTGTGTTTTAACATTGTTATCTAAGGAACAAACATATTTGTACAGACAACTATAGTTATAAAGTACACTATTTTCAAAATAACTTTTTAAAATACTGTACCTTAGATATTTCAATATCCATTCAAATATATCTAATTATTTACTGTTTCTATAGTTGTAACAAAAGAACAAAAATGATTAGTTTATGTAATTTTTTTGGTAATAGAATAATGTACTTTAACAAGGACTGTCAATTATTTGTAAAACAAAGACTAAATCAGTTTTGCAGGAGAACAAGGAGAAAGACCTTAAGGAGAATTTATGTCAGGTGCAATTTGCAATGATAGATGTTATCATTAAGAAAATAAAATTGTGTAAGTAAGAAAGCCAAGGACTTACTCAGCAGAAGGCAGGTCTGTAAGGTTTAATCCTGAATAGAATACAGCTGAAAAGTGAGTATTAGGAGATTAATTCTAAAGTAGATTTCCCGAAGTTGATGCTAAGAAGTACAAGAAGTCATCTGCCAGAATCAAGAATAAGAGCATTTGAAACATAGAAGCTGTTCCAACACTGCTGAATTTTTACCCCAACTAATTAATTTTTGTCAATTTTATTAATTAAATAAAATCTATGTTAAAATTATCATGTTAGAAAGACTTAAGAGGATGACATGCATTTGAAAAATAAGTTAATCTCATAATAAAAGTCCTGAAAAGGTATTATACGTCACTTTCACCTATCTAATATCCATGAAAGCATTCCCCCAAAATGACAGTAGAATGTCTATATTCGATTTTCCTCAGGGGTTGCCTTTTGTTTTCTTTGCAATTTAAAATATTCAGTCTATACATACTTCAATAGCTGGTATGCTATTGTTGTTCCCAATAGCACCTTTAGAAATGACATGCTGTTGCTGTTCAACCAGAATTTGTAAAAATAAATTACCTCTCAATTTTTTGAGATTAATCATGATATAGTTTCTTTGTTAAATCTTAGGTGATTGAAAAATAAATCACATGTGCCATAAATATCCTTTGAACCACAAGCATTGCAAATTGACATTACAGTGTGGATTTTTCATCTTGACAGCTTATCGTAGGAGCCAACTTGCCCCAGATTTTCTTTAAAGAAGAAGAGGATAAATCTGGTCAAACATAAAGAATAAAACAAAGTACTTGTTTATTGCTGTAAAGAAATCCTGTGGACTTCTCCCATATGAGATGGAAACTTCCATATGAGATGTATTCCAATTCTACTGGGTAGGCTGGAAATTTCAACCATAAAAATTAGCAGTAATTTCACTCTTTTCAAAGGGCCAGAATAAAGGGACTTTACTTTAGTTAAACAATTGTACTTCACTCGTTCTAAGGGTAGGAAAACAAATAAATGCAGGAAAAAATTACATATGGTCTTTTCAGGGCACAGATAAAAACATATTTTTCAACGTTACTTAATAGTGAATGCTTCTGCCAATAAAAATCTCAGTGCCATAACCTATACTTGTTTTGTCAATGTAGGAGTAAGATAAAAGGAATTATGCTATTCTAAAACACTTAGCCCCCCAAAATAGTATCACTCTGCAAATACGTGATATGCTGTCATAACAAAAGTAAAATGGCCAATTTCACTCTGTAAAAGTATAGAAAAAGTCAGAGAAAGAGTCCTCCTGGGGTTTTAGAATGCATATATTTCAGTAAAGCTAACCTTCATAAGAGATTGTTTTGCTTCCGGAGTGGGAATTAGATTCTGCATATGCTATGGTCAGAAAGTGTCTTAGGGAAAAGGAATTAAAATAATACATCAGAGTAAATATAGAAAAGTTGAGGCAGATGCTAAGTTAGGGATCATGGTTATAATCCTCCTCTCCTTTTTTAATGGTATTTTTATTGTATCAGAGGATATTTAATAAACTATTATTATATAATAAGTGTTATGCTTATTCTTCAGTTATGCTCCTCTCCTCCACAACAATCCTACAAAGTAGTTTTTATACATTTCACTTACGTATGGGAAAACTGAGGAAAAGAGAGACATAGCAATTTGCTTTCAGTCTAGTAGCTAGTGAGTGTCAGAGTCAGAAGTGAATTGAAATTATCTGACTCCAGTGTCTGTACTTTTGATTCCTGGATAGATGGTCATGATAACCATGTGTGCAGAACTTTCAGTTTCTAAGAAATTTTCATCCCTGTGATCTCATTTTCACCTTCTAACCTCATATTCTATCTGTAGGATGGCTGCTGTTTCGTATAATAGAAACACTAAAAATGTGTCTGGCTTTGAGTAGTAGTTTTGGGAGTGAGAAGGTCTAGAGTTTATGGTAAGATAAGCTGCGGCTACTGTTGCAACTGCATCACCTAATCAGGCTTCTCTTACTGCCCTGTAGGGTTTTTGGGGGATTTTGTTGCTGTTGTTTCCCTAAGAACACACTCAAGTAAACGTCCTGCATGTAAATGTGTATCTCAGAGTCGGTTTCCAGAGATCCTGACCTGAAAAATAGTTTCAATATCAAACCAAACTTTTGATTCTTTAGCTAAGTCTTTCTGGTCTCTTTAGTATTCTCCTTCCATTTTCTCCTTTCAGTACTTTATATTTTTTTTAAAGATTTTATTTATTTATTTCAGAGAGAGAACAGAAGCAGGGGGAGGAGGAGGGACAGAGGAAGAGGGAGAAGCAGACTCTGCTGAGCAGGAAGCCTGACTCAGGGCTCCATCTCAGGACCCTGGGATCATAACCTGAGCTGAAGGCAGACGCTTAACTGACTGAGCCACCCAGGCACCCCATCTTCTTCTCAGTATTTTAATTTATTTACCCAGCCCATGTAGCAAATTTATTTTGTATGTTCAGTTTTGAGAATCTGACTCATTTTTGGAGATTCTAGCTGTGGTGTTTTATTTCCTTGGGTGTTCTGTGATTTTTTTATAATAAATTTGTATTTCTTAACATTTTACTTGGGGGACTTATTAGTGTCTTGGACTAAAGATAGCTTCTTTCAGAGCAAGTTCACAGTTATTTCTGCTAGATGACTGAGGGGTTATACCAACCTAAGGCCACTTTAAACTGTAGTGTTGCATTAAAGTGTTTCACATCACCTAAGCAAGGCAAATTCAGGCTATAATCCAATATAAGGGTTATTTAGTTTTTAGCTAGGATTATTTTCCCTCTTATTCAGCACTAAGATTTAAGATAGGAATATCTCACTTATAAAACCCTCAGTGAATGTACCTTTACATAGTCTTTACCCTTATAGCAAGGGACTAGCCAATTTGCTGGACGCAGCTTTATGATGGGATTATAGTCTTTTAGCCTTCTTAATTTAAGAAAGTACTTGATTTACCTATTCTCTATGCTCTGCAAATCTATGAAAACTAAAACTCAAGTTCACTAGAATTTGCAATTGCTCTCAAGATGGAAGGTAGGGTCAACATATTGCTTCTTACTTTTCATTTTCCCCTTTCATTTAGCTTTGCCTCGGAGTATTCCTTACTTTCTATTCAGCTCATCAATACATTTAAATATGTTAATCCAGTCAGCATTTATAATATTTCCCCAAAGAGATGGGCAGGCCATTAATTCTGCCCTACTGCAGGAATGCAAATCTCTCTCTAATCTTCATCAAGTACCTTCACCTTTAACATGTGGTCCTTTTTTCCCCCAGCCCAGCCAGCTGGGATGAGTGAAAACAGAGACCCAAAAGCAGATATGCTAAATCTATGGTTATTACTTTAACGAAAGCTATGTTACTGATATAACAAAGAATTGGAAAAATGGAAACATTAAATTGTTCTTCCCCCTCATTTGAATAATAATTACTCCTTTGGGTAAAGAAAAAAGTTAAACAATGTGTTGGAGAGAATCCTTTAGATCCCAGTGAGACCTAAGGAAAAGCTTAATGCACTCTTTTCTGTTCTTAGATCAGTAAAAATTAAAATGGGTATTTAAAAAAATTATTCACAGTTTGGGGACCCACGAATAAAGGATACATTTACCCTAATCCTTTCCAGGACAGTGTGAAAAGACAGCCTTTAAGGATTCCCTAGTAACCTAGGTAAAATTGGATCCAGAGGGCTGAGATGTCTCTTTGCTGTTGAAAAGGGAAAAGACACAAGACAGCCATAGCAAGTCTCATGTGGTCCCTGGGCAACAAGAGAAAGCAACAGGATTTCCTTTTGCCTCTGACAACAAGACACTTGCCTGAGAGAGAGAAAGCAGGCAGATGCTGATGGGATCCATGGTCATGATGAGAGAAAATTATAACAAAGAGCAGTGTAAGGATGTGTGTCAAGAAACCAGGTGGGAATACAGAAACCTCAACAGATGCCAATGTGGTGAGGACACAGGACATGCTTGTACACAGCAACAGATGTCAGTCTAGGACAAAGGAAGGATGAAGCCCAGATGCCTCGCCATCTGATATTACTGCATTATATAAACTTCAGAAATTAAACCAATCCAGAAAGAAAAGAAGAAGGGGGTGGGGCAAGGCAATTTTGATTTGACTGAAAACCCAAGCCTGAGAATACTTTCAAGCAAATGAATTTTCTTAGAATTGATTTGGTTACCTTTGTTTTACTACCAAGCAGAATGGGAACTCAAAAACTAATTGTGGTTATAAGAAAAAATAAAGTTAGAATAATTATCATATTGCCATCACTTGAATTTTAGAGCCCGAGGATATATAACCACAAAACATCCTCTTGATCTCCACAGGAAGAAAATATTGCTCAATTATGTAAAATATCTGACAACTAAATTAGGATAGAAAACATATACTAATTGATAACCCTGCAAGCAGAACCCTAGAATGGCAAGAATGGAAAATCAAATGGAAGGTGAGAAAGTTTAAATAGTATAAATAAAACAAACACACACAGACACACATACACACACACACACACACACACACACACACACATTCTCTTGAAAAGCTGGTAATGAGAGGATATAGGAAACAAAAGAGTTAAAAGTCATAGCTAAAGAGATGTATGAGGTCAAGTCAAGGCCTGTCTTGCTTTATTTAAGATTATAGATGCTCGAACATGTTTGACTGATCAAAGAGGGTATGTGGTAGAAATCAAGATGCTGAGATGCAGGAGACAGAAAACCAGAAGTGCAGGAGGAGCAAAGAAGCACAAATGAAGGGACTGGGTTTGGATTAGAATAACACTTTCCTCATGGTCATGAGAAGAGGAGGCAGCAGGTTAATTTTTAGATATAGTAGCAAAAAAGATTAAGTAGTTACTGTCCGATGCATTCTCTCTGGTCGGAAATGAAGCCATACACTGAGATTAGTAGACAGAAGAAAGAAGTAATAAAAGATTTAAGTAGAGCAGCTAAAATGTGATTTTCATTGTGGAGATAAGCAGAGTAAACTTTCTGGAGAAACAGTTTCTTGACTGCATTGTGGAAAGCCAACTTAAGTGTGGTGAATGTGAAACAATAGTACTTCCAACCTATTATATGATGCTGAGCTTTTGGGATATAGGTATAGAAAGGGATTTGTCCACAGTTACACTCTTGACAGGTGTGTGTGAGATCAAGAATATTTTTTAAAGGACTACTAGTAAATATGATAATACCAGAAAGAGAAGATGGGTATGGAGGAATAACGTGAGAGTAGAGGCAGCTAATCTATAGTGAGGCAACTAGGGATCAAAGAACTGGGTACCTTCTCAGTGAAGTTGCTTGAAATGGTGGTAGCTGTTAGGGTGGTCCGCTGATGAAATTATCAGTGATTTGAAACCAGTTAATAGGAGATCTATAAATGTCTAGTCTCAGAAAAGGACGAGGGAAAACAGCAGGCAAACCAGAGAGTTTGAATGTGATAGAGGAAGCAGAGAGAGGAAGCAAGGGAGAGTCCTTATTATAAGGAATTTGTGTTGTATATATTTTATTGAGTTTTCAGACAAATGGAAGTATCTTTGAAGATAGAAAATATCTCCTTTTTGGAATGGGCTCCCTTGTAAGAAGCCAGTCACAGAAAAAACTCAAATAGATGGGAGAAATATTAGTTATATTATGAAGAGCCTTCAAGATATAAAAGATTAGATTATATCATCTTTGAAGTCTCTTCCTACTCCAAGATCTCTTCTGAATTTGCTTTATCCTTCCACCATCCATAGTTTTTCCTTTTTCTCTCAAGTTTAATCATTAGCAAAACTGACTATGTCTTCAATCTCTTCCTTGAATGTCTCTCCCACCGTCCTGTCCTAACTTAAATCTGGTTCCTTCCTGAAGATACTGCTTCTTCTGTAAACTTAATAAGCCTGGGACTCAAAGTGCGATAGGTACCCTTTCTTTATTCATTATCCTATTCCATACAAATGAATCTCTTTCCTCTATAAAACATCTCCTTGGCTGCTATTGTCTCCCAGGTCTCCTCCCTCTGTTCTTTGAAATATTAGCTACTGGTTCACTGCAATTATCTCCAAAACTACTTCTTCAGCAGAGAACTCAAAGTCCAAAGTCTAAGACCTAGACCTTTCCATTCTTCTTTACCATCTTGGTCCCCACCCTAACTTCAAAATGCACTTCTGTGATCACACCCATGCCTTTGTTGTTACTAATCACTGCTATTCTCCCAAAACCTCAATTTCAAGTATGTCTTCTACTACAGGGTTCTGTTTTTCCAGCTCATTCCCTCTAAAGGCCCAACTCCAACAGTGGTTTGAAGCCAGTGAGACCTTAGTATATTTCCTTATCTCTCACCCCTGGTACAACACCCACACTTCTCTTACTATTATGCTTAAGTTTAATTGCTATGATAAAATCTCTCTTATATGCAACATCAGCTCTTTTGTTTTCTGTCATATTTGTTTATTCTCTTAGCTAAACCACAATTACAGTTAAATCCAAATCTCCACCAGCTGCACATTTAAACCTGCACCATCATACCAGCCTGGAAGAAACCCCAAACCATCTGGACTAGCTTTAAACTCACGAGCACTAACTCATACTGTATTTTTATAGTCCATTCACTCCTTTAATCTACTATAGGATTTTATTGTTCTAGGTCCTTCTGCTTCAAACATTACTTCTCCTCCTCTCAGTTTGTGACCATTCTTCCTATTTCATTGAAGAAATAAAGCAGTCAGAAGAGAAATTCCAACCACCACCTCCCCCGACACATCTATTTTCCTGTATTTGTACTTGAATACTCTAACTTTCTTTCTATCATGAGAATGGACTACACTTCCAACTAAGTTATGTGCACAGGTTCATCTCCCTTTTCTTTCTCAAAGACATTGCCATAGCAATTTTCGTTTTGCCTTTCTTTAATTATCAAATATTCCCCATCAACTGGTACATACCTGTTAGTATCAAAATAACATGGAGTTATGTTGTTCATCTTATAAAAAGAGACTATATTGATATCATTTATCCTTGCAGCTATCACCTTATTCTAAGTATAAAGTAAAACTTCTTGAAATAGCTCCCTTTCTTGATTCTTTGAATGTCCTTCTTCCTATTTTATCTCAAACCCACTACATCATGTATTTATTGCCACAACTCCAACAAAACTGCTCATTTTGTTGTCACTATTGATCTCCACACTGCTAAGTCCAAGTCAATTCTTTCACTTTTTTTGATGTATCAGAAGCAGGTGGAATCATAGATCATTCTCTCTAACTCAAAATATTTTATTTGGCCTCTTTTCTAATATACACAAGCCTGGTTTTCCTTCTACTTTTCTGGCTATCTTTCTTCAGTCTACTTCTTTGTTCTGTCTTTTTTGCTTTTAAAATATCTAACACATAAATAATGAGAACTATAAGACTTAGTCTTTGAACCATATCACACTACTGATTCCCCTAAATGACTTTACTGAAAAATCTTCAACTGATAATTGTTTTCCCTTTCAACATGAATGTTAAAATCTTCAGCTTGATCTGTAAAACCATTTGTAATCTGATTTCCTGCCCCTTCATGGACCTCATCTACCTCGACACTTCCTTTAGTCATCCCCTATTCCTCCTTCATAATTTTCAAACCTGCCAGCTACACACCCACGTTAAGGTCTCTACCCTTTCTGTTCCCCTTGCTGGGGATGCTCTTCCTACACACATTTGCATTTCCTTCAGATCTTTATTTTTAAAAATCACATTGTCAGTGAGACATTCCAGCCTACTTTAACTAGAACTGTTATACCATCTCCTACACTTAATATCCCCTTACCTTGCCTTTTTTTTTTTTCCCCTTAGAACTTACCACTGCTTAACATAAGGAATAGTTTACAGTTTCTTGTTTATTTTTGTTTCCCCACTAGAATAAACGCCTTCATGAAGGCAGGGATTCTGTCTATTTTGCTTACTAATGGATCACAGAGCCTGCACACATAACAGATCCTCAATAAATATTTGTTGAATAAATGAATGTCACTTGTTCCATTTTATAATCAGTGTCAAGTTTGAAACTCACTATACATTAATCGAACTGCTACAAGAACGGTGTTATTATTTTTCAATTATGTTACTGCTTTTGGAAGTCAAGTTCTATACCAATAAAATTTCAGATTTGATTACTAATAGAACTAGTGTTAAGAATATGATACCCACTTTTGTGGATCTCAATTCTTAAACAAATTTAAAAAAACAAGACTGAATTTATTCATTAGGTCTTTCAAGGTGAATTTCTAGCATGCCATAACATTAGATTCTTAGAATTCTCACCTCTAAAAATGAAGAGTTTAAGATAAAAGATTGTGGAAGCCCTTTCATTATAAAATTTTATTAAATGTCTATCCACATCTAAAGCAGAGGGAGAAAAGATAAAATTAAGAAATTATGCTCAGTTATGTATTAAGCAAAGGTTTCTATGTATTATGTTTCAAGGGAGATACTTGGTATATAGTAAGCATTCAACAAATGTCAGTTATTATTGCCATCATGGTAGCTCTATTAAACTCCTTAAGATGGATTAGGAAAAAAAAAAAAAAAAAACAAAGATTTTTAATTGAGCTATGCTCCCTGTGTAAAACAAAATAAATCTTATGATTGAGACACAAATCTTTCGGAAAACAAATAACCTATAAATGATATAAACCTAAGTACAAAGCAAACATTTGTAAATTTTTGTGTTCTTTTTCAGAATATGATAGTACAATCACAAATACATATTTTATCCATGGTTAAAGAGTAACTTCCAAATTTAAATACATATTTTTCAAACCCAACTTTAAATTTAATCAGTAGTATTGTAATAACATTGTACGGTGATCATGGTAGTAGCTACATTTTTGGTGAGCATAGCATAACAAGCAGACTTATTAAATCACTATGTCATACCCCTGAAATTAATGCAATACTGTGTCAACCATACTTAGAAAGGAAGGAAGGAAGGAAGAAAGAAAGCGAGCAAGTGAGCTAAAAATTCAATAATTAAAAATGCATATTTTTAGATATGGAAATTTAAAACATTCTTTTAATAACATTCAAATTTATAAAATCTACATTCTTCTTGTTATATATTTATATAAGGTGAAATACAGATATTTCTCTAAATTGAAAGAGTCCATTCCTAACATAATTTATAAAATCTACATTCTTCTTGTTATATATTTATATAAGGTGAAATACAGATATTTCTCTAAATTGAAAGAGTCCATTCCTAACATAATATTTCTTATGAACTATCCATAGCTAAAAGGTTTCTCTAAGGACAATAAGAAGCACCAATTTTTACCTCCAATTACAAAACTGTTTATTGATTAACAATAATTGTTTTTGAAATTACAAAGGTATGAAGCAAAATGTTCACTTCCATTTTTAGTAAGAGCCCTTCATTATTTCCTTTCCAAATCATTACAGATAATATTGAAAACTATTCCAACTCATAGAAAAGTCCAACTCATAGCAACAGAGAATGGCAACAGAATGCTGGTTGCCAGGGGCTGACAATGGGAAAATGGGAAAATGGGAAATGGAAAATGGGACTGGTAATAGAGTACAAACTTCTAGTAGAAAATTTCAAAGAAAAATTGAAGGAAAGGATTCTTTAAAATTACTTTTTAACTGAAAAAAAAATGAAAGACTAAACATAAGCTTTTATTAATCAGAAACAAAATAGATGATGTATTTATTAAAATAGCATTGGATTTTTAAAAATGTGTATTTTAAAATTTTAATACTTTCTTCCCTGATTTTCCAGTTTATGTGTATGAGTATACTTGCACAGTGGATCTCCTGGAGTATTTTGTCTATACCATGGAAAGCTAATGCATGTTTTGTTAACATTCCTATATTAGGCTTCTTAGCTTTTAGAAGTTTTCACAAAAACTTCAGCCTTGATGGTCTTCCATAGAACAATTTTCCTTCAGAAAGACATATCAGTCTGGTTTTATTCCTAATTGCCTTATGTCAAAAAAAGTAATTTTGACACATAAACTTGGGACTTATTATTTGGATCCACACAGTTCTTGAGTGAAGATTATTGCCTCCAGAAACCATTTAATATAAATGATATTTAAAAGAGTTTCATAATATATTTTAACATACAATTTTATTTTAGGTTGTTCTAAGTTATTATACATAGACATTTCATAAAAATGTATAGTCTTTTGTCTTTTGAAGTTATAGACCATATTTCTCTTCATAATAAAAACACATTCTTACTTTGTGCACAACAGTAACTAAGAAAAACAAATATTAAATAAATGATTTAAAAAAAAAAACACTGCAATGAGTTTCCCAAAAATGTAACTGTCAAATTTCTCTGTCTTGTCCTTAGGTTAGGTTTTAGAAATATTGAGTTAAAAACTAGCAAACCAATGTGCTTTATTGGTACCATTTAAAATACCCAAAAAGTAAAGAACACTTGAACATTGTGCTATATAATAGGCAAAGAGGCAAAATAAAACTTTCTTTTAACTCAGAATACAAAATGATCATTCAGGAACAGTCCTTGAACTCATGTACAGAAAGTATCCAGGAAAATTTCAGAAATTTAATAAACACAAGAATGGTTTTGCCTGTGTACAATGATTCATCTTAATTTTATTCCTATACAATTTCCTGAGGTTCTTGCATCATTTAAGGGCTCTTCCAATCCAGAGAGTCTCCTTTTCAATAAAATGTCCCTTCAGATTACAAAATATAATAGGAAACCAACCGCAGGCAAGAGGGTTGGCTTAATTTTTTCTTCATTTTTCAGCTGCATATTTAAAAGTAAACCAGTATAATAGCAGCCATTAAAATCTTTCCTATATCACATTTTTAAAATTCTAATTCACATATTAGAATTTTTTTTTAATTTTGTCAGGTTTATCCACTTATTTGGCATTGATAGTTAACACAAATAGTTAATCTATGGTTTTCAGGTACTTATTCTGAGTTTATTCGTATCCATGTTTGTGTACTTGGGTCTCCTTCTACATTTAAGGTACACTCTCCTGTATGAATTTTCTGAATCCAACAAAAGCATAATAAATACTGGTTGATTAAAACCAACTGAGAACATATGTCTCTTTGCAAGTGATATTGGCAGATTATAGGATTTATCAATAAATTCTTCCTTTCTTCCAAGTGCCTCCCCAAGGCTTGGTATTTATGGAGTAGACTTCCATAATGAATTAATGTTAGACATAGTCATGTGACTTGATTTAACCAATGGAAAAGTGACAGGGTGCCATTTCTGAGTTGAAGCCTTAACAGAGTGGCATTATGTATTTCTATTTCCACCCTATTACTTAAAAATGCCATACCACCATTAGCCATTTGTGTTTCAACCAGACTACCAGAATGAAAATACGTGATCAGAAACCCGTGGTCTTAAGTTTAGATGAAAATATCCTAGCTGAGATTAGCTGACCTGTAGACCACTGAGGTTTAAATAAATAATTATTTTAAGCCACTGAGTTTCTGGGGAGGTTGTTATGCAACATTAACATAGCAGAAAACTAATATTCCCTAGCATGTAATATAAGCATATTATATTACATTATATTATATAAGCATATATTCAAATTATTTAATAAGACTATAAGAAATACAGAAAGACAGTAAACACTTTGGAGGATTATTAATAGTAAAAGCAGAGTCATATCTTAAATCTTCCTTCCTGAGTAGTGTTCACAGGTGATGAATTATTCTCAAAATCAAGGTTATGAAACATTAAAGATATTTTAAGAATGTCTCAAATACTGAAAGGTATAACATTTTACTTATAAGTACATACATTACCCCTTAAGGGAAGAGTTCAATTATAGCAAATATTATATTATAATAAATAATACATAAAATCATTATATAATTGATATAATGTATTAATATCATATTTTATGTAAATAGGTATCATTTTCAGATACTTTCTGGCTTCCATTTAGATACCATAAGTACCATATAGAGTTGATACAAGAAGTATTTCTTCATAAAGAAATTGAGAAATAGCCATACTGTATAACTTTTAAAATTTTAATATTAGAGTTATGTTATATACAAAGAAAGCATATTATTCAATTATATATTGCCTAAAATTGTAACACTCAGTCAGTGTTTAAGTTAGTGACTTAATAATTTATGTTGTGAATGTATTCTATGTTTGAAGAATAAATATGTTTCAGAGGAAGATGAGCTTCCCCTGGAAAAAAATATTTTATATTTGATGAAATGGCTGGGAATTACTGCCACAAAATGAGATATTGCAGTTTTCACATAAGTTTTGTGACTATGATAGATTTCTGGGTCCCTGAAGCTCCTGCTTTTCTAATCAGCTCTCTACATAAAATAAAGGCTCACAAGGATGGAAGCACAGAGAAAATAATCAATGGATTTCTTTATTTTTAGTGTTAAATGAAACCCAGATTTTCCTAAATTCATAAACTTCATTAGAATTCCAAATCAAATATCCATCCCAGATACCTCTTTTCACTTCCGTTTCTATAGGAATATTAGTCAGACATCTGAAATCTGACAGGCCTGAAATTAGATTCGCTTCTACTTTTCCCAGCTAAGGGTAGTCCATTTCTTCTTCCCCCCCCTTTTTTTTTTCCCTCTACTAATAGCTAAGTAGTATAAACATTAGCATCAGCAAAGATCACAACAGGAAGAAAAGGGCACACTTAAATGCAGTAATTTAGGAGACCTTAATGCAGGGACAGTAAATAAATATGAGAGTAAGTTTAAAGTAAGCTATCAAAGCATGTTGAATTGCTCTGAGTTTAGCAACCACAGGAATTCATCAACATCATTTGTCCTAAAAAGGTGAGGGTGGGAGAATGTAAAAAATGTAGGGAGGGCGCCAAAGCTGATGCCGTAGCTATAAGACAGTACTGTTCAATAGTAACTATGGACTTCAGTAGAGAAACTCAGAAAAAGGGCAGTCTATCCCTTAGCAGAGAGACAGTCGCAGAAGTGAATACTGCAACTTCAATCTCCCCATGACAAATCTCTTTCCATTACAACTTCCATTAGCCAGACTCAACAGGAAGCAGGGAGGAAAGAAAAAGCCACTGATGAAGTTAGTAAACACTGGTCTTGTGATGCCAGTGCAGGGTGGAGAAAGGTGAAAAGTAAACCTGGATGAGTAAACACTGTATCTAACATACCTATCCAGTGTTTCAAAGCAGAAGCAAGAGCATCTAAATCTGTCCGTCGTCTTCAGCCCTTCCAGATCCAAAATAGATTTTGGTTCATCTAAATCCCAAATGGAAGAATTCTGCCTCTCTCATCATTCATTTTTTATGTAAACTTTATTATGAAACCCAGGATATTCTGAGTATAATAAAACCAGTGTTATTCATCTAAGTATGGATGATAGTGTGTCTTTGTAGGAATCCCCTGAGATTCTATTAGTGAAAACTATCCTCTACATGTGTCACTAAGAACAAACTAGCTATGTCAGGGCACCATATCTGAGGCCCTTCCACCAGAGTATGTACAATTTCATGACAGAAACTTGAATCCTTCAATTGGGGGGGGGGGAGGTAAAACATAATCATCTACACATGTGTATAAGGTTTGGGGAAGAGGCTGAAGTGACACGTAGAAGAACCATGATGCAAGGCCATTCTGTATGCATCAGGCTGCACTTCCCTTAAGAACTCCTGAGCAGTGAAGAGAATGTTCCTGCAGGTAATTACTGAGCTGGAGAAACAGTAAGGCTGTTCACCCAACCTTCTCTTCCCTAGAGGGTAGTTAGAGCTACACCCTATGGGGCAGAGAGGAAAGGGCGTACCACCTGTGTTACACCTGTGTGAAATAAAAATGTTTTTAAAAGGCTCTTCATCACCTACTGAAGACATCCCAAGTTTTAAAATTTCTAGAATACCTAAATTGTACAAAGAAAGGCATATATATTCAGATTCTAAATGAGCACATAAATGAAGCAGTTTGTATCTGGAGAATAAAGAAATTTCCTTTTTCAGTGTAATCAAAGTATCTTGAAGAACTAAAGAGATATTTGGTATAAAGTACCAGTTTCAGAAGATATTCACATACTATTATGAACGTAATTTATGCTTTGCATTTCTACTTCTGATTTTGAAGTCCAAGCTTCACAATACAATAGGCATAGGTTCTTACAATACCGATGAGTTTCAAAAAAAAGTATGAGCAAAATGATACAATTACTCTGGGAAATATGAAGAAAAATAGGTGAATTCCAGAGATCTGTCTCTAAGACCAAACTCTGAACAGCAATTTCTTTTCCTCTCCAGTGTTTCATCAATGCCTGCTGTACATATCTCTTGAATAATGATGACTAAATGGATGGATGGATGCATGCATGCATACGCAGATGAATTAATGAATGAAAAAATCTGGCTCCATGAAAGAATCTTCTTTTTCATAAAAGTACTAAAATATAAATAGAGCACTGTCTGGTAATGTGTCAGAATCAGATATGTCATGACTGAGTATCCCCATATGAATCAATGAGGATTTCTTTCAGTTGCAGAAACAGAAATCCAACTTCAGGTAGTTAAACTAAATAAGGATTTGATTCATGTATCTTTAGAAAAAATATTTTAATGTGGCAGAATCGTAAAGCCATCTATTCCTTGACAAAGAGCACGTCACTGTTCTTTGGAATGAATGGCCTTTCCTCGAGCCTGCTATAGGGGCTATTATTGGGGCTTGTTCTTCCCACACACTTCCCCCCTCTCTCATTCAGTCTGTTCAAGGGAACTAACACCCACATTTTCCAGTGGGAAGAGTCAGTGCATGGAAATTCTCTTAGGCTTGGCCAAATTGTTACTGTTCTCTTAGACTTGCCTGTTGCAAGGCAGAGCATGAACTTACTGTGTTGGTGTCTACTTGCATACTCTCCAACTCACTTTCCACAAGGCAACTAGAGGGATCTTTTTAAAGAAGAAATCTTACCATGTCCACCTTTTGCTTAAAACCCCTTAGTGGCCCAGAAAAGTACCTCCAAAGAGAGTCCAAATGTCTCAGTATATCCCATAAGGCTGTTCATGGTCTGCTGTCTGTGTTTCTCAGGAGAGCACAATGATCATTTTAGGGTGAGAAAATCACCCACCGTGCTAGAAGCCCCTGTAGTGAAATCTTGTCCCATATCTACCAGATCTTGGTAATGCTTTTCCTCAGTCATTATGACATTTAAAAAAAAAAAAATCTCTAGAGATTTCCAAATGTTCATAGGAAAGCTAGAGAGCCTCCTCAGTGTGGACTATTTCTCACTTAAATACTAAACTACTTCAATCAGCAGTGACTTACTCACAGTGCGCTTAGTAAGCAATGCTTTCTCTTACCTTAGATATGTCTATACACTCCTCTTCTGAAATAGTCCTTCATCTCCAGAGATGTAACTAATTACAGAAAGACCAGCAAATATCATTTCGGATATTTTGTCTGTGCCTCCTCGAAAAAATAAATTACATCTCCTTCCTAAGTCCTATCAAGACACCTTACACTTACTCTGGATAGGACACATTAAAAATATCACAAGACCTAATTACATGTTTGTCTCACCCACTACATTCAAAGCTAGCTAGACGCAAAAACATCAACCTATTCAGAATTGTGCTCTCTGTTCCCAACCCATTATATTTCATACCAGATACTGACTCAGATGAGATACTTACACGTAAATGGGTGGATAAGGCTGGCACTAAACTTGAAAGTAGATAACCTGACTTTGAATCTGCACTCCAATACCATTTGCGGGATCATAGTCAAGCTGCTAATAAATTCACAGCATCCTCTGATGCTCCCTATCTTGCAGGATTTCAGCGAGGATTAAATGAGGTAATGTATGTAAAATCTCTTTAAATACTGATTTACAGCTATAATCATTTTAAACTCAAACTGTAATTTTCTAGATATTAGTAGAAATGCTGTTGAGCCATAAGGTTCATTTTCCTAAGTGCCTTAAAAACTTTCTGAACTGTGTAGCTTGTTAGAGAATGTAAATGGCTGTCCAACTAGGCATATATTTAAAAACAATTAGTCAATTCAGCTATTTCATCACCTGTACTTGTGTGGAGGTTGTTCTAATTTGCATCAAAGCAGCTACTCATGAGGTTCACAGCTACCAATTTCACAATTATTTCTCCTAAAAAAATACATTTTTCCAAGTCCTCTAAAATTTTTATGTTAAAACTGGGCAAATCATTAAGTAAACTATGAAAAACATAATAGTTTGTGGCCATCTATGCGTTAATAAAGGTTTCAGGGTGATACTTTTTTTCCTCCCTCTGAACAAATTTTGCTACAATTTTCCCTTAATTAATATAATTGATAACAGTTATATAGCTATCTGGCATTTTAATCATGCAGATATGTCTTTTTATGCCTAAAATGAAATTAAAACCTGCTAGCAGTCTTGTACTTCAAGTGGTAGCTGGAAAGGAAATTAAAATACAGCTGGTAATAAGTGGTTGATATGTTCAATTTGAGAGATCACAGACCTGGGTCACACACATAGGAAATGGATAGCAGAAAATACAATGACAAATGCAGAAGAAAAGCTCCTATCCACATAATGAATTAGGCATTGTCAAGTCTTTAATAACAGGCTCTGTAATACCTAAGTTATCAAGCACAATTAAGGCCAAAACTTTTGATTAGCATCAATTCTTGTGAGATATAAGAACAAACAGGATCCAAACCCTATACTACTTACTCATTGCTATTTCATTTATCAATATGTCAGTGGGTATTTGGTTAAGGAGATCTCAATATACTCGAATTTCTTTCGACCGAGCATTCTGTAGTTCATAAGAGAGTGTTTAACTTTGATCTATTAATATACTAAACACTAACACTAAAGACTATCAGGCACACTCAATCTAGACACTGTGATCAGCTCACTTTTAGATAATATAGGCAATCAGAAATGTTACAAACATTAGACATGGGCCATAGCCTCTGGATAATATCAGAAGTTTATCATTATAGAAATTGGGAGGATGACAAAGAGCCAGAAATTTAACATTTTATTTCCAGGTCTATGTTCCTCAGTGAAAGCTGAATTGGTGGGGATTTTGGTTCACATTCCTAACATGCCAATCTCTTCAAGGATAACTGGCTTTTCCATTTGGGAATCATATGAATGAAGACACTAGATGAGGCAACAACTGACTGAGAGCACCAAGGAGTAGTGTAGAAAGAAGAGAAGGAGTCCTGAGAACAGAACTGAAGTCACAGTAGGAGAAGGAATAGTCAGGGTCAGAAATATATTGTATAATTTCATGTAAAACCAAAGGAGAATACCAAAGGGAATGGTAATCAACTACTATTAGAGACTTGAAGGGGTATTAGATGTGAATTTTAATGTTATTTGAGTCAGAATATTTTTCTCAGCATTTACACAGCCATATCTTAGAAAATGATCAGGAAACAGAGAAAATTATTTTTTTTTTAAATATCAGTAGGAAGTTCAGCCGAAGCAATTGTTCAGTTGTTCACATAAACATTTATTAATGATTAAACGTGTTGAGTGGGTTTTTTTTTCAAGATTTTATTTATTTGACAGAGAGAGAGAACGCACACAGCAGGGGGTTCAGCAGAGGGAGAGAGAAAAGCAGGCTCTCTGCAGAGCAGGGAGCCCAATGTGGGGGCTCCATCCCAGGACCCTGGGATCATGAACTGACCCAAAGGCAGATGCTTAACCGACAGCCTCCCAGGAGCTCCAAAAGTGTTGAGCGTTTAATTATAAATTTTAAGTTGAAAAGGAAATATACTTTTCTTCAACTTTTTTTTTTCTTTGGTTACAACTATATTTCTTTAGAAAGTAGCAGATACTTAGTGCTTTCTTTTTCTTTCACCCACTCATTCTGGTATTCATCCTATCTGGTTTACACATCCTAAACTTGCCCCAAGTCTCTTCTCTCAATTTAGATGATCTAGTCAGCAACAGTAGCTGAAAACATAATTAGGGTAATATTAAGAGCAATCAGACATCTTTGAATGGCAGATTTTCTCAATACTCAGATACTTCTTATATTCCATTCTTCTATGTAATAGATTATTCTTTTCATATTTTATTCTACTTTTAATGTTATATAGAAATATCCCTGACAATGTACAACCTCTGGAGTACTTTACCAAATGATCAGTCTTTTGTCATGTTAATTTTTAAATTGTATTAGTTTGCATAAACTATATAGAAACTTTCACTTTGGTAAGATTTCTGATGTGAAACCTACGTCTTCATTCAATTATTTTATACAGAAATAGTAGCTGTCACTAAATGCAAAGTAGAAGCTTTTCCTCTGATGTGATTTTTCCTTTTCAGAGACAAACCATTATTTTTAAAGGATCATAAAATGGGCAACAAAAGGGAATAAAGAAAAAATAGTGCAATGTATCAGCTTTTAAAAATGTTTCTTGACTTAAAAAAATGGCAACCTTAGATCTTTTTAAATCAGCTAAATAATGCAAAACAAGCACGGATTCTATAACAAATTTCTTGGGTAAGGTGGCTGGGAAAACACTGTTGCATGGCAAAAAATTCAAGTCACTTTTGGATATTAAATAGTATGAAATTCAAAACCTATGACTCTCCCTGAATAAAACCTAAAGATACCTATTTGAGGAAATACTGTCCTTCAGTAAGTAGAGTTTCACTTAGCTAGAGCAGAGACTGAAATTAAAGTTAGTACCACTGTATCACATATATGTTAAGAACCACTGAGAATATAAATTTACCCAGATTTACTGGTAATGATCAAAGCTTATTCAGTTCAGCTACAGGAACAACTTTGGTCATCTTCAACCCCACAGAATACCTAGCATACAATTAGAGCATGATAGGAATCAACATATTTGTTGGACTATTGATTTTATCTCCCTGGTTCCCAGAGGAGTAAAAGGAGATGGAGTGTATGTTGTCAAAATCTGACAAATGAGTAGCCGCCTTGAGAAAGGTCTATGGAGAGACAGAAAGAATAATTTGGTTTACACAAGTTTCTATAACTCTATACAAATGCAATCTTTATACAAGAGCTGAATTAGAGGCTCATAGGATAGGAACATATTTCCCAAGAAGATATTAGCTCAGTTGAAAAAGCTATCACTATGAATCATTTTTATCATAGAGGCCCCATTCTCAAGGAGGCTGATTTGGCCCAAATACATGTTTTTGTTGGTACTGTACATTGCTTTAAATCTTAATCGGAGTATCATTAGGCAGGATTTATGCTCTCTCGCCACTATTCTTGATCATTTTAAATTAGATCTAATTTAATGTTTTACATTTTTGACTGGCCCCCAAAGGTATTTGGGTGAGAGATGCTTGATAACTGACAAATCATTGTGGAAATTTGATCCTTGTAATATTCCATATTACATATTCCATTATTCCAACATATCAAATGAAACTAAACACCACAAAGCCTACAAACCATATGGTGATGGGATTTTCCCTGTAATCTATTTTTCTTTATTTATTGTGGCAATACTCTCATACTTTTAAGAAGTATTAACAAGTTAAGTGTGTAGAGGTCATTGTGAAAGAGCCAATATCATAAGGAGATGTAAAATCAGATCACAATCAAAGAGGACTAGGAAAAGCTGGAAACTACTGAACAATTAGCTCTTCCTGCAAATTTCACCAAGTCTATTACAGCCCCAGCCGGAGTAGTTTTGAGCCAGAAGAGTTTTGAATTTCAAAATGACTATCAATAGATCAATGGATAAAGAGATTGCAGTATTTTCTTGGAGTGGAATATGTCTCAGTAATAAAAACAAATGGATTCCTGCTACATGTAACAACATGGATGAACTTCGAAGTCATTATATTGAGTAAAAGAAGATAGACTAAAATAGAACATTCTGTATAATTTATAAAAAATGATGGGAAAGGCAAACATCTTCAGATAAATAATACATCACTGATTGTCAGGGACAGAAGAGATTGGTGAGGGGACGGGGAAGAAAAACTACAAAGGGCCCTGAGGAAACTTGGGAGTGAGACACCTGCCCATTAGCTTGATTGTGATACCAGTTTCATAGGTGTATACACAAGGCAAAAGTTATTGAATCATAGACTTTAATTATGTGCCACTTATTTTATGTCAATTATACTTCAATAAAACAGTTTAAAAGATGAACACACGATCAGAATGGCAATGGAAGGCACAAGAAAAATAAACCTGGGGGTGCCTGGGTGGCTCAGTGGGTTGGGCCTCTGCCTTCAGCTCGGGTCATGATCCCGGGGTCCTGGGATCAAGCCCCTCATCAGGCTCTCTGCTCGGCAGGGAGCCTGCTTCCACACCCCCCTGCCTGCCTCTCTGCCTACTTGTGATCTCCCTGTCAAATACATAAATAAATACAATCTTTAAAAATAAATAAATAAATAAACGTGTCAGTCACATGAATTGGAGATTGATAAGCAAACATCTTTCCTATAAAAAAATCTACTTAGCCAAATTCCTATATCTGTTTGTAAGAACTTAGAACAAGAAGAGATAGGCAAATGATTTCATGTTTAATGGAATTGAGCCATAGGAGCCTTATGTATCCATTTATACTTTAGGGTAGATTTTCATAAGGAGGATTTAAAAATTAGTGGTCTTTTGCTCAAACTCCTTTCCCCTAAACAGTACTAAAAAGAGTATTGTCAGTATTTTCTTCTGTGACACCGCTTCCTTGCTTCCACATTAGTCTCAATAGCAATTGGCATATTTTTTTTTCTTTAGCTGTTAATATACCCAATTAGACTTCAACCTAGTCCTTCACTTATCGTATGTCTCCTTAAAGAGATTTTCAACAACACTATGATGGTTAGTTATATGATTCAACTTGGTCAGGCTATATTACACAGTTATTTAATCAAAAAGTAATTCACATGTTGCTGTGAAGTTATTTTGCAGATGTGTTTAACAACTACAAGCAGCTGACTTTAAGTTGGTTTAAGTAAAGATTACCCTGGATGATGTGCATGGACCTTATCCAACTACTAGAAGAGCTTAAAAGAGAAAACTGGTGTTTTAAGAGAAGTAACTCTGCCTCAGGACTGCAAAATCAGGGCACCTGGGTGGCTCAGTTGGTTAAGCACATGCCTTTGGCTCAGATTGTGATCCTATGATTCTGGGGTCCTGGGATGGAGCCCTGCATCAGGCTCCCTACTCAGTGGATAGCCTGCTTCTCTCTCCCTCTGCTGCTCCCCCTGCTTGTGTACTTTCTGTCTCTCTCTCTCTCACACACAAAAAAATAAACAAAATCTTAATTTAAAAAAAAAAATACAGACTGCAACATCATCTCTTGGTCCGAGTTTCTGGCCAGCTGGCTGGCATTACTAATTTCAGAGTTGCTAGTCCCTACAACCACTTGAGTTAATTCCTTAAAACAAATCTCACTACTTATACCAATGTATTATCATATTAGTTTTGGTTCTCTAGAGAATGTAGACTGATATGATTACTAATATAATATGTACTGGTGCTACTGTTTTACTATGTTTTGCTAAATTTTCACCACAAAATTGAAAACATACATTTTAATACTTCAAGGACTATTTACAAGATGATATTTAAGATAATAATAACTAATATTTAAAGGCTGGTTTATAATTTTCACAAATTTTGTTTCTTTTCTTCTAATCTCAAAATACATGTATTAGTCCAGTCAGGATGCCATAACAAAATACAATTTTCAAAACCTTTTTTCATCTAATCTTAAAATATATGTATTAGCTCAGGCCACTATAATAAATATGATAGACTGGATGTCTTATTAAAATTATCTCCCACTAAAATTTTTTCTCATAGTCCTGGTGGCTAAGACATCTAAGATCAAGGTGCTGGCTGATTAGGTTCCTGGTAAGGACTGTTTCCTGCAGAAGGTCATTTTTTCTTGCTATGTGCTCACATGGCCTTTCCTTGGCACATGCACCCAGGTAAAGAACAGAGCAGTATTTTTGCTGTCTCTTCTTTAAGGGCACTAATCCCATTAGGAGGGTCCCACCCTCCTGACCTCATCTAAATCTAATTACCTTCCAAATTCTCCATCTCTAAATATCATCACTTTGGGGGTTAGAACTTCAACAACTGAATTTTGAGGAGGATACAGTTCAGGTCATCCCAATATATAAATGTTCTTCTCCAAATCACACTAATGACTTATTTCCGTTGGAGTTTGATATCCCTTCAAACATTATCACATATTTTGTTTAAGGTGATTTTAACAGTCATTATATCAAGTAGACTAAGTAGCATATCATCACTATTTGCCATAGAAAGACAGAAAAAAATAAGCTCTAACACTAAAAAAGCCAAATGACTCGCTCAGCCTCAAATATTGTCAGCAGAAATAACAACCATTTCCGTACAGCTTATAACAATATTATTATTTTGTTACACCACACTGTTTCAAAATATCTTCAGGTTCATAAAAGAAAGAGCTATATATTGGTATGGAATACAGAGTATAGGGACAGTTTCAGTAAAAACTCTTTGGTTCTGGCAGTTCTGCTGATTTACCTTCAACGGCCTGAAAGATAACTATTCTAAAAACGAAGTAGTAATTAGGTTTCCAGCAAACCCAAGTGTTAGCCTCACTTCAGTTTTATAGTAACCCTAACAGGCCTTTACCAAGTTGAACTAAATTATTTTAAAAGTGCTGTTGCTGACTGATTTATCTAAATGTTATGATCAGAATAGTTCTCAAAAACTCTGTATGAAAAATGCAAAAATAGCCAAAAATGTATTTTGTGTATTGTACTAATATATATTTTCCCCAACTGAGGGGAACAAGTGCTGAGAAACAGAGGCTTTTAAACCTATTTTAAACAAGAAAATTATTTTTTAAATAAATACTTGCAATGAAATACAGTAGACTAAATATATTGACAGGGTGTCTTTAAGTGGTGCATACACATGTAAATGCAGAGATCTGAATCTACATCTACTTCATCCCCTTCTCTCTAAGGCATACCACTGGAACCCTTTGTTCCTTCATGCTACTAGAATGATTTGAAAATGCTAGTTTTAGGTGATACCTGCATACAGCTTAATATTTTTATATCTGGATTATCGTTCTTCTTAGAATATATATTTTTGCTTAGAAATGTGAAGGATAGTCACAAATGGAGCTGTATACCTGCCACAATAAAGACAGCTCCCTACAATATAATATAACCCTGTTCTTGCCTTCCCACTGACTTTAACCTCAAGGCACTAAAAATAACCATTCTGTCTAACAGTAAGTAGTAATTCAGTTTCCAATTCAGCTAAAACCGTAGCCTCACCTCAATTTTAACAGCTGAAATTCTTATGTCCTCTATGGGTCATATCTGGTCACTTTTAAAACCTCTTAAATTCAGTTACTATGGAACTAATGGATATCACATATAGTATCCCCAGGGTGAACTGAAAAGTAAGTGAGAAAATGCCTTTCTCTAACAGCTTCTTTTCAAAAGTGTCCAAAGAACATTTTATATTGAGCACAATTTATGGGACACTTTACATTTTTCTTATGATAGGTGGCTGAGATGTTGATTGAGATCTTACATCATGAGCTTCTACTGAAATTCAACAAATCGCATTTCAATTACCCAAGGTTCCTTTGGTTCTTACATGGGTGTCACAAAAATAAATTGCTATAAAGTTTTGCAATCATATACCACTAGAGGTTTTGCTAGACCAAGTTGGCAGGTTATCACAGAAACACATATTTGGATAAAGACGAATCAAAGGAATTTTGATAAGCCATACCTTAGAAAACAAAGGTAGTACACTTTTTTATTTCTAAGTGCTTTAAAAAAAAACTTTTATTTAGCACAATTCTTTTTTTTTTTTTTTTTGTAAAGATTTTTATTTACTTATTTGACAGAGAAAGGGAGAGATCACAAGTGGGCAGAGAGGCAGGTAGAGAGAGAGGGGGAAGCAGGCTCCCTGCTGAGCGAGAGTCTGACGCAGGGCTCGATCCCAGGATCCTGGGACCATGACCTGAGCCACAGGCAGAGGCTTAACCCACTAAGCCACCCAGGTGCCCTTAGCACAATTCTTTATACATTTTCTATTACTCTTTTTTTATTAACTCATTAAATCATTGACAGCCTTTTGAGATCACTACATTTACTAACTTGCCCTCTCCTTTATAGATAAGAAAACTGAGGCACAGAGAAACTTAGTAAATTTCCTCAACTCATTCAGATGGTAAGTGACAAAATCAAAACTCAGAGGTTCTCTGGTTCTGGAGATTTCTGCATGTAGTCATATTTACATATTACTAAAATTTTCAAATTCAAATGAATGCAATGAGGCAAGTACAAAGAAGCTGAATCATACTCAAATCCATGAATGGTAGATATTTTATTAGACAAAATCAGTAACTCTGAGGATCACATCATAAACTTCTGCAAGAGCTCACTTTCTCTGCACTGATTTTATGGTTCTGATACCATGGCCCAACATTCCCTGAACACAAAAAATGAGCAGAGCACTATGTGGCTGACAGATTTAGAATGAAATATAAGAACCTATTTATATTTCTTAGCTTATAGTTGAAAAGGCAAGCATCTTTTCAAAATAGCAAATGACAAATGTAAAATGAGTGATTCGAATAATAAATTCGATGAGAATTCAGAGCTGTTTGAGACTCCCAATGGTATCCAAAATGGAGTAATAAGGATTCTCTTGCCTGAAACAACCAAAAGAAAAAATGTATAAAAAGGAAAAAAAGTATTTGCACATAGTTTCAAAGACACTAGTTCAGGCAAGGAAGGACAGTGATCCCTGAGAAATAAGAAACTACACATGAAACTAATATAATATTGTATCAACTATCGCCCCCCACCCCCCAAAAAAGTAGTAAGAAACAAAATGCTGAGTTTCACAGTGCCTCTGCTTACTGAGAGTATGTTCAGGCCATACCAAAGGGGAATTCAGGTACAGTCCCTGAGTTGGGGACATTTTGCTGAAAGTCGGTTTAGGGAGAGAACTGTAATATAACATGAATGAATCTTAAAATAAATATTTGGAGCAAAAAAGGCAGACAAAAAAATGTATATAATTCCACTTACACAAAATCCTAGAAAACAAAAAGTTAATTGACCCAGATCAGCGATTACCTTGGAGGGGGGTTCAGGGCACAGATGTGTAGGGAAGAATTACATAAGAGCATGAGGTAACTTTTGGGGGTGATGGTTATATTCAATATCTTAATTTGGGTGGTATTCTCAAAGGTGTATAAATATGCCACAACTTATCATACTGTAAACTTGAAATATGCATAATTTATCACATTCATTAATATCTCAAAGTTATAAAAATGTCTGGTTTCGGCTCAACGTTTTAGGAAAGTTGGGCTTTAGAAATGGGCTTTGTTGTGAATGTCATATTTGTGTCCCTTCAAAATGCATAGGTCACTAACTTCTAATAGGTTGATATTAAGAGGTAGGACATTTAGGAAATAATTAGGTCATAAGGGTAAATTTTCATGATGGGATTCATATCCTTATAGCAAGAGGAAGAGAGATAGCTAGCCCTTTCTCTCCTCCATGTGAGGATCCAACTAGGGAGATGGACATTTAAAAACTAGGAAGAGGGTCTTCACTGGAATCCGACCATGCTGTTATTGTGATCTTGGACCTCCAGCTTCTAGAATTGTTAAGAAATAAATGTTTGTTATTTAATCTACCCAGTTTGTGGGAATTTGTTATAACAGTCTGAACCTATTAAGAGGGTCTTAATGGAATTATAACATTAAATAAAAGAAAATAAAAGGAAAGACTGTGCTCTGTTTGATGAATGGTATAAGCAGAGCAGCACCATACTGTTTTTAGAGGTCTGTAACTTGATTAGTTTGGCTTGAATATTAGTTAATTTGGGTCATATGAGAAAGTACAGAGGTAGTTTGGGATTAAATACTGTTGTGGGATAGCTGCAATTATCTCCAAAGACATTGCATTTATTTTCTATTGCTGCATAACACTTACTACAATTTAGTAGCCTAAAATAATGCAAATTTATTATTTCACAGTTTCCATGGATCAAGGGTCAGCATGAGTGTATTAGTTTCCTATTACTGCTGTAATAAATTACCACAAACTTAGTTGTTTAACATAATACACATCTATTCTATTATATTTCTGGAGGTTAGAAATCTGAAATCAATTTCACTAGAGTAAAGCTGAGTTGTGAGGTTTTGGCAAGGCTGTTTTCTTCTGGATGCACTCAGGGGTGATTCAATTCTTTGCCCCTTTTCAGTTTCCAGTGGCTACCTATATCTCTTGACCTGGGTCCTCTTCCTCCATCTTCAAAGTGCATCATTCCAATCTCTGCTTCCATTTTGACATTGCCTTCTCTCTTGATGCTCTTGCTCTCTCTTATAAAGATCTATGTCATTGCGTCTAGTGTCCATGCAGATAATGTAGGCTAATGTCCCCTCTTATGATCCTTAACTTAATCACATCTGCAAAGCCTTTTTGCCCTTTAATGTCACATTCATAGGTTCTGGGGATTAGGACGTGGATATCTTTGGGAAATGGCTACTCAGCCTGCTACAATGGATTAGCTGGGTCCTGTGTTCAGGTCTCAACAGGCTGAAATCATGGTGATGGTTCGGGCTATATAGTCCTATGAGGCTAGAGGTCCTCTTCTAACTTCATTCAGGTTGTTGACAGACTTGAGATTATAGAATTGTTTACTGGCTGTCAGTTGAGAGAATCACTATCAGCAGCTAGAAGCCAACCTCCGGATCTAGTCACACAACTCTCACATCATGCAGCACTTTTTCAAACTTACAAAAATTTGTCTTGTTATTATGATGAATGTTGTCTTACATAACCCTAGTTCTATGTTAGTCAGCATTTTCCCGCAGTTAAGCAAGTTAGGAAAAACCAGCTGAATATTTTTGATATATATTTTAGGAAAAAGCAGAAGCCTTTAGTAAGTACTTTTGACATTTCAATATATTTTATCCTTTTTGGAAGGCACGGCCTACCCTGTACTAACAAACAATGAACATATTTCCAAAGTGGAAAAACATGCCATCATAAAGCAGTAGCACGTTCAAAGGAGACAGATAAAAGAGTCACATTGATGATGCTCAGTGCTCTTTTTTGCCATTTTTCAAATGGAAAGCAAACAGAAAAAATTCCAGTCTGCAGATGTTCAATATAAATCAGATACTGAGTCGCGACATATGTTTTCCCTCTCTATGGAATTTATGCTTCTTCAAGACATTTTGTTACAAAATGCACCTTATTGATTGTTCTGATACTTTAAAAATAATGAAATAAAATAAGCATATTTTAGGGTTTTGTCATTGGTTTAAAAAGAGAATAATGAAGTATATCTTTGTGCTCATGTTTTATTTTACTGAAACCACAAAGAGAAATTATCAAGAGAAAAACATTAAATGTAATTCAACACATAAATTTGTATGTAATGACAAAGGAGGAAAAAGGTGAGGCCTATTACACTTCTAAACAAAATTATGAAACTATTCTACCATTCCTAATTAACTTTTGCCTTTACAAAGTTTTACTGGAAGGTAGGTAGGGTATAACTCTACAGTCTACTCCTTTTGGAGTTGTGTTCATATGTAGTACATTATTTCTTTTTATCAAAACCATACCTAAATTTATACTGACTGAATATAGTAGTTATTTGATATTCCATTAATATGCCCTACTGGATTTTTATTAATATTTCACATATACATTACATGCAAAGTATATACTATGAACTAACAGGCAGGAATTAGTTCATGTTTCTTTTTCCACTAGTGTCCATGTCTATGCTTTGAATGTTACCAAAAGTAATTAATATTGATTCTATAGATAATTTCAATAAATCTGATTTCAGTATTTCATAAAATTTTAAGCATTTTATAATCTAAGCATACATTTTCATTGGTAGAGGGACAGGTATACCAATTCGCACTCAATAATACACATAAATGTGTGTGCCTGTTATTTATGGTGCATCTGCAAAATGTCTGACACATTGTAGTTGTTCTGTAACCTGTAACTCTAATTAGATTTGTAAATCAACTCTAGGATTTAGTTAAGCTTTCTACATTTAGGACACAGTTAAGAATAATGGCACTGTGGGTTCCATCCTATTAGAAATTCTATGACTTAAAATTTAATATTTGGTGTTAGTGTTTATAATCTAATGAGAATGGTTTAACCTATATCAGGAACAGAGCAACTTCTTCACAGAGCATCGGTCTTTCATAAGCAAATATTTAAAAAAAGAAAAGTTTTATTATAAGTATCAATTATGGTGATAATAATTGTGTAGAAACTAAGTTAACTGCCTTTATGTACTAAACCAAACTTTTTTTTTTTTTTTGTCAGAGAGAGAGAGCGAGCGAGCACAGGCAGACAGAGTGGCAGGCAGAGGCAGAGGGAGAAGCAGGGTCCCCGCTGAGCAAGGAGCCTGATGTGGGACTCGATCCCAGGATGCTGGGATCATGACCTGAGCCAAAGGCAGCTGCTTAACAAATTGAGCCACCCAGGCATCCCTAAACCAAACTTTTATCATTACAGAATTTAAACTGAAGAAACATGTATAGTTTATAATAGTCCTTTTATTTCCCAATATTAATGCAATTCTGGAAAATTATATACATTTATATCTAACCAACATTGTTTTGTTATTTTATTGACAAATCAAAGTTCTTGAAGAAATAATCTATGATGGTTACTTCTGATTTTTACTGTACATATATTTTGAGGCCTCTCAAAACTATGTTAAAATTTGCATATGATGCACAGAAATGGGATTGCAGCAGACTGTTAAAAACCATTTTAAAATTAATTGTCAGATTTTTTTACATAGATAATGTACTTGTCATAGAATGTGGAAATAAATTCCAGGTAATTCAGTAATGTATGCTTAACATCTTAGGCACCAACTTATGTATGAATGCCTTCAACATTAAGACCAAAGATTCAGTCTTGTAAATAGTTAATGACTTTAATCTGCACCATTAAAAATTTATGTCCTAAATCAGAAAAAAAACTATTTTGGAATTAAGAATAAAAATTTTTAGTGGTTTCTCTAGAAATTTTAGTTGGAAGATACAGTATAAATATGACATTAGTTTGAAGAAAGTATTATGGATTGAGTTGCATCCCCTCCCAAATGTATATTTTGAAATCCTAACCCTAGTAAGTCAGAATTAAAATTAGGTCATTAGGGTGGCCCTAGTCCAATACGAATGGTGTCCTTATAAGAACATAAAGTTTGGACATAGATGTGTACAGAGGGAAAGCGATAAGAAGATACATGGAGAAGACAGCCATCTACAAGCCAAGAAGAAAGATCTGGAACAGACCTATTCTTTCTGGCACTCAGAAGGAACCAAGCCTGCGAACAGCTTGATCCTTAGACTTCTACCATCCAAAACTATAAGGAAATAAATTCCTGTTATTTAAGCCACTAGTCTGTGATAAATTGTTATAACAGTCCTAGAAAAGGGCTGGAAAGAAATTTTCCCTTAGAATGAATCATACTTCAGGGCACCTGGGTGGCTTAGTCAGATAAGCGTTGGACTCCTGATTTCAGCTAAGGTCATGATCTCAGGGTGGTGAGACTGAGCCTTGCATAGGCCTCTAAGCTGGGCACAGAGTCTTAACAGTCTCTCTATCCTTCTTCCTCTGCCCCTTCCCCAACTCACATGCACACTCATGTTCTCTTTCATAAATCAACCAATCAATCAATCAATCATACCTCAAGTCTCATCCATACCTGATGTAGGTGTTATTTAGAGGTGACTTGAACTTAAATTTGTTGCTGGAATAATTGGGGAACAGGTTTTGCATATGAGAAGGACATGGATTTTTAGGGGGCCAAGGGTGGAGTATTGCCGACTTGATTGTATCCTTTCAAATTCCGTATGTTGGAAGTTTTAACGCCTAGGATCTAAGATATCATCACACTTTGGGATAACTTTACAGAGGTAATTAAGATAAAATGAGGTCATTTTGGCAGGCCCTTTTCCAGTATGACTGGTTTCCTTGTGTAAAGTGGAAATCTGGACACAAACATGTGCAAGAGGCAAGATGGTGTGGAGGCACAGGGAGAAGACAACCATCTACAAGTCAAGGAGAGAGGCCTGGGATTATGCCTTCCATTATGCCCCTCAGAAGCAACCAACCCAGATCACAGTTTGATCTTGGACTTATAACTTCCAGAACTGTGAGAAAGTAAATTTCTGTTGTTCAATCCACTCAGTCTGTGGTTCTCTGCTGTGGCAGCGCAAGCAAACTGACAGGGAAGACAACTGACTAAAACACTTCTTAAATTTTCCCTATTGTTAAGTAGAAAAATCGGTGTAAAATTTGATCATTTAAGTCATTAAAAGTCTTATGATGCTACTGTACAATAAATATAATAGTTCATGGGGCGCCTGGATGGCTTAGTTGGTTAAGCCTCTGCCTTCAGCTCAGGTCATGATCTCAGGGTCCTGGATCAAGCACTGCATCAGGCTCTGTGCTCAGCGGGAAGCTTGATTCCCCCACTCTCTCTCTGCCTCTCTGCCTACTTGCGATCTCTATCTGTCAAATAAATAAATAAAATCTTTTTAAAAAAAGGGAAAGGCTTAAAATTTAAAAAATAAAAATAAAAAATTAATAAAATGGTTTTATTCACATCTCTTAACTACTTATTTATAAAGCAAATGGTACATATGTGTGTCTATATATCCATGAATGTATATGTCCATATCCATATAGTTACTTATATTACCCATTTTAAGCTCCTTCAGGTAAAAGATATTATAAACTTTTATTTGTATTTATGTATAACAATTTAGTGTGCCTATGGTATTTAATAAGTTTGAACAAAAATTAAACATTAAATATAAAATAATTAAATATGGATTATTTAACATTAGAAGGTTAACTCTACTTAGCCAAAATATATCAGTTTAACAGGGCTAAATTAAAGTAACTTTTAAAGTGCTGTTTTTTACTCTTATCCTTGCAACTAAACATTAGGTGAAAGGAAATAGGCTAAATGCATAAGAATGCTTTCAATAAACATTTTTTTTAAGTTATTTGTCTCACCATTGGGAGTGGCTATGCTGTCAAATGATTGTAATTATGCTATTCTCATTTTTTATCTTTTGAAAAGAAATCATGTTTGCTGATGTATATCAGTGTGTATATAAAATAATTCACTACATATATTAGTTTAATACCAGTTAGTTTTTCTTACCATAAAAATACCATTCTTTATTACTACAAAAAAATGTTTCTTCTCCATTCTAAAGGATTTTAAATATTTCAAGCAGCATTTTCAAGAAAGCAGCTATCCAAAGAGCTTCATACTTCATCTAATAAGAACACTAATTTAATGATTGAAAATAAAGTACTTTATTATGTAATAAAGTACCATCCCCCAGACAACCAATACTGGGAAAAAAGAGAACTATTGATGAGAACAGAATCAGTATAATGTATTATTTGTATGTCAAGCGTACTTAGGCAAAAATAATTGTTTAGTGGTTAATTTTTACAAATTATAAAAACTTAAAAATCCATACATTTTATTATAAAAGGTAACAGTCCCTTAGTAAACGGATGTTTCTATTTAGTAAAAAGAACCATGAAATAGGTGTTGCAAATGACTTCCTGAAGTGCTTTTCACATAGGCACAGATATAAACCCTCCTCCTGCAGATTAGAAAACTGGCCAGTCACCTCTGTTTTTTCAACTGGGTAGTGTAAACTTACCATCTTACTGAACATAGCATACAGCACTATAGCTTAACACAAAACCATATGGATAAAGGTAAATACATCCATTCACTTTTTTTTCATTTCTGTTTATAATTGACACACAAAAAAATTTATTATATAAGTAACACATATATGATATATAGCAATATATAATATAAATAATATTAATTTAATATTTATTCACAAATTAGTATATATATTTAACAATTTAAAACATTTGTTGAGTGTTTATTCCAAATACTGATGAGAAAAGGCATCATTCTAGCTCCTAAGGAGGTGAAAGTCTCATAGAGATGTCACACATATAATCAAATAAACTAAACCTGGGCAAGCTCTATCACAAGGTATATGAAAGTGCTATAGGAAGGAAGAAGGGGAAGCAAACATTTTGGAAGGGGTGTAAAAAGATTTCAGAGTCAATGATATACTTAATATGTGGACAATAACCTTTGAAAGAAAAAGGGAAGGATGACATCTGAGTTACCGAAACGTACTGTCTTTTTGCTAGACCATGTGATTTACTATTTCTAAATCATCAGTTATTCTTACTTTTCAACTTTCTGGAGTTTTAAGTGTTTTCTTTTTCACCCTGAAATTTATAAAAAATTGCAATTACCTGAGTCACTATCTTGCTGTCTTATCAATCATAATGGTTTTTTGCCCTCTTACATTGCACAATAGTAACTATATGGATATGGACATATACAAAAGAAGAGAACAATTCACAAGAATTTGACTGAATATAGTGTTAACTATGATGCTTAAAATTTAGAATTTTGCCTTTAAAAACAAATGTGCATTATAAAACTTGACCTAAGGTGATGAGAGTGAGAATGAGACAGATTTGGAAGGAATTAATGGGATAGAAATTTTATATCTTGATGACTGATTAGATATATGAGTTGACCAAAAGGAGTAACCATTTCATGTACTATATATATATATATATAATGTATTAGCACAGGGAGCAATTATTTAATGGAAATAGTTACCATAATAGGAAATACTGGGAAAGAATCCTTTTTAGAGGGTAGAGATAGAAAAAATATATGTCAACTTTAAATTTATTGCATTTAAGTGGCCATTTTTAAAACATTGTGCTAATTACATGTCACTAAAAGTTATGAATGTATAAGAACACTTACAATAATTTATTTTTATTTTTAGCTTAAATTCAGATAACTATTTCCAGGTATGAGATCCTTCATTAGTTGATAAAAATAATATATTTACCGTCTTACACCTGAAGTAGTTTATAGCTTAACTTGGGAAGCAAAACTCACTAAAAAATAACTAAATACTTTTTCTTAAAAGCCATTAAACTGATATCATTAATAGAGCCTTATATGGGCTGGTAGAGAATTCAAACTACCGAGGAGAATAATATTCATTTGCTAATTTTTGATCTTGTACATTTATAAGTGTCAGTTTTGTCATCTATAAAATATGGATAGTAATTACATTCCAGAGTTGTTTTAAGGAATAATTAGTAAAAATATATGGAGCTTCCTCATCCAACATTTTGCATTTCTTCCCACTTTTATGTGCCTAAATCAGGTAAGATACATGAGTATCATATTTTTAAAGTAGGACTATTAAGACACACCCAAGAACATAAATTATGGAAAGATTTAATTTCTTTCTGACTTGCCATTATCCACATAAGAGAAAATTATATTTAAAAAATGCCTACTCGACGTCCATTCTCACCACTTTTATTCAACAGAGTACTGGAAGTCCTAGCCATAGCAATTAGACAACAAAAGGAAATAAAAGGCATTCAACTGGTAAGAGAAAAGCGAGGTGGGGGATATTGGAGGGGGAGACAAACCATGAGAGACTGTGGACTCTGAGAAACAAACTGAGGGTTTTGGAGAAGAGGAGGGTAGGGGTCGGGTAAGTTTGGTGGTGGGTATTATGGAGGGCACGTATTGTATGGAGCACTGGGTGTAGTGCATAAACAATGAATTTTGGAACACTGAAAAGAAAAAAAATAAAATAAACTGAAAAAAAAAGAAAGAAGTGAAACTTTCACTATTTGCAGATGACATGATACTCCATATAGAAAACCCCAAAGACTCCACCAAAAAACTGCTAAAATTGATAAAGAAATTCAGTAAAATTGCAGGATACAAAATCAACATCTCTATATGTTTCATTCCTATACACTAATAATGAAGCAGTAGAAAGTGAAATTTTTAAAAAATCCTACTTATAATCGCACCAAAAATAACAAACTATCTAGGAATAAACCTAACCAAAGAGGTAAAAGACGTGTACTCTGAAAATTATAAAACTCTGATGACCAAAACTGAAGATAACATGAAGAAATGGAGACACTCCATGCTCATGGATTGAAAGAAAAAATACTGTTAAAATGTCTATACTACCCAAAGCAATATACAAACTTAATGCAATCCCATCAAAATGCCAACAGCATTTTCACAGAACTAGAACATGCAATCCTAAAATTTTCATGGAACCACAAAAGACCCTGAATAGCCAAAGAAATCTTGAAAAACAAAAACCAACAACTGGAGGTATCACAATTCTAGACTTCAAATTATATTACAAAACTGCAGTAATCTAAACAGTAAAATCTAAAATAGACAAACAATTAATGGAACAGAATAGAAAATCCAGAAATAAACCTACAACTATATGATCAATTAATCTTAGACAAAGGGGGAAGGAATATATAATGGGAAAAAGTCTCTTCAACAAATGGTATTGGGAAAAATGACAGCAACAAGCAAAAGAATCAAACTTGACCTCTTTCTTATACCACACACAAAAATGAATTCAAAATTGACTAAAGACCTATATGAGATATCTAAAACCATAAAAATCCTAGAAGAGAGCACAGGCAGTAATTTCTAACATTGGCCACAGCAACATTTTTCTAAATATGTCTCCTGAGGTAAGGGGAAAAGCAAAAATAAATGACTTGGACTATATCAAAATAAAAAGCTTCTGCACAGTGAATGAAACAATCCACAAAACTAAAAGGCAGCCTCTGAGTGGGAGGAGATATTTGTAAATGACATATCCAATAAATGGTTAGTATCCAAAATATAAAAAGAACTAATACAACTCAACATCCCCCCAAAATAATCCAATTCATAAAGGGGCAGAAGATATGGACAGATCTTTCTCAAAAGAAGACATCCAGTTGGCCGGTAGACGCATGAAAAAGTGCCCAACATCACTAATCATCAGGGAAATGTAAATCAAAACTAAAAATGAGACATTACGCCACACCTGTCATAATGGCTAACATCAAAAACACAATAAGCAACCAATAGTGAGGATGTGGAAAAAAGGAACCATCATGCACTGTTGATGGGAATGCAAACTGGTACAGCCACTATGGAAAAGAATATGGAGATTACTCAAAAAGTTAAAAATAGAACTGCCTTAGATCCAGGAATCATAATACTTGGTGTTTAGCCCCAAAATACAAAAAAATTCAAAGGGATACAAGCATCCCTATGTTTATTGCATCATTATTTAATAGTCAAATCATGGAAGCATCTGAGGTGTCCATCAATAGATGAATGGACAAAGATGTGGTATGTATGCAGTATGTATATATACTAGTATATATAAATAAATATATAAATATATATCTTTTATATGGCTGAATATAATATTCATATAAATATTTATATGGATATACTCATAATATCCATATAAAAGAATGAAACCTTGCCATTTGCAATGGCAGGGATGGAACTAGAGAGCAAAATGCTAAGTGAAGTAACTCAAAGAAAGGCAAATACCATATTATTCTACATATATGCAGAATTTAAGAAACAAAACAAACAAGCAAAGTTAAAAAAAGTGACAGACCAAAAAACAGACTCTTAACTACAAAGAACAAACTGACGTTACCAAAGGAGAGGGAGGTGGAGGAATGGGTGAAATAGATGATGAGGATTGAAGAGTAAACTTATGATGAGCACTGAGTAACATACAGAATTGTTGAATCATGATATTGTACACCTGAAACTAACAGAACACTGTATGTTACTGATCCTGGAATTAAAATTTAAAAAAACCTGGGGCATTTGGGTGGCTCAGTGGGTTAAAGCCTCTGCCTTCGGCTCGTGTCATGGTCCCAGGGTCCTGGGATCGAGCCCCACGTTGGGCTCTCTGCTCTGCAGAGAGCCTACTTCCTCCTCTCTCTCCCTGCCTGCCTCTCTGACTACTTGTGATCTCTGTCTGTCAAATAAATAAATAAAATCTTTAAAAATAAATAAATAAATTAAATTAAATTTTAAAAACCTAATAAAAAATAAAATAAATTTAAAATTGCTTACTTGACTAATAAATACAGCCAATTAAAACTGTGTCAAAATCTATCTAGTCCTCATAAACATTTTTAAAGGACTAATTTATCTAGCTTGGAAAGATTAATGTATGAAATTCCATGGTAAATTGTCAAATCACAATGTTGCATTGTATTTAGTCATGTGGCCCAGTCATTCTTATTAAATCCAAATGTAAGCTTAATATAATGTTGGAAAGACGGGTTAGTATACTTACCACGGTGACAAAAACTCCAATGATGAGACAGTTTATGAATTCTGTCATCTCTGGTTACAGTATTGACACTTGCTAGATGACTATCTAATTCGCTCATAGGTAATTTATCAGAATTGGACTGGTTTACTACTTTCTCAAGTTCCTTTGGCAGATCAGAAAGTATTCTGGCCTGGCTGGTGTTTTGTTTGAATCACTGATGAATATGTAGGAGATAATGAATTAGAGACAGCCAGAGCCCTGTGAATCTTGTGGTTGGAAAATTTCTGAATAGTCTTTGGCACAGATTTCTTATTCAAGAGTGTTAGTTTTGGAAAGCTGGAGAGCTGGGATTGAGTAACATGAGAAGTAAAATGTATAGCAAAGGAAGCTTGTGCCTTTCAGTATAGGATGAAATATAAGAATATGAGTTGGCTCCCTACTAGTGGTCCCCTCTAGAGATTCTTTGAAATGTATTTTCAAGTGCTTTCTGTATATTTGTAATGGGAAGACTACATTAAGTCATAAAAGAAAAACTGATAAAATGGGGCAAAATAATTATACTTGGAATGTTATTCTTCCATATTTTTTTTAAAGATTTTATTTATCTGACAGAGAGAGAGATCACAAGTAGGCAGAGAGGCAGGCAGAGCAGGGGGTGGGGGGAAGCAGGCTCCCCCCTGAGCAGAGAGCCCGATGCGGGGCTCGATCCATTACCCTGAGATCATGACCTGAGCCGAAGGCAGAGGCTTAACCCACTGAGCCACCCATACACCCACCTTTCTGAAATTTAACGGAAGAATGAAAACTACTGGAAGAGAAAGTGAAAGAATTTAAGAGAAAAGCTTGTTCTGTTCTAATATCTAAATTTGGTGTCATCAAAATAAAGCCAAACATCTACATATAGATAATTTCACTTAGTAGATCTGGCAACCTGAAAAATATCCCCAGGGTTAATGTGACAACCACATAAGAAATGAAGTACCTACTATATTCAAAAATGAGCAAAGATGACCTATTTTCTTACATTTGTCACTAACATCCTCACTGCTACCAGGCTTGTTAGTGACAAATAACAAGGGAAAGGTCACAGCCTTATGTGATTCAATCAGCCCTGTTTTGAAATGTTTACTAATGTTGAGGACAGAATCTCTAGGAGTTGGCTTCCCTACCAAATATTACTTTTTAAAAATTTATTAGCATATAATGTATTATTTGCTTCAGGGGTACAGGTCTGTGAATCATCAGTCTTACACAGTTCAGAGCACTTGCCATAGCACATACCCTCCCCAATGTCCCTCCCCTACTCACTCCATCCCTCTCCGCCCCTTCCAGCAACCCTGTTTTTTTCCTGAGATTAAGAGTCTCTTACGGTTTTTCTCCTTCCCCAGCCCCATTTTGTTTCATTTTTTATGTTTTCAAAATCTTTAAAATTCTCCTGCCTGGTATGCAATTAATTGTATTACTTATACTACAGACCCACACTAAGCCTTCTAGTTTTCCTATGAAGAAGATCTGAATTGATTTAACATAACCAAATATTTTATTTATACAAGAATAGAATCAGAGTCATCTTTAGTGTGCCTGATGTTTCATTTAAAAATTTGTCATATTCTGGGGGAGAAAACAAAAGATACATAAATTTCCAAAGAACACACAGCTAGTATGAAGTTTAGCCATCAGGGATTATGATGTTAAGCTTAATTCTAAAACCAGAACATTTTTCTCTACATTTTTATGCATTCTAATTACTTAAAAGACAAATTATAAAAGGACAAAAGGCAAAGTAAAAAACAAGAAATGAAGTATTCCTCTGTTCCTTTGGGGATCTTGTGAAAACTAATAGTAATTAATATCTGTCAATACAAATCATCAAAATAAGAAAATACACCTTTGATAAACGGTAATGTCTCCTTTTTATTATTTCCCCAAAGTAGAACAATAGGGTTTTCTCACAAAGCAAATAAATCATACATATACTAATTCCCATTTGTTTTGTGATTACAAAGTTATATATGACCTCAAAATTTAAATGAATGTTTATAAAAAATGTTTTTATCTTATATAAAAAATGAATAATCATTATTGTTTCCTACGAATCAATGTTAACTTTAAAGTTGAAGTTACATTAACTCCAAACAAACTTCTGTAAGTAAGAAGGTATAGATTTTGGATCTTCAGACAACATTAAAAATTTTAAAAAGTAGATATAGAGTATTGAGATGATAACACAGCACCTCTAAGTTAGAGAGAACAACAATAAGAAGACAGTATGAAAGCTTCTGCCCAATAAGCTATACAGATTTTCAAAACCTATCTTTCTTTAACCATTTTATAACACTATGGTAAGAATTCAGGAGAACTGTAAAATGCTACAGGAAATTAAGTAAGGTTGACCAAATGCTGTGCTATTTATCAACTGACCAACATTTTTAGAGCCCTTATTTTGAGCAAGACACTGTTCTAGGCTCTGAGGATATAGTGGCAAAAAAGAAAGCAGACAACATCCCTCTCCTCACAAAAATCCCATTCTCATTATATCATTTTGGACAGTAATCCTCTCAACATTCAGTATTTCCCATTGTAACTTTCTTTCTTCCTATGAGATAGCAAACGTAGAGTTGGACACAAAATATTTTAAAATTATTTTTAAAGCTTGGTAATTTCACCATATAGCTATATATATACAGTAATGCTTTAAAGTAAAATTGTTTATAATTATACAGAATCATTTGATTGTATCCTAGCGCCTGTTAAAGTTTGTTATGCAGAAATTAAAACAGATTTCTCTATTTATGTTACTTAAAATTAAAGAAATTCATTTTTATTGAAGTTCAATGACAGATCATTTTCAAATTGAGATTTGTTTGGAACAGGATTAATAAAAAATACTATATGTTACTGGTGGCATAAATGTACGTATTTTTCAAAATAATGCAAGGTTTATGTTATAGCCTGAACTGTATATCCCTAAATTCACATGTTGAAGCCTTAACCTTCAAAATGATTGTATACAGCATTAAGGGACATAATTAAGGTCAAACAACATCATAAAGGTGGGACCTTGATCTGCTGGGACTGGTGCCATTATTAGAAGAGAAAGAGGTATAAGAGATATTTCCTTCCTGTGCACACAAAGGAAAGGTTGTGTGAGAACACAGAGGAAAGGTCTAAAAGCCAGAAGAGAGGGGGTCTCATAGGAAAAAAGTCCCTTGATCTTGGATTTCCAACTGTGGAAAGATAAATTTTTGTGGTTTAAGTCCCCCAGTTTCTGGCCCAAGTAGACTAATACAATTTAGAACAGACTGGCTAAGGACTGTCCTTTTCTGTTATATCCTAAGTGATTTCATATCTTAATATTATCTATTTAGATGTGAAATAGGAAGAAATTCAATGTATCTTCTTAAGACATCAATTGTAATTTTAAGAATGATAACATATCAATAATTTAGAATGCACCGTATTAACCAGAGAAGTCTGTGATTTCATAATTACTTTTGTTTTTCCCCACAAAACTGAGGACACCAGTCCTTTGTGAAGTCACAGTCATAATATATACAGATTAAATGTGCAATCAAAGGCTACAATAGTTAAATAGTTAAATGACTAGTTAAGTTTCAATACTTAAATAGTTCAATATAAATCCAGAAGCAGGAATACAAAGTTTGACTGGCTAAAGGAAATAGTTATTATTATGAGTGCCATACACATATAGAGTTGAATGTAATTGAAAAAAGTTCATATGCATAATCTCAATTATCCCCTCAACCCCAGAGGAAGTCACAAAAATATTAACAAAAATATCCTATTATGTACTCCTAGAGTTTCTTATATATCTTCTCCTCAAGAAAATTACCAGAATTACAATTTTATCATTATTCCTGTTATTCTTTGATTATTGTCTGTCTTGCCCATTAGACTGTAAGATCCAGATTTCTTTTTTCTTTTCTTTTTCATTATACATAACTGTTTTTAACTCTTTATAACTTAAATTAAATGAAAAGCCTTCTAAACACCTCACTTCTCTTTTTCTCTTGGTCCTAATAAGTTTGGCATTATGGAGATTCTTTGGGAAACTTCTTCATTTCTTGCTTTAATGAAAATAGGGTCAAATTTTATTCACCCTAATCATTTCATGAAAAACATTGATATACTTATGAAATTTAAATACTACGTTAATATAAAGACAACCAATTCAGTCTTCAAACTGGCTAGGAATAAATTAGTAGGACTGACAAATCATGTTGAGTACTGGGTTCTTTTTGATAAACTAGGAGTAGAAAACTTTACCAACCTTCTTCATAATATAGGAGAGGATATTTCAATACCCTAAAATAATCTGAAATGATTCTATAGTTTATCAAATTAGGACAACCTTCTGATGTGACAGGTGAAAATACACTTAAGGTCTTCATCTTTGTCGCTACCTCTACCTCCTTCCCATATTCATGTACAAGATAGTGGTTCATTATAGTTAAATGATGCAATGGTCCACCTAGTAGGACATTAGGAAGGGAGTTATGTTATATCAATTCTTCCTACCGACTAAAGACCACAACACCATTCTCTAGAGAAGTTTGAATAGATGGTCACAAGAGAGAATTTCTTGGACTAAATTAGAAAACATACTCTCACGAGCAGTAAAAAGTATATATAGACCTCAAAGGATTTATTCATTCATTCTTCTTTCTTCTACTTTTTTTAACCTTCAGTTTTTTTTAAGTTTCTATTTAAATTCCAGTCATTTAATATACAGTGTAAGACTAGTTTCGGTTGTATAATATAGTGACTCAACACTTCCACAGAACAACTGCACTTATCACAAGCACACTCCTTGATCCCCATCACCTATTTCACCCATCCTCCCACTCCCCCCAGTAACCATCAGTTTGTTCTCTATAATTAAGATTCTATTTCTTGGTTTGTCTCTTTTTGTTGTTGTTGTTCCCCTTTGCTTATTTCTTTAATTCCACATATGAGTGAAAGTATGTGGTGTTTGTCTTTCTCCAACTGACTTATTTTGCTTGGCATACTGTTTAGCTCCATCCATATCATTGTAAATGGCAAGATTTCATTCATCTTATGGCTGAGTAGTATTCCACTGTGTGTGTGTGTGTGTGTGTGTGTGTGTGTGTGTGTATTTGTATCTTCCTTATCCATTCACCAGTTGATGAACACTTGGGCTGCTTCTATAATTTGGCTCTTGTAGATAATGCTATAAATATCAGAGTGGACATATCCCTTTGAATTACCATTTTTGTATTTTTTGTGTAGGTACCTAGTAGTGGAATTGCTGAGTCAAAGGATAGTTCTGTTTTTAACTTTCTGAGGAAATTCCATACTGTTTTCCACAGTGACTGTACCAATTTGCCTTCCCACCAACAGTACAAGAGGGTTTCCCCTTTTTCCACATCCTTGTCAACACCTGCTTTTTCTTGTGTTTATCTTAGCCATTCTGGCAGGTGTGAGGTCAACCAGATGTCTTCTTTGAAAAAATGTCTATTCACTTCTCCTGCTCATTTCTTATTTGGGTTAATTCTTTTTGAGCTAAATTTTATAAGTTCTTTATATATTTGGGATAATATCCCTTTATCAGATATATCATATGAAAATATGTTCCCCCATTCAGTGTCTCCTTGCATCAGGAGACATATCTAGAAAAAAGTCGCTATAATCGATGTCAGACTTCCTCTCTGTGTTCTCCTCTAGGATTTTGATGTTATCAGGTTTCACATTTAGATCTTCCTTCTGTTGGGAATTTATTTTTATGTATGGTGCAAGAAGGCAGTCCAGTTTCATTCTTTTGCATGTTGCTGTCCAGTTTTCTCAGCACTATTTGTTGAAGAAATTGTCTTTCTCCTATTGGATAGTCTTTCCTGCTTTCTCAAAACTTAACTGACCATAGAGTTGTGGGTTCATTTCTGGGTTTTCTATTCTGTTCTATTGATCTATGTGGCTATTTTTGTGCCACAACCATACTTTTTTGACAGTACAGTTTTGCAATATACATTGAAGTCCAGTATTGTGATGCCTCTAACTTTTTTGTTTGTTTTCCAAGACTGCTTCAACTTTCAGGATCTTTTAGATTCCATACGAATTTTAGGACTGTTTGTTCCAGCTCTGTGAAAAATGCTGTGGGATTTTGATAGGGATTTCATTAAATCTGTAAATTTTTGATTTACAGATTATATAGACAGTTTTTGATTATATAGACAGTTTATATTTGATTATATAGACAGTTTAATAATATCTGTTCTTCCAATCCATGAGCATGGACTACCTTTCCATTTCTTTGTGTTATCTTCAATTTCTTTCATCAGTGTTTTATAGTTTTCAGAGTATAGGCCTTTTACAAACTCTTTGGTTAGGTTTATTCCGGCATATCTTATTGTTTTTGGAACTGTAAATGGAATCGATTTCTTAATTTCTCTTTCTGCTGCTTTATTATTGGTGTATAAAATTGCAACAGATTTCTGTATGTCAGTAAAGCACTGCTTCCCTGTTGATGGTAAGAACAGGGGGAGAAAATGGTGCTAGCCATTTGTTCCTGGAGAGGTGTCTCTGTGAATGCTTCCTTGAGAGGAAGGGGCTCCAAGAAGAGTGAGTAGTATCCTCCCCCCATCCCTTTGTGCCCCAGATGTTCTTTAGATCTTTCAATGCTCTCTGCCCTTGGGTTATTTGCTTGCTTTCTCTCCTGGAATAGTGCAGTGCCCTCCTGGCTCTATGCCAGTCAAGCCTGCTGACCTTTAAAACTCCAGGCTTTAAGTCCCCGTGGTTACAACGATGCAGGTAATTAAGCCCCTCTCCCTTTCCAAGGCAATGACTTTTGGGAAATTTTCTCCTTGTGTATTCCCCTGTGTGCTCCTCTCTCTCTTGCCCTTCTCTGTGACTACATCTCCCTCCCCTCCACAGCACATCCAATATGTTTCTCCCCTAAACCACATCTCCATAATTTCTACCTTCTTTGATGTGGCCTCTTCACTCTCTTTAGTTGGGGAGTTTGTTCTGCTAGTCTGCGGGTTCACTTCTGAGGTATTTAAGATTATTTTATAGCTATTCAGTTATGTTCATAGGATGAAATCAGTCTATGGTCCTCCTACTCCACCACCATCTTCCATTATTCTTGGAAACATATATTAAGTGTTTTCTTTAGGTTGATACTTGGGTTTACCACAGAGAATACAAAATTGGCAAATGGAAGAGATGCCATGTACAATTTCATAAGGTTCAGTCTAACCAAGAAGTTGAAAACTGATCACATACTTTTAAATATAAGTGAAATTGCAATCATGGCAATGTTTATAACAGAGGCAAGAGCATGGGCAAAAATCTTCATTAAATAAATGAGTGGGTAAAGTGAGTGAGTGAATGAATAAATGAAGAATGTCACTGTGGTAAAAGAAAGTTACAGGAAGCTAGTCTAGCTACAGCAGACAGTGGCCCTCTAGGATGCTGCATGAGGAAGTAGAGACTGATTCTATCATGTAGGGTTTTGCTAATTTTAACCTTAGAAAAAAGAAAAGACATTGGAAGGCAGTGTCCGTGCCCATACACTTAAAGTGTAAGGGTTAAAGAAGGGAAAATACACAATTTGTGTTTTTAAAAGATAACTCATAGACCTTTGTAGAGAGAAAAATAAATGATTATAGGGAGCGTAGGTGGATATGGGAAAACAGTTATTAAGCTCTTGGAATTAGACAGATCTGGGTCTTCTGCTCAATGCATGATATAAATTTGGAAGAATGAATGTTTGTTAACCATTAAAATAATTCTTCTTTATACCTTTCTTCTTTACGTGGAAGGCAGTATTAGCTGCCAGGAATAACTTTATAAATACAGCGGCTAAATTATGCAGCTATTTCATGCACTATTTATCATTCAAATATGAGAAAACTAAGCTATCATAAATGTCTGTCTCTATTTGCTCGAAAAACGAATGCAGTATATTGATTACAAGATAATGAACAACAATATTCCCTTGCCTCGATACTGAAAATAACTATTCCTTATTTTTGTGTATTTTCTCTATTGCTAAATAACTACTAAATTGAATGAAAAACATTGCAGTATTTCAAAAAGCCAAATCTATGGAAAATATTAATACAATTGTTATAAACTGCATCTCTCTAAAACTCATGAGCTGAAACCAGCATCCTTAATGTGATGGTATTTGGTGATGGAAAGCTTGGGAAATAACTAGGTCATAAGGTTAGCGTCTTCATGATAGCATTAGTGCCCCTGTAACAAGAGGCAGGAAATAACTTGCTCCCTCTATCTTTCTGGCAGGTAAGGATATGAGATGTTCTTCAGTAAACCAGGAAGAGGGAGGGCCCTCATGAGACACTGGATCTACTAGCATCTTGATCTTGGACTTCCCAGATTCTACTGTGAGAAACATTTATTGTTTAAGCCACCCAGTCTGTGGTATATTTGTTATAAAAGCCTGAGCTGATTGAGATAGCATTTACATTATACATAACAAATATTTGGAAATTTCTTACATGAAAATTAGATAAATACTTTTAAGAATTAATTACCAATATTGAGGAAAAAATCAAATGCTATGAAAATGAATGTAGATATTATGAAATATACATAGGTTAGATAAGTCACACAAACCTAACCTTCTGGAATATGGAGTATCAAATGTAAAATTCATTAAGATAAAATATTTTTATGCTTTTAGTGGAAATAAAATCTGATATTCAGTAAAAAGTGCCAGAGGTAGCATAAACTAAAACATAATTTCACTATCACAATATTAACTAAAAGTATTATTATTCTAGTTTTTCAATACTAAAGTCATATACTAATGCAAGAACATTATAATTTAATTTTACATTACCATGATAATATAGCATCAGAAAAAGCTTACAATCTTTGAAGTACTCAAAATTTACCCCTTTTCAGTGGTCATTAGAAGTATATTCCAGGGGTGCCTGGCTGGCTCAGTGGGTTAAAGCCTCTGCCTTCAGCTCAGGTCATGGTCCCAGGGTCTTGGGATCGAGCCCCGCATCGGGTTCTCTGCTCAGCGGGGAGCCTGCTTTCCCCTCTCTCTCTCTGCCTGCCTCTCCGCCTACTTGTGATCTCTGTCTGCCAAATAAATAAATAAAAATCTTAAAAAAAAAAGAAGTACATTCCAAAGTGACTGAGGAGAATTAACGCTTAAATAAGAAACAAGTACACATTTTAATTCTTTTTTTTTTCAGCCTGCTCAAATCATTCAACCATTTCCAACATGTGACACAACTCTGTTCTGTTTCCTTTATCTGCAGCACTGTAATTCACCCCCTAGAGCCATTTAAGATTTATAACCACTCAGCTTTCATACCTACTATGTGGTAGTCAAATGCTACCTGTTATCAGAACAAAAATGAATAGAACATTATCTTGCATTCTATAAATTAGTAAAAGCAGCAGGTGAAGGCTGGCAGCCAAACAGCTGACTAAATTCAAAGTGGTAAATACTGTGAAAATTTATCTATAAAGTGCTATAAGACCACAGATAAGAGAGTGACCAAATTTGCAGGGAATACTCTGTATAGTTAAGAATGGCTTCTGACAAAAGAAATACTTAGAATTGGGCTTTGATAGTAAATATTCCTTCCTTCCTTCCTTCCTTCCATCCATCCATCCGTGCATCTATCCATCCATTATTTTTGTTTCAGAAAAATAAAACCAAGAATAAGGCAAAGATGCCAGGGAAGTATATTGATGTGATTGTAATAAATGTTCCAATTGGTCAGGGTTTTCATTTCTCAAAGAATACACTAAGTTTTCTTTTACTTCCAACTCTCTGCACAAATGTTTATTCTCTTCTGAAATACTACCTATTCTTAAAAAAAAAAAAAAATTGTCTCAAAGCCAGACCACATTGGCTGGAAATATGTACTGGTATAGTGTCCCTTTAAGGATATTTTCTTTGGTTTGAGCTCCATTACCCTCTCCATCTTTGAATTTCTAAAAAGTTGTCCTCTGGATTACTTATATTAGCACTGTTCACATACTGCTTAGCCTCTTCTCTGTCTTATCTCTCGAAAAAGTACATATTTTAACAGAAAATTTTCTCAGAATATTTAAAAATATTGTTTATAATGCCATTCATAGAGAATTTATAAATATTTGTTGCATTTAACTGAATTAAGTCATTTCTTTTTTCATAAGGAGTAAATTCACCTTAAACTTCAGACCTAAACTGGGGAATGAGACTACAGGTTATTCACTTTTGCATCTCTAAATGTTTGTTCGTAGTGATGCCTAAACTTTGACTTTAAAAATGAATAAATTATAATTTCAAGAAAGACCTTGAAATACATGAGTATGATTTGAACATGCTGATTTGAAAGCTATTCCAGACACAGGAAACAAAATGGTTGGAAATGTAGGAAAACATGACTTATAATGGGAGAGATAAAGTTCTGCTATATGAAATGTAAGTTTAATAAAAAAAAAAGTAGGTAAGTAATTAGTGAAAGAATTTATAAATGAATATTTTCTTAAACTATTCAATGGCTAAAAGGACCAGATATTCAGGCTATAATTAGAATAAGGGACTCTAGAAACTTGGGTGATTAAAATCAATTCCTCAATCACTAAGCAAGAGGAAGACAACAAAATTACAAGTAGTGGGGTGCCTGGATGACTCAGTTAAGCATCCAATTCTTTGGCTCAGGTCATGATCCCATGGTCTTGAGACTGGGCCTGGAGTTGGGCTCCATGCACAGCAGGGAGTCTGCTTGAGATTCTTTCTCCCTCTAAGCATCCCCCCAATCTCTCTCTCTCTCTCTCTCTCTCTCTCTCAAATAAATAAATAAATAATTACAAGTAGAGTATTGATGTGTTTAGTAAAGGCTGGAATGGGGAGAATTTATGAGCATGGAAACTAAGAGCAAATTATTAATTAATAGGGAAATAATAACAGAACCTGAACTAATAAGACAGGACTGAGAAATCAGAGGAGACAGATATAGGAGGGGTCATAAAGGAGGAACTACCAGGATTTGGCAAAAAATTACTGTTCATTCAATACTGTATTTGTTCTAGGCCACACCATTACTTGCTATGAAATATGTCATGTGAACATGGATTCTGCCCTCAAGGAGTTTATGTTTTAGTAAGGACAGAGAAAGACTTTTGAAGAAGACAGAACTAGAGATGGAACTTGCTAGGAAGAATTTCAAAAGATCAAGAGGCTCATTCAAGGGAGAGGAAAATTCTATAAAAGCCACGGAAGTTAAGAAGGTGGGGACTGTGTTTAGAACAAAGAAAGGTTTGGATTTGGCTTGAAAACATGTCATGGGTAGGTAAATAAAATGAGATAAAGCTTAAAAGAAAAACTAGAGTTATGAAGGAGGGAGATTTGAATATCCAGCTAACGAGTTTAGGTTAGGTATTAGAATGGGTATCTTGATTTTGGTCACCCTGCATCTCTTACCTGCTTTTATTTTAGTCTTGTTTATTTATTTTCTGTAAAAACATCCTGAATTATCTTTCGGAAACATTCTTTTTCACTAAGGGCCATTCTGACTGTCTCTCCCAGGAATTTGAATCCCCGCCATTGACACAGGAGAGAAAAAGGGAGGAGATAAAGCACATCGATTGCAGTGTCAAGGACTTATTTCCCTCTCCTGCCAACTTTCCCATGTCCTGTCCTTTGCAAGAGCTGGTTGTTTTGCTCTCATTTTGGTTTATGAATTGCCATGAACCCTTCCAATAAAGCCCTTTTGTTTCCCTTAAGTAGGCTAGAGCTGATTTTGGTTGCTTAAGACCAAAATACTCTTACTCAGAAACCAACAGAATTATATTATATAACAGTTTCATATAGACCGTCACATGAGAATAAAACAGTATTTTGTTTCATATATGTAGTTTTCAGAGAAAGAATGAAAATTCAAAAGATCTGTCCAGTGAAAGAGTTCCTGTAGTACAGACATTATTCCAAGATAATATTATGTAGAAAATGCTGTTCTACCTTTTGAGGGAAATCATGGATCAATGTACACAAAATACTTGTGACTTAGAAAGGGTTTTTGAAAAAAATAACTTCCTCACGCTTTTGTAGCAAGCCCATAGAAGCAATAATTTATATTGAGAAAACAAGGATTAGATTATTCTTATTTTCAATTACTCAAAAATGTGTAGCTGGTAAGAAATGCATTTATGTTTAAATAATTTCTGTGTAAAAAACAAATAAAAGGTTAAGAGTAAACAAAGAAGGACAGACTCAGGATAAAAACAATAAAAAGCAAGAAATTTATTTTCATAATTAAAAATGCCCTCTGATTTATATGTCAGGTATTCATCAAACCTCTTGCTAACATTAAATAACTTTTGCTATTACTAGCAGCTAAAAAGTATTTAGAATTAAATAGGAGAGTCTATCTTGGCAACTATGCAAACGGTTTCATTTAAGTTTCAAAAGATGGTTATAGGACAGGCTTTATAAATCTTAAGGCCCTTTGGTCACAGTGAAACACAAAACCTGATCCAAATTTATTTAAGCAAATAGGACATTTATTGGCTCACACAAATAAAATTTCTGGAAGAAAGTTGTCCTAAGGGGCTTAAAATCTATAAACAAGATTTATGATTTCTGGGCACCTGGGTGGCTCAGTGGGTTAAGCCTCTGCCTTCAGCTCAGGTCATGGTCTCAAGGTCCTGGGATCGCGCCCCGCATCGGGCTCTCTGCTTGGCAGGGAGCCCGCTCCCCTCCCCCACTGCCTGCCTCTCTGCCTACTTGTAATCCCTCTCTCTAATAAATAAATGAAATCTTAAAAAAAAAAAAAAAAGATTTACGCTTTCAGCTTCTCACTCTGAATCTCCAGTTTTCAGGAGCTGTCATTATCTAACCCCTTCATGATCACAGGATGGCTACATAAGTCCAACTGGACACACTACTAGCTCAAAGTCTAGAGGAAAGAGACATTTCTTATCCATCGACAACATGGAAGTTGAAGTCATCCATCCAAACAACATTTTGGCTTGATTCTCACTGTCTAAATTGGATGCTGCTCATTTCTGACACAATCAGGATGACATGTGCTGATTGACTTGCACACGTTGTAACAAAAAACTGTGTGAATAGTAATAATAAACAGCATAGTCACAATAATAGCAGTGATCATTTATAGCATTAACTTTCAAATTCTAATGACTTGGACTAAATTAATTTAAAGGTTTTCACATTAACTGTAATACATAATGTGTTATTACCATTCACATTATATTGATGAGAAAATTGAGGCATGCAGTGGTTAATTGACTGACAACATTCACACAGATGTCGAGTGGAAGAGGTAGAATTCGATTAGAATTTGTCGGATCTTAAGTCTACAAAGCAACCATTCTACTGTAGTGTCATTCATCCTTTGAGAAGATAATAGGGACATTCCTTTATAAACTAGATGTGTTGAAAAGAGGAGAATGTTGCAACAGAAAATGTGAGGTGTTGTTTCCCAGAAGATAAGGAAATGGAGGCACAAAGAAATTAAATAGCTACTCTGAAGCAATTAGCCAGTGAATGGTTGAGCTAAAATTCAAACTGGGTCTGTCTGAGGGCAGAGCTCAAAGTCCTAATTACTAGAATATGTTAATACATGTGGTGACTGTTACTGAATATATCTGTGGACAGATAATGTAGCCAGAATTAACATTTAAAGTGTATTGCCTTAATGAATTTTCATTTCTGCCATTAATTATGTTCCTGATAGTCCAGGACCTAGTATAGATTTCTCAACCCAAGGAGAAGGAGGACCAGTACTGCCTGGAACAAAACAGCCATGGCTAGATTTAGGTTTCAGTGGGTAGTTTTGGTTTTGATCCTGCTTCTTTTTTTACAAGTATACCAAAGCAATGATCTTGAAATGCAGACCCTGCCCAAAAAGATACATAGTTTTATGTTTCATTAGATTCCATTAATATATTAAAAGCCAATTCTTATAGACTAAATCATAGATTTTGTCCCATAATTTTGAAGGGATATCCCTGACCTCATTAATAATTAGTTACAGTAGAAAAAGACATCACACGTGATGTGGAGAAACCTTTTCCACAGTGAAAGAGGTAATGGTAAGCCCGAGATGTTATCAATACCAAGGCCCTACTACAAAGTTATAAATTCAATCTCTGAAAATGGAGCCTGGTTAGTCATATTTTTTAAACAGTTACCAAGTGGTTTTGAATGTTCTGTTAGTGTTGAAAAACACTGCTTCAGGAAAAGATAAAAAAGACACTGCATAACCAATCTCCACATCATACAGGCAACAGCATCCTTGAGCTACTGGGAATTTATCATGGAGATAAAGCCTGAGGAAGCTTTTCTAACTCTATCCCATATAAACACGGCCTATAATGGATCCAGAAGTTCCTGTGTGTTTTTGTTAGGATACAAGTAGGTGCGGAGAAGGCCAGAGGGTAAGTCAAGGGCTAAGAGATTTTACTTGAGGGTTTTATAAATGCAGAAAATGACCAGGATCTTAGACACAACAATAGGTCCCCCAAAAATCTCTCTCTGAAAAGCCAAGGAACACAAGTCTCTTCCCAAAGTCAAAAGCAGAGGAGCCTCTCCACAACAAATATCCAGAACAGTGTATGCATCTGAGATCTAAAAACATCTTGAAAGGAACAGAGAGTCATAAAAGTTGAGTATTTGTGCATTTTTAAGAAAGATACTTTTTTTAACTTTAAAAAACAGTGGAACTAAAATTCATAGTTAATTTTTGTTTGGTTGGTTTTCTCTTACACATCAGGTAAATATGAAGGTTAAGGTCAGGGTATGAGTCTGAGAAGGAAGAAACATATATTACAGATAATAAAAAGCTTTATTTCCTATGCACATTTAAATGGTAGTATGTTCATACTTTTGAGGATTAGAGATTATTATTTTTTTTTTTAAAGATTTTATTTATTTATTTGACAGACAGAGATCACAAGTAGGCAGAGAGGCAGGCAGAGAGAGAGGAGGAAGCAGGCTCCCTGCTGAGCAGAGAGCCCGATGCGGGGCTCGATCCCAGAACCCTGGGATCATGACCTGAGCCGAAGGCAGAGGCTTTAACCCACTGAGCCACCCAGGTGCCCCAGAGATTATTTTTTTTAATATTTTATTTATTTATTTGACAGACAGAGATCACAAGTAGGCAGAGAAGCAGGCAGAGAGAGGAGGAAGCTCTCTGCTTCCTCTCTCAGAGAGAGTGGAGCTCTCTGCTCAGCAGGGAGCCCGATGCTGGGCTTGATCCCAGGACCCTGGGATCACGACCTGAGTAGAAGGCAGAGACTTTAACCCAATGAGCCACCCAGGTGCCCCTAGAGACTCTTTTTTATTCTCTGTAAATTTTTCACTTTTTCTTCTTACATTCCAGCAGTTAGTAATTTATGCTTCCTTGTCTGTAGACAGGTTTGTGGCTGGGAGGAAAGCAAAGTTTCAACTAAACAGCCCTGTAATAGCTACTACTTCCAGAAGTCTCAACTCACAGGGGAAATTTTACAAAGTGCTTCTAAGAAACTATAAAGACAGAGAAACACCTGTGAAGGAAACATCAAGAGGGTGAGACTTTACCTAATTCCCAGAGAGGAACCCAATCTCCTGGCTGGGAAGAAGAACATGGACTGAGAGTCCGGAAGCAAGGGACACACAGGTTTTGAAGGTCATGAGCAGCAGAGAGTTGGAGAGGGGCCAATACGCCCAAATGGAATCAGTGCATAGTGTTTACAAAGAAACTGGGCCATAGTCATTTGGGCTTACCACAGTGTTAACGAAGATTCTTATGTCCACAGTTGACTGGGAAAATTGCAAAAAAGCCTCCAGACCTAAGGAAGGTCTCCCAAGCAACCAAAGCAGTATTTTCTTCCAGATTGGTGGGATCAAGGGTCCATTTAAAATGAGATCAGTTTAAAGAAAATTAGGTCTTACTTATTGAACATCAAGGTACCACTCATACCTGCTATATAAAACATAACTTTAAATTGATGGACTAAGTATATAAACATTCCTAAGTTCTTCAATAACCATTAATTGTTTTTTAAAAAGTAAATACATAATAAAATGTATACTTGAGCAAAATTTTGAGAGAAAAGAATGAGACACTTGCACAGAAGAACAAGCCAATGCATCTCAGACTTCACTAGGTGATAGGGTGCTATCAGAGTTTTCATTTGATGAGTAAATCTCCTAGCATATCCACATAAACATATATTGTCCCTGATATATCTATCTCTATATTCTATGTCATTGACAGAATACAAAGCCCCTAATTACAAAAAAAAAAAAAAAGAAAGAAAAAGAGAAAACTTGAGCAAATTAACAACTGTAAGTTTGTGCATTTTAGAAAAATGAAGACAATAAAAACATCTTTTAAGGTAAAATTTAATTGCTCAGAAAGTCTAATGAGGAAGGACCTCCCATTTCTCCAACTTTGAAGTGACTTTAGGCTCACAACAATCTATTGTTTATCTGATAAAAAAATAATAACTTACCCCATATTTGTCTTCAAACTATGGAATCTGATCTATTTAAATGGCCACTGAATTTTGGATTTGATTAACACTTGTTTTTGGTTTGGGGCTTTTTTGATTAACACTCATTTTAAAGATAATTATGCAAGGTCCATTTTTTAGTTTAATTTTGCTCTGCGTCATCTAAAGATGTTACTGCTGTTTAGAGGACTGTATCATTACTCAGAAGGAAAGTGATTTATTGAGTAATTAAGGCAAGCTAAATCTACACCAACTCAGCACAAATTATAAGTAAATGCTAACTTGGGCTAAGTGAGGCACTCTTTCTAATGTAAAGCACTATTTATATTGTTGCTATTAGTACTTTCAATATTGTTGGGTTTTAATAGATTTTTCTATTTCATTTTAATTTTATGCTTGTTTTCTAAGAAAAATCATAAAATACCAAAAACAAATATGGGAATTTTTACTGAAATTAGGAATACTGCCAGAAAAAAGCCTGGATGATTTCAAAACTGTGAATAAAATAATGATTTAAAATTACACACACGCTCATTTACTTTCAGTTAACAAACATTTCTGAGTACATATTTATGAACCTGGCAATGTTTTCTGTAACTGTGTAATAGTAAATTTGTTTTGAAATGGCACATAAAAATTTTCACTATTTTACTAAATCAATTTATCTACTTACTAAGTTGTCAAAAATGTAAATAATCATTGAATCTCCTTCCATCTACAACTTAGTTGGTGCCAATTATTTTTTAATAGATTAAGTTGAATTGAAAACTAAAACATGGATATGGGCAAATTTTGCAAAAAAGTTGGAAAATCCATCCATTTATCACTAATGAAGACAAATGTGAAAATTAAATCAATAGATCAAGAATTTGGAAAGCAAATAAGAGATATATGAATGTTTAGGTTTATGTTTCCATATACATGCAACACCTAAATTTAAACACATATCAAAGAATGCATACACATTTATATAGATAAGTAAATATAGAAGATATGCCAATATGGTACCATAGAAAAATAATAAATATATTTGCAACAGAGGAAATTTTTACTTGATTACTTAGAGTTATAACAGAATTTTGATATTAAGATATCAACATCCTTTCTAGTGTTGACTTTGAATGTGACTGAATGTTCTTTTTAACATTTTTTTTTTAAAGATTTTATTTATTTATTTGACAGAGATCACAAGTAGGCAGGCAGGCAGAGAGAGAGAGAGAGGCAGAAGCAGGCTCCCCGCTGAGCAGAGAGCCCGATGCGGGGCTCGATCCCAGGACCCCGGGATCATGACCTGAGCCAAAGGCAGAGGCCTTAACCCACTGAGCCACCCAGGCGCCCCTCTTTTTAACATTTTAACTTGACACTGCTCTAAAAATAGACCACAAATAAACCAGGAATTATTTTATATATTCAATTATCAGAAATTTTAATAAAATTAGGATTTAGAACTATTTTAGCTCTGTTTATTTTCTGAAAAAGTGAACGTACTTAATTTCTTCCTACAACTTATTTCATTATTCAGTTATAATCCATTTTCCAAAAATTGGAACTTGACCCAATGTTAATGTTTACTTAGCAGTTAAAATCTAGAATACATTGTAACGATACTGGTCATTTTGATTCTCCTTTAAAATACTACTTTTTAAGGGGCGCCTGGGTGGCTCAGTGGGTTAAGCCTCTGCCTTCGGCTCAGGCCATGATCCCAGGGTCCTGGGATCGAGCCCCGCATCGGGCTCTCTGCTCAACGGGGAGCCTGCTTCCTCCTCTCTCTCTGCCTGCCTCTCTGCCTACTTGTGATCTCTGTCTGTTAAGTAAATAAATAAAATCTTTAAAAAAAAAAAAATACTACTTTTTAAAATCATGACAGAAATTTATTTAATATAGAAAGTAGCACAAAGGCCATTCATGTTCTTAAATGAAAGATGTTTCTTAAATGTGTGCTTAAAAGAACCCTCTAAGGGACTGCTGAAATCTTGAATTATCCTGAAGTCCAATAAGTTAAGTTGAATAAGTTAAGTCAAGCTGATTAAATAAGGCAAAACTGAGTACAAAAATCAAAGATTCTCTTTGGTTTGATATGATAAAATGTGTCATCAGGTTCATAAAGTTTCTTTGTGATTATAGCTATGTTTTGGTGATACAAAAGCCAACACCATTGTGAAAATTAGAAATATTCAAAAAAATTAGAAACACTGCTCTCAATGTGGCTGTGAACCTTGCCTCAAAAATATACATGATCCAATATTGATTCCACAGTCTCTGCTTGTCTTTGAATATTTCTTGCCTTTAATTTATAGAGTATATATATAAGTATGTCCTCTAACCCTCTTCTAACTCTTTAGATAATTTCGATTGTTCTCTTGATTTCAGTTAATGGAAAAAAAAAAAAAAGAAGCCTGTAACACATCTTCAAATGATATAGAGCACTTTATTAACAACATTTTCGAGTCTGAAATCCTTGCTCCTTGTATAACCTCTCCTTCTTTGATATTCCTTATTGTAGTTACTAACACCAAGTCATCCTAGCTAGCAACTCGGGCAATCTGTTGAAGTCTGTCTTTCTTGAATCTTGTAACATATTGATTGCTAAGTTCACACACTTACCTCCTAAATACTCCTGAATCTACTTCTTCATCTTTATTACCATGTCATTTATTTATTTTCTCTTTATAATCTGTGTATACTAATTTACATATCTTTCTCATAACTATCTGTACCTATCTCTCCAACTGCTTCCAAGGTTAATCACATCGTATCTGTCTTGGTCCATCTGGGATCCTATAACAAAATACCACGGACTGGGTGACTTACAAACAACAGAAATTTACTCTCACCATTCTAAGCCCTAAGTTTGAGACTGGGATGCCAGTATGGCCAGGCAAGAATCTCCTCTTTGTATAGCTCAGACTTCTATCTTCACGTGACAAGAGGGGGTGAGAGATCTGTGTGGGTCTCTTCTATAAAAATGCTAATCCCATTCAGGAAGTCTCCACTCTTATGACACAAGCACCTCCCAAAGACCTCACTTACTAATACCACCACACTGAGCATTATTATTTTGACATAGGAATTTTGAGGGGATACAAACATTAAGACCATTGTAATATCCCTTTTTTAGATAACAGCAATTTAGTGGCCTCCTCTATCAGAACAACTGACTAGATCCTTTCCAAGAAATATAAAACCATCAACAACTGCATGCCATGAAGCTAGCCCTAACATGTTATGATCAAATACAAAATTGCTTTTATTAACCATAATTCACATATTACATTCTTTTTTAAAGAACTTTTATTCATAATTCTCATTTTATTTCATCCTTTCTTTAGTTTGTGTTGTTTCCTCTACCGGAGATATTCTTCCCACCTCCCCTGCTGAACATACTTCCTACTTTTAATATTCTGTATTAGTATCTGGGTAGGGGTCATTGTCTGAGGAACCATTACACCGCACATACAACACATAAATAAACCTAGATATTCCCAGGTTTAAATATGGGCATTTTTAAAATTCAATTCTAAATTCTATTTATTTACTTATTTCAGAGAGGGAGAGAGGGGACAGGAGCAGAGGAAGATAGAGAATCTTAGGCAGGCTCCATGCTCAGCAAGGGGCTCAATCTCACAACCCTGAGATCATGACCTGAACAGAAATCAAGAGTCAGAAGCTTAGCTGACTGAGCTACCCAGGCACCCTTTAACTCAGTTTTATATGAGAGTCTTTTCTAATATATTAGGAACTCCTTTGGGGGGGTAATGATTTAATATTTTTTTTTGTCTTTCTGCATAGCATTTTATAGCTGCTCAATACATAAAGGGCTCTTAAATCTAAGCAATATGTGTAGAAAAGCAGGCAAATTTTGCTTTGCTCTTTAGAGAAAGTTAAAAAAATTAATGAAATATACCATTGTAATAAGGCTGAATGGTGGAGCTTAGAACACTGGCTATTCTTTGACATTTAAAAAATGTATTCAAGGGGCGCCTGGGTGACTCAGTGGGTTAAGCCTCTGCCTTCAGCCCAGGTCATGATCTCAGGTTCCTGGGATCGAGCCCTGCATCAGGCTCTCTGCTTGGCACAGAGCCTGCTTCCACCTCTCTCTCTGTCTGCCTCTCTGCCTACTTGTGATCTCTCTCTGTCAACTAAATAAATAAAATCTTTAAAAAATATTTTAAAAATAATAAAAATAAAAATAAAAAATGTATTCATTATTTCTACTTCAACTAGTCATCATGTTATCAATTGGTTAACACGTATGCAAAGTCTTGGAAGAAATACAAAGGTGAATTAAATGAAATATTTTGTAAAAGTCAAGTTATTTTATTAACTTAAATATGGGAATGTCCAGCTTTGCTTGTTTTTTAATGTATATGAACCAAGTGATCTAAGTTTCGCTACAGCTAGAAAAACAAGTTTCGTTCAGGAATAGCACAAGCTACTAAACCAGAGTCACCTTATAGGAGGGACCTTTGCTTAAATAATTCAATTTGCCTAGCAGACTTTACCCAATTAAAATAACAAGTGACAAAATTAATTAACAAAATCTGAATTATAGTAAGGTGAAGTTCAAAATGTGAAAATCAGTAGGGACGGAAGGATTCAGTTTTTGTAAATGTAGCCTAGATTTTGAGGTAATTATCGATGTATCACTCCCGACACCTCCTTACTTTCTTTTGCCCTCATCAGCACCATCACCACGACTCTTGCTCGTTTACATGTTTTTCTAGTGATTTCTGCTTGTTATAATTTGCATACAATCATTCCCTCTTGTAATTTAACTGAATTCAAATTTGAATGTAACATTAACAACTATGTGGGAAATGGTATGTTATGTTGTTTGATACAAACTCTTAAACAGATTGTTTTGTGGAGTCTCTACAATATGAGATAGTCTAAAGCAGAAGAGATGGTGGTAATTTAAATAGAGTCATTTTTGTAACATCTTTAACACATGTGTCCATATTATGGGCAAGCATGAAAAGCCATAGGAAAGATTACCTAGTATAAAATATGATACACACTTCACTCTAAAGTAGCTTCTAGGATTGTTCTCTCATCTGAGATATTCTTCGTAATTACTGAAGCTATGTCTGCATCATAAATAATGGTTTAAAATTGACAGAATGGTAGATTAAAGAGCAGCTTTGAGATAGCAAGCATTTTCAGCTATCACCTCTGCAATATGCACATAGAAAATGCATTTTAGAGAAGATTCTAAGACTGAGGTTTTAAACGTTATGTAAACCTCAAGAATTTTTGTTATTATTGTTCAAAGCAGTTTTCAGTATGAGAACCTGGAGGAATGAGAGTGCTCCCGACTTTGTAAGTCTTATTTACTTATTGAATTTTATTATATTTCATTTATATTTGGTCCATGCTTTCAT